>NC_053171.1:4553763-4894834 GCF_016835505.1 Polypterus senegalus
TTTGGGTATCAGCAATGAGCTGCATGTGCCATTGAGGAAACATAAAGTTCACTCAAGATGGCAACCCAAACAACACGACTCAACAAAAAGTTTCTGAATGGGTAGTAAGGTTTGAAGCAGGAAGATCAAGTGACCATCAACATTGTACATACAAGGTGAAAGCTTCTATTGGAGAAGGAAGACTGATGACGTTGTCCACTGTTTGCTGCCCATTTGGATATCCGCTATAGATCAGCACATGCCAGAGTGAATGGTGACGTGGACTACCATTAATGTTTGCACAAGATGAGTACCCAAACAATCTGACTCCACAAAAATTCTAAAATGTGTAGAAAGGTTTAAAATAGGAAAAAAAAGTGTAACCATCAAAGCTCGATCTGACCAACCATCAGCATCACACACACAAGACAAATGCCTCCTTGTACACTTTTGGGTATCAACAATGGAGCTGCACATGCCAGAGTGCAAGTTGACTTGGAGTACCATAAATGTTTGCACAAGCAGAGTATCCAAACAACATAACTCAACAAAATGTTTATGAATGTGAAGAACAAGAGTAACTGACAAAGCTCGACCTGGTCGACCATCAACATCACACACACAAGGCAGACACCTCCATCAGAGAAGGCCGATGGATGACGTTGTCTGCTCTTGCTGCACATTTGGATATCAGCTCTGGAGCTGCACATGCCATTGGGACACTTAAAGTTCGCTAAAGATGGCTACTCAATCATCATGACTCAACAACAACTTTATGTTGTGTAGGAAGGTTTAAAGTGGGAAGAAGAGGTGTAACCGATGAAGCTCGATCTGGTCGACCATCAACATCGTGCACTCAACACAAATGGCTTCATCAGAGAAGACCAATGGACGACGTTGTCCACTGCTGCTGAACGTTTGGATATCAGCTCTGGATCTGCACATGCCATAGTGCATACTGGCCTGGGGAACTTTAAACGTTTGTGCAAGATAAGTAACCAAACAACACGTCTCAATGAAAACTTTATGAATTGTGCGCACGAGGTGAATGCCTCCATTAGAGATGACTGACAGATTACGTTATCCGCTGTTACTGCACGTTTGGATATCAGCTCTGGATCTGCCACAAGCCAACACCGTTCGGTGAATTTCGGCAGGTGTCACTCCTCCGCACTACGGCGTGTTGTTCAGCGATGGTGCAAACCCACAGCAGAGCGTCCATGTTCATTTGGCCTTAGCTTCAAGTGGATTAACGGCCAAAGGCTGTGCTGTGAGTTTTCTACGTACCCATAAGCCATCGTGAACGTGTTGCATTGTGTCAGCTTCTATGCATTGCGTTTGCCCCATCATTTTCAAAATGCTTTTTCTTTTGATTTGTCACACATGTGCGTATGGGAAGCAGCTAAAAGGCCAGAATAGTAATACAGCCCCACCAAACCAGGGGGTGGCGAGTTGCACTGACTTTCTCTCTCGATCCTCTGCCGACCTTTCACGAGAAATCCCATGAAAATGTCACTTCCGGTTCTGGTGCCCACAATGATGTCACATTCAGGTCCCCATGACGCCACTTCCGGTTCTGGCGCCCACGATGACGTCACTTCTGGTCTCAGCCTTTAAAGCCACCATCTTTACACATCTAAATCAGTTCTGTTTTGGACTCTGACCTGTGAACAACGTGACGAATTCACCCATTTGCAGCCAGGGCATAATATACGGGTGGCTGCCCCAAACCTTTTTGATGTCTCCAGTTAATTCCTATGACACTTCATACATAGGAGCCACATGGTCCAAACATCTTAGGCACATGTTAACATATTCTATAAAGCAAAGATGCTTTCAAAAATGAGGAAATGAGAAGGTTCTAAAATATCAAAGATATCCAGACATCTCCTCCAGGAGAATACCAGGTCTACTGATATTACATCTCCAGAGTGTCGTGGGTCTTTTCCAAGGTCTCTTTGCAGATAGACAGGCAGGCAGACACCTTGGTGATATCCTTATCAGTCACCTCAACTCGCTCCTTTCCATGTGGATGACTCTGAGCGCCTCATCCTGTCTCTATGGCTGAGCCCAGATGCCCTCATGAAGGAAGCTCATTTCTGCCACTTGTATCAGCTGGAATTAGTTGGGAATGAGGTGCCACCTCGGGTAGAGAAGTTTAAATGTCTCTGGGTCTTGTTCACGGGTAAGGAAGGAAGACAGCAGTAGATATACCGGTGGATCAGAGCAGCACCTACAGTCATGTGGAATTTGTACCGGACAATCGCCCTGAGGAGAGACCTGAAGAAGAAGACAAAGGTCTCAGTTTACTCCTCGATCTACATTCCAGCCTTCAGCTAGGGTCACAAGCTCTGGATGGCAGATACAAGCAGCAGAAATTATAAAGAGCCGTAAGCTGTAAATGCAGTGCATTCGGAAACTTTTCGGACGCCTTGACTTTTTCTGATGTTGCAGCCTTGTGCTAAAATCATTTCAATTTGTTTCTTTACTCGTCAAGCCTGCCAAAGCAAACACAAGATTTTAGGTATTTTTCCCAAATGTATTAAAATTAAAGGATGAAATATCACATTGACACAAGTATTCAGACCCTTTGCTTCGTCCCCAGTGCATTCCATTCTACTGGTCATCATTGAGATGTTTGGATTCCACCTGCGGACAATTCAATGGATTCTACCTGATTAGCTCTTTCAGGGCGGGGTTGAGGGTGGAGATCATCATGGTGACAAAACCTGCCGTTACGTTTTAGTTGGACTCCCTTTGCTAGAAGGAAAGTTAGCTTCATTCGTTTGACTGAGATTCCCTGCGCTTGCGTGAGTAACGAGGAGCAAACTACGGCAAAAATGGCATTGACATCTGGTTGGAGATCGAAGCCGATGCGTAAAGCAAAATGCTCCGCAGACAACGTTTTGCATGTTATCGCTGAATTGGACTCTGACTGGTCGGACGCTGATTTTGATACAAGTGATCGAAAACGAATGTGAGGTGCCAGCATCAGCTGATCACTCCCCAGCTGACCTTAGTGCTGAACAAGTTTGTGTTGCCTACGGCAAAGTCCACCTGGGAGGACTGCCACTAACAGTGACGAGAGGTACAAACCAGATTGCATTGCACTGCAACCCTGCGATCCGCCGTGAGATGACATCCTGGTAGCCGGGCTGCCATGCCTTCCTGCCGAATTAGCGGAAACCACACAACAACAGACCTTTTATGTTGATTTCTGCATGAAACCGTCGCTTTGTGTGATCGTTTCAGTAAACTTTGCTTTTCTGAAAAAAATATTCAGCGCTCAAACAGTTAGGAAAGACGCCCACCTGTTTGAAGAAGGTCATACAGTTGAGTGAAAACCAAAAACCTTGAGGTCGAAGGAATTGCCTGCTTAGCTTGGAGACAAGATGGTGTTGTGGCACAGATCTGGAAGAGGCCACAGCACCGAAGTGATCTCCATAATTCAAAAATGGGAGATGTTTGGAGCAATAATGACATCTTCTAGAGCGGGACATCTGGCCAGACTTAGAAATCCTGGGAGCAGGGCCTTGATAAGAGAGATGACCAGAACCCAGTGGTCACTGTAGCTGTGCACCTGTCAAGTTTTGGTATGTTCCCAAATTGAATACAAATTTTAGAATGAATGTCCCATTGGAAAAAGTATTCAGACCCCTTTCTAGGACACTTTGCCTTGGCTCTGGTGCATCCCATTCGATTGATCACCCCTGAGATGTTCCAGTCCACCTGTGATCAACTCAATGAGTTGGACTGATCAGGACCTGTCTGTAGAAGGTCCCACACTTGAGCCACAAAGTTCAGTGTGTTCCTTTTGTATATTTTGGAATTTAGACCCTCTTGCTCTGTTCATTTGACCACTCTAATTGGGGCTTTGTCCACTTTATCGGCAACTCCTTTACGCCTTTGGTGCTCTTTGGAGTTTCACAGTATAATAGAGGATTTTGTGAGAATAAAACGATTTATTTTATAAAGATCCAGCGTTTGCTCTTATTCTAGCTTTGGAGTGGTGTGTCTCTAGTAGGAAGTGGAAGTGCTTTTGGAGACTTTGGGACTCCTAGTTCATGGCAGGTGGCAGCATCGGATGGAGTTTGAGAGGATCTGCAGAGAAACGTGGAAGGAATTCCACAAATCCAGGCATGTGAAGCTTATTGTGACGGACCCAAGGAGACTCCAGGCTGGAATGGCTGCCAAAGGTGATTCAATGAAGAGCAGAGTAAAGGGTCTGAATACAATGTGACATTGGGATGAGACAGGGCTGAGGCATGAATCAATCAATCAATCAATCAATCAAAATCTTTATTGTCATTGTAGCAATGAGACATTGTACAAAAAAAATTTTAGGTCCAATTTTCCAGTGCAGAAAAAAATAAAATAAAAAATAAAAACAAAAACAAAACACAATTACTCAAGTTACAACTAAAATAAGGGAATAAAATAAGTATCCAAAATTGTCCATGACAGCAGAACAATGTTTTCCACTCATACATACATACATTATATTGCACTTGTCCCTTATCTAATGCTAACTTAGAATGAAGGTGCACTCGGCCAGATTGACCACTTAGCAGCGTTCAGCATGGTGATGGCTGAAGGACAGAAACAATGAATGGATTAATTAAATGGATTCATTAAATTAATGAATGGAGCAAAGTCCAGAGAAATCCTTAATGGAATCATGCTGAGAGAGATCTGAAGGTTCACCATCCATCAGGACAAAGCAAAGACAACACAGGAGCAGAGAGAGGTTTTTAGGTTCGGACAGATACCGCAGGGAAAATAAGTATTGAACGCATCAACGTCATTCTCAGTAAATATATTTCTAATGGGGCTATTGACGTGATATTTTCACAACCCAAGTAATCCACACATACAAAGAAATCAAAACAAAGAAGTCCAAAAATGAAGTTCTGTGTAATAAAGTGGAATGACACAGGGAATAAAGTATTGAACACGTGAAGAAAAGGAGGTGCAGAAAGGCATGGAAAGCCAATACAATACAATACAACACAGTTTGTTTTTGTGCAGCCTAAAATCACACAATGAGGGCCGCAATGGGCTTTAACAGCCCCTGCCTCTTGTCAGCCCCCCAGGCCTGACTCTCTAAGAAGACAAGAAAAACTTCCTCCCCCCCCCAAATAAAAAAAAATATGGGAGAAACCTTGGGAAAGGCATTTCAGAGAGAGACCCCTTTCCAGGTAGGTTGGGCGTGCAGTGGGTGTCAAAAAGAAGGGGGTCAATAAAACTTGAAGTAAAAACTTGATTGCTATGTATTGATTGTAATAAAATTAATAAATAAATAAAAAAAAAAAAAAAAAAAGAAGGGGGTCAATACAATACAGTACAATACACAGAACAGAACAAAAGTCATCCTCAATACAATACAATAGTACAATAGAAATGTTACAAGTACGGAGCAGAATTCAACAGGAGATGACACTAAACAATAGGACTTGGATTGTTCAGAGTCCTGGAGACCTCGGCCATCAAGCTGCCTCCCCCTATTGGCCATTCCACAGCTGAGTCAGCACTGGGCCAGCCAATCAGATGAAAGACAGCCAAGAGAACAACTGACATCTGTCACTCCTGATAGCCCTCATATCAGTGCAAATGAATCTCAGCTGCTTTAGTCCTAATTGATGGCCTATCATTACCAGGGGGTCACACAATAAGCACCTCATGATGGGTAAAAGCATAAAACTCTTTCAAGACCTTCACAATCTTATTGTTGATGGCATTGGTCACAGACCTACGTCTAAACTTCTGAAAGTTCCAGTGAGCACCGGAAGTGAAAAGAACATCATTTCACCATAAACCGGCCATGACCAGGTGCTTTACACAAGATTTCTCTGAAAAGGATAATCAGAAGAGTGGTCCAAGAGCCAAGGACCACTGGAGGAGAGCTGCAGAAAGACCTGGAATTAGTAGGTCCAGTAAGAAATGCACTCCACCGCCATGGCCTCCTCTATGCACGCTCACCATGCAAGACTCCAGTGCTGAAAAAAAAGCACATTGAAGCTCACTTAAAACATTTGGACAAGCCAGTGAAATAACTTGGAGAATAGAGTCTGGTCAGGTGAGACCAAAATGGAACTCTTTGGATGTCATTACACACCATGTTTGGAGGAGAACTGGCACTGCACATCACCCCAAAAACACAGCACATGGCACTGGCAGCCTCCATTGAATTGAAGGAAGGAAGAAAGGAGAAATGTAACGGGACATTCTTGATAAGAATCTGCTGCCATCTACCAGGATTCTGAAGATGAAACCATTTCAGCAAGACAAGGACCCCAAAAAGGCAGCCAAGGAAACTCTCAGTTGGTTTCAGAGAATTAAGAACATCAAGAAGCTGCTAGAATGAGCCAGTCAGTCAATCACCTGACTTGAATCCAATTGAAAATCGATGGTAAGAACTGAAGATCAGCGTTCATAGAAGAGGCCACCAGAACCTTCAAGATCTGGAGACAGAGGTTTGGGCCAAATTCACAACTGAGCAATGCATGCGACTCGTTTCTCCATGCAGCTCTCATTAGTAGGCTTTTCTATGGAGTATTAAATAAATTTCAGTAAGCGTGTTCAATCCTCATTCCCTGTGTCATTCCACTTTATGACACATAACGTCATTAATGGACGTCTTTGTATGTGTGTGTTACTTGAGTCGTTACCGACGTCTGGTGTAAATTTCACGTCAGTAGCCCCATTAGAAATCTATTAACATGTTCGATTCTTATGTATTACTGGTCTCCATTTGTGTCTGATCACCTTGCTCCTCGTGCACTTTGACAGATCTGGATTCTTGTGGATTTAGCGGTCTGTGATCTACCCTTGACTACACTTTTGACTGAGAGACGTTCACAGGGCTCTGCATCTTCACTCTGCCAAGAGAACTTGTTGTCGTTGTTAAGTGGCTTGGGGTCAACTCTGTGAATTTTCTTGAGGGGAACAGAACCGACGTGAACGTCTCTGGAGAGGCCTGAATGCAGCTGTCCGCCGGCAGTCTTCTGATGGGGTTTGAGAGGGTCTGCAGAGAAGAATGGAAGGAAATCCACAAATCCAGGCGTGTGAAGCTTGTTGTGTTGGACCCAAGGAGGCTCCAGGCTGGAATGGCTGCCAAAGTTGATTCAATGAAGCGCCGAGTAAAGAGTCTGAATACTTGTACCAAAGTGACACTGCGGTTTTCTTTTTTGGTTTTTAATAAACTTGCAAAAATTCCCAAGTTCTGATTCCACTTTGTGGTTCTGGGGTATCGGGTGTTGTTTGATGAGGGAAAAAATGAATTGAAATGATTTTAGCACAAGGCTGTGACAAAACAAAAATTGACAGACGTGAAGGGGTCTGAAGACTTTCTGAAGGTGTTCAGTCTCAATCCAGTCACCATTTGGTGGGCCCACCATTGCCCATCCAGCTGCCTCCGTTCTCTCAGGCCTACTCTTTGCCCCCGAGTCGCAGTTCTTCTGCACACTTTGGCTGTCGTCTTGTCTGCTTCTGTTTCTCCAGGTCATCCCAGGCAGCCTCCATGATGTTAAGATCAGGGTCATGTTGGGAGGCCACACCATCTGGTTCACAGCTCCATGTTCTTCTTTTCAGTTCTTGATGACCTCGGCTGTGTGTTTGGAGTCATTGATGTTGGGGCTCCTGATGGGACCGTGAGAAAGCTGCTTAGATTTCTTCTGCGTCGAGAAATCCATTCATTTTGTACAAATCACCAACTCCACTTACCTTAGACCTCTGCCGTGCTTCACTATCGTCTGCAGACTCTCCTCCATGTTGCGCTGTCCTCCTCTGCCACAAGCAAACAGCCTTTTGAATTTGGGCTCCTCAGTCCAGAGAACTCACTGCCATTGTGCAGCACCCCGGTTCTTTGGTTTTTGTGAGTCTTTCGGTTTTTGTTTCCACTTTGGCTTTTTTGATGGCAGCTCATCCATGAGGCCCACAAGACTTCCCTGGATTGTCAAGGGCCAAACTTGGGTTCCAGCTGTGCTGGACGTTTCTGTTTTATTTTGAATGGACATTAGTTTGATCTCGATCTCCCTCTCTCTCTCTCTCTAACTCTCTATCTCTCTATCTTTCTCTCTTTCTCTCTCTCTCTCATCTTCTATGTCCTATTTCTGTGGATGACCACTGCGTTTCAGGTTCTCCACTTTGACCTTTTCTTTATCCTCCTTCAGAAAAGTGCAGATGTCACAAAAAAGCAGAAAATACAAAGAAGCAAATAATCAAAATGAAGACTCACCAAAACACCAAGCACATTTTACAGTGAATAGTGAGAGACTGCGTTTCCCATTAAGCTTACCGGACTGGGGGCCGTCCCTCAGTGGTGATGGACAGGTGGCCCCGCCTTTTGGGAACCTCCCACAAATTAAAAAACCATCAGAGAACAAATCCTAACACAAAGAAACTGAATTATAACTAAACAGAATTAAATGAAATGATGCTGCATAATGAGAAACATAATAAATGAACAGAACAATATCATAAAAATTATGGAAAATAATGAAAAGAACACAAAGAAGGCAAATCAGGTGGTGACCTTCCAGCACAATCCTGTTCGCCCCTTTCTATGACAGACAATAATGTGCTGCCTGAAGGAGCTGGTGCTGCATGAGGGGTGCGTAGGAACGGGGATCTCAGCCACACTCGCTGCCTTTTTTAGTTTTCTTTTCTTTTCTTTTTTCATTCTGGAGTGGTACAAAAACTTAAAACATCAGGCAGACAAGCTTCTCCACGGCCTGTGAGGTCCAAATCCCCCGTCTTCCTCACACCTCATCTCTGTATTCTGTGTCACATTAGGTGACCGTCCCTCACATGAGTGCACCACCGACAGCCTTCGACTCACTAAGATTAAGAGAATGAAGAACACGACTGACAATCACCGGGAATGTCATGTGATGTGACACGGCCTTGAGGACAAACAGTAAAGGTCCTGGTGTACATCTGACTGGCACCTGTTACATTTTATGAAGTGCCACTGAGGGAGAACTGCATGAAATGTACATGTAGAGTACAATAGATTGTGTTTGGTTAATAACAATGACAATATACAGTATATATAAAGGATGGAGACAACACCTTTACCATATAGAAAGAATGTGCCGGAAAAGCCAAAGTGGGAAAGGCTTGTGGGAAATAATAGATAGATAGATAGATAGATAGATAGATAGATAGATAGATAGATAGATAGATAGATAGATAGATAGATAGAGATATGAAAGGCACTATATAATAGATAGATAGATAGATAGATAGATAGATAGATAGATAGATAGATAGATAGATAGATAGATAGATATGAAAGGCACTATATAATAGATAGATAGATAGATAGATAGATAGATAGATAGATAGATAGATAGATAGATATGAAAGGCACTATATAATAGATAGATAGATAGATAGATAGATAGATAGATAGATAGATAGATAGATAGATAGATAGATAGATAGATATGAAAGGCACTATATACAGGTGATAGATAGATAGATAGATAGATAGATAGATAGATAGATAGATAGATAGATAGATAGATAGATTGATATGAAAGGCACTATATAATAGATAGATAGATAGATAGATAGATAGATAGATAGATAGATAGATAGATAGATAGATAGATAGATAGATAGATAGATAGATAGATAGATAGATAGATAGGATGAAAGGCAGTGTACTTCATCTATCTATCTATCTATCTATCTATCTATCTATCTATCTATCTATCTATCTATCTATCTATCTATCTATCTGTGTGTCTTTATCTCTATTTCTGTTATATAGCGCCTTTCCTACCTCACTCTCTGTTTATTTCTTTCTCTCATTTCTGTAATTCCCTTCACATGAGGCAGGGTATTTCCTCTTCCTCGCTGTTCTATTCAAAGCACACGAAGTTCGCTGTCTGTCTTTCTGTTATATAGCGCCTTTCCCCACCTTGTTATCTGTTTGTTTGTTTCTCTCTCTCTTTATTTTCTCCATCCCCTTCAGATGAGACAGATCGTCTTCTCTTCTCTCCTCTCCTCTCAGTTCCATTCCAACTGCTCTCAGTTTGTTTCTTTCCACTTCATCTCAGTGGGTCTTGATTGCAATGCCCTTATTGAATGTCACCGTTCTCAAATGCTTAAACAGTTAATTAATCCTCTGGTGCTCCTTTTTTTTTTTTATTTATTTATTTTTTTTTCCTGTCACATGCTCCCAAAACCGGATTTTTTTTTCTTCTTCTTCTTTTTTTTCCTCCTAGATCAATTATGGTTTCTTCTGAGCAAATGTAATTTTGCTAATTTATCTGCCATCCTTTGCGTGTTTTCCTCTTGCGCCGGTGGAGTGACTGTGTTTGCCTTCAACAGATGTGACTTTGAGTGCATTGGAGAACACTTTATGCATTAAGCGGAGAATTCGAAATGAACAAACCCTTTAATGATTTACTCAGCCCAAGCAGACACTTAAAAATTGACACTGAAACCAAGAAAAATTACTTAAAGGATCAGTTACATCTAAAATGATGGAATCAATAACAATATTTTCCCTGGGACTCTATCTCTGTGATAAGCCAAATCCTGCCTTAAAAGCCGCATTAAAGTTTCATAGCGACGAGCGGGCTGAAGCCGTTGATCATCTCTGGACAGCTGCATCGGCCTTGTTTAAGGCTCGTGTTATTCTGCGTTTCAGTGTCATCTGCTAATTGCCCTTTTTTATGGACACCCGATCCCATCGTATTAAATGCAACTCATAAAAGACCATGAAAGACATTTTGTGGGGACATCAGAAAACAACAAACACGCAGCCGTGAAAAAATCCTGAAGGCCGACGTTGTCACCAGTCTCATGTCTCGGCGGCGCTGCCACGTTAGGCTTTTTCCTTTGAAATTATGCAGCACGTCTGAATTTTCTCGTGCTTGAGATTCGATTGTGTCCGCATAATAAATATTCATGCAATCAAAACCGCCTTGCCTTTGGAATCAAATAGGGAACTGGGA
Source organism: Polypterus senegalus (assembly GCF_016835505.1). Taxonomy (NCBI): domain Eukaryota; kingdom Metazoa; phylum Chordata; class Cladistia; order Polypteriformes; family Polypteridae; genus Polypterus; species Polypterus senegalus. The sequence continues at coordinate 4,564,713 of NC_053171.1, forward strand.
ATCACAGGATGATTTCCATCATAAATAATTTGATATTTGGAATCATGTCAATGTTTATCAAAAAATCACCGTGTAGAATATGATCTGCGCTTTGTAAAACTTTACAGTGAAAAACTGCATAAATCGTTCTGGGCAGCAAGGTGGTACAGTGGGTAGAGTCACAGCCCCCGGGTTTTACTCGTGCCATAGGGACCTCTTTTATAAAAACTTTGTGTGGATTTGGGTGTGAAAACGAGCGCATGCAGAAAAAAAAAAAACAGCAACAACAAAATGCATTCGCAAAAAATAAAGAAAAAATCTGATTTATAAAACCACATTTTGACTCAGTTTAATTTTTATAAATCACCTTATAAAAAAGCTTACGTGAATGCGCCCTGAAATATCCATTTATGAAGCAAATCTCCAATCTGTCATTGGCTCCCGCCCGACGTGTCGAGTCTCCGCCCACCTGCACTCGGTCACGTGCGACATTACAGCGCCATACACCCCGGGTTTTCTGGGGGTCGTGGGAAAGCGTAAGGTGCCAGCATCTGAGTGGGTATCTTCTATGACCTGGCACATGCAGTGACGTGACTGCTGTTACAACAAACAGTACAGGGCATAAGAAACACTTACTAGGAAGCCAGCCATCTTGTCCAGAAACAGCATGCCTGTCAAAGCTGCTTTGCCTCAAAATAAATGAATCACAGGTTGACCCGGGCGCACCGAGCCAAAATGTTTGCCAGTCTCATCTCGGCATCACAGATGACTTGTGCATTAATAGAGTGTCACTACTGATGGTTAACAAAAGTAGCTTCATTCTTGCTTGGTGTCCATATTGCAAAATGAATGCAGTCAAGAGATCTGATTATGTTAGTTGAACGGGACACTGCTGCAAGAATTGAATTTTTATGTTGCCAAAAATCTGTTATGTAGCGCCTTGCCAGTCAGCTAATGATTTCCAGGACGGCGGGCAATGAGGAGTGAAATTTGGCTGAGCTACTTCTGGCCCGTTGACCATTTGTCTGAGAAGTGACATCGGGTGGTCGATATAAACTGAAGACAAAGTTCTTCAGCGCAAAAACAAAGAATTGGCCCTCGTAAAAACGAGATAAAATACAGTCTGTGCGTCATAGTCATCGTCACATCATTACGCATTCTAATGATGCCTCAGTGATTTGAATTGTTATACGCAGCAGTCATCATTTAGCTGATTTGGCTGCATTACCCTACTTTAACAAAGGTGTCGCCATTTCCCCGTTTCTTCAAAATGTTGTATATGGATTTGTCATACAGAGTTGCTGTAAATATTGCACATGTTCCCCTGTTTAGTTTTCTTTTATAAATCCCAATGTTTGTGCAGGATGTCGTGTACACACATTTGGAGTTTCCTTTTGTGCAAACACAAGCTTTATTATTGAGGCCCCTGGTTGTTAACCATGTGAAGACAACACACTCTCATCAGGCTTTCCTCAGTTACTCAGGTTTCCTTATACACAATAATAATCCATCCATCCATTATCCAACCCGCTATATCCTAACTACAGGGTCATGGGGGTCTACTGGTGCCAATCCCAGTCAACACAGGGCGCAAGGCAGGAAACAAACCCCGGGCAGGGCGCCAGCCCACCGCAATATAATAATAATAATAATAATAATACTACTAATAATATAATAATAATAATACTAATAATAATAATAATAATAATAATAATAATACTAATAATACTACTACTACTACTACTACTAATAATAATAATAATACTAATAATACTAATAATACTAATAATACTACTAATAATAATAATAATAATAATAATAATAATAATAATAATAATAATAATACTAATAATACTACTACTACTACTAATAATAATAATAATACTAATAATGGGCAGCATGGTGGCGCAGTGGTAGCGCTGCTGCCTCACAGTTAGGAGTTCGCTTCCCGGGTCCTCCCTGCGTGGAGTTTGCATGTTCTCCCCGTGTCTGCGTGGGTTTCCTCCCACAGTCCAAAGACTTGCAGGTTAGGTGGATTGGTGATTCCTCTTTAATAGGTGGCAGTGTCCCTCTTAGACAGTCACAGTTTGGGAGTTGGAGTCCGGGGGTGCGGCCCTGGTGGACGACAGAGGGCACTGCCAGGGGAAGACCTCCATGGCTTTCTCATAACCCAGAAGTGCTTACAACTGACTACTTCATGTCACCCGAATGACTCCTGGGCCCTCAATGAAAGAGACTGCGCTGCTTTGGCGTGAGCAGAGACGGGCAACACTCGACTGGAGGAGGAGTAGCAGTGAGGTGGAGAGAGAGGGAATGGAGGAAGAAGGAGAAACACTTGTGTGATTGTTACATAAGATATTTTCTAAGAACCCGTGATTGTTTTGTGCATGTGTATTTGGGGTTTGGGGCTCAGTGGTGCCCCCTAACCTTCACAATATATATAATGTTCATGTCTTTGATAGAAATGGATACGTTTTATTATCAAGATGGCATTAAACTGATTTACAAATATGGCCAAGGCATTCCTAGTGTGTACTGCAAATTGAAATGACTGTTTTTTATTTATTATTCACTTATGACTGCCAAGCTCCATTTTCAGCAGAAGTTCTTTCAATATCCTAATGGTCAGCTCCCTGAGCTTATCCTTAATTAGTCATCTTTGCATCCTAGTTGGTTATTAGAGAAACCTTTGGGATTGCATTAACACCGCTGACACTCTGCTGTTCTGTTCTCCTGGCTTGCAAGCTCCTGCCATTCCTAAAGTTCAGTCATGGGTTCAAAAAATGGCCAAAATGAAGCTGCTTTGTCAAGAAATATATCAGTCTTGTGATGTTTCGCAGAATGAAAGTTCCTACATGTGCCAAACGGCCAAGAGACTGAAGATTCCTCACAAAGTCGTCTATGACTGTCTTGTGAGATGAAGGCAAACTGGATCTGACCAGGACAGAGAAAGAAGGAGAAGGACCAGAGTGACAACTGCGCAAGAGAAGAAGACCATCAGAGTGTGGAGTGTGAGAAACAAACACCTTACAGGTCATCAGTTGTCTTCTTCACTAAATACAAAAGATGACTGTAAGATACTGGCCATAAACTACTTTTCCAGACATCTTCTGTCGTCTGTCCATGTTAGCTTATTCTTTTTATTTGCCAGTTGCACAAAAGGCTGCCTGTCCCGGGTGTGTTCCTGTCTCATTTCCTATGCGGGCTAGGATTGGCTCCGCCCCAGAGACCCTGGTCTGGAAACAGATAATCACGTGACATATGACAATCGCCTGATAATAACATGACGTGTGATTTGTTCTTTGAAAATTCTGCTTCTTAGGACTGCAACAGGATTTTAATTACCTTACATCACGTCAGTTTTAAATATTTACCGCAAATCCATCAGAAAAATCCATCCATTAAAAAAAGCGTCTGTCGTGCGCAGGCGCACATGGGAGTCGGCCTCTGTTCTCCTCTCCAGAGGCCGGACGGGACGCCAGTTCAGCTGAAGGACACACGTGCGACTCTGTTGGCATTTGAGAGACAATGCCACGAATATACAGTGACAACGTGCACTTTTATTGCATTGTAAATATTTGTATGTGGAGTGCAGACACGTAAATCCGTAAAGCCGTCGACCAGAACTGGCAAAAGCTGCCGTGAAATCACAGGCGCCTTCTTATTTAGATAGATAGATAGATAGATAGATAGATAGATACTTTATTATCCCCAAGGGGAAATTCACAAACTCCAGCAGCAGCATACTGATAAAAAAATTTAGTTGTTCTGTGCCGTCAGTCCACAGCCAGCAGGCTGATCATCTGGAGGAGCGCGAGTCGCTCGATTAGAAAAGAGATAGATAGATAGAAAGAAAGAAAATAAAAAAATAAACAAATAAATATATAAAGCGCAAAAGAAAAGATCTGAGTGATAATAAGTGGTCGGTGCCCGGCATTGTCCGTCTGCGCATCTCCTCTGCATTTCGGTGGGTATAAGGACGTGCCATCTGATTTCCTGCAGCATCCTTACATGCGGGGGGCATTTCTTTTTATTCTTGCCCACTAATGAGCAGCCGACACTGCGGGCAGGCAGCATGTGATCCCCTTTGGAGGTCACCCTCGCAGATCTCCTGACACGGTGCAACCTTGCTCAGGCTTTGGAGATCGGATGAAATCCGTCTCCAAGGTGATAAAACAGAGGCATGAATTGTGCAGTGCGTCTACTTCGGTTGAAGGGGAAATCGGCGGGGGCTTCATTTGATTATTTTTTTTTTATTATTATTCCTAGGTTACCAAAATGTTTAGCTTGAGTTTGGAGAACTGTAGATACCGGCTAGTCTTCATTTCCATATTTTATGGTTAAGCACCCGCTCAAGTGTCCGAAAAAAAAAGTTGAACAATAATTAGTGGAGGCCGAAAGGAGTTGTTTTTGTTCTAATTAAACGATTGCGAATGCGGCTGGCGACGTGATTAAGGAGTAATGGCAGCGCCGAGTGCAGCAGTGTTATGCTGGAGGAAAGTTCTGCGAGGTCAGCACGTTCACGTTTTTATTATGTAATTAAGCTAAGCGAAGGGAAACATCTTTATTTCCAGTATTTTATTCTTTTTTTTAATTATTTTATTTATGAATTTCCAACTAAGTGAGGCTTGCCTGGTGACCTTGGACGATATAAGCAGCGCTAATTAAAAGCCTGCAGCCAAACAGCGCGCTCGGTTTGATTTGCGGCGTTTGCGAAACCCCGGCGGCGACTGTGGAGGACCCGCAGAAACGCGCGCACTCGGAGCAGAGGCGACTAGAAAGAAATACAATATAAATAAATAAAAAAAGAAAAAAAAGAAAAAGAAAGAAAGAAGAATATGCTGCTTGATAAGCTTCCTGTCTCCTTTTTAAAAATCAGCTGACCGCTTTGTCGTTTGCAAATGTGACCCATTTATTTTTATTTTTATTTTATTATTTTTTCCCCCATCTCTCACAATCAGTATTTCCCTTGAAGAACTGAATGCCAACATAAATGAATAATATTTTCATCAGGGCTGGCAAGACTGCACCCTGGAAGTAATGATTTCATAAGAGCAACTGCAGCAATTACCGTCGTCCCCCGGCTCCTTTATCAGGGTCTCTGAGGAGGTGAATGAGGAAAGATTATCTTTCAAAGGACTTGCTCTGATTACAGTTGCATTCCCTGATCACCTAACATGACTGCAGAGACTCGCGGTGATAATGTCGTATTTATTAAAGACAGGCTATTTAAGAGGATCGATACATTCAATCTTAGGCTGGGCTCCCGGCTTTTTGAAGGCTAGAATAGCTGACACACTGGTCATACTAGAGCGGCTTGTGGTAAAACATTCTGCGCTAAGCTTTTTTTAATGCGCTTATTAAAATCAATAAGGTTAACTGCTTTTGCCAAGATTACAGTCAATAAAAACGGGAGCTGTTCGATACCAAAAAATATTTATTATTATCTTGAATTTCTTGTACGCTGTTAATTATGTTTTATCCATAAGCCATGTAATACTTTTGAGGGAGATGTTATGCCATTTGAATTGGGAATTTGGAATTTTCCCAGTTCCTGGTTGGAATTTTTTACTCGAACGCCCCATTTAGGTCGCATTTCCATAGATGGGTGCAGCTGAAGACCTCCGCATCTCCACCGTTCAGCAGCTCCGCTCCGACATCCAATGGAAATGCAGGCTTGTATCACATGGGTTACTTGACTCGCCTCAGATAACTCCTCCCCCAACCCCAATCTTAACCACAGTGTTATTATAATAGGCAGGTGCTGTCACTGATGCGCGTAACAGAAAGTGACAGCCACCTCAATGGAGTGGAACTCTGGAGGTCCGCAGCTATCTGGGAATTTCAAGCCTGGTCTGTCAAGTTTGTCTGACGTCAGTCCAAAATGGTGCTGAGTACCAAAAACGTTAGTGAAAGCTGTCGAATTATATTGTTCATTACCACACCACACCTGTCTATCTGTGTCTCCACCGACATGTCGCTACGGCGCTTGGATACGCAGAGTACAGCGTAATGTGTTGTTATCTACGGCTATTCACAGCAAAGGGGTCTTCCATGTTAGTTTTCCAAATGTTTTACTGGAACGCGGTCAACGGTGGCTGTGACGTCATTCCCAGCTGTGCCACTGAATGCGGTAATAGATCTCATTTTTATAGCAAGCTGGTCCGTTCATCTTAAACAGCACTTGCTACTCCTGAACATGAAGGCGCCACACACTCCTAAAAACAGCTTACTGGATTAACTTAACTGTGTTATGTGTTGTGTCAACGATCAACTCCACAAAAGTGAGCCGAGTAAATAAAAGTCATTACGCTGCGTTCCATTTACTGCGGATGTCAGAACTGGGAATGACGTCACACCCCAGTTTTGCCGCTGTAAACACTAGGGGGCACTGTCGCGCCCCAAACCCAACAGCCAGACACCGAGGGCACGAGTTAAAAGCACCAAGACCAAGAAGGTTTATTCTTTTGAAATTCTTCACAGTGCTCTCCACCACCACAGCCACAAGTAAAGAAGTAACACTGGCCACAATTATTCTTTCTTTCTTTCTTTCTTTCTTTCTTTCTTTCTTTTCTTTCTTTCTTTCTTTCTTTCTTTCTTTCTTTCTTTTTCTTTCTTCTCTCCTCCACACTTGCCAGCAAGCTTTGTGCACCTTCCACCCGACTCTGGATCTTCGACTGGGTTTAAGGTGCTCCTTTTTATATTGTCCAACCCAAAAGTGATTCTACAGTACTCTTCTGCCCACATGACCTGACCAGGATACCTCACGTCCCCTGGTTCATTCACAGCACCCTCTGGCGGCACCCAACAGGGCTGAGATGAAGAACTCCAAGTCCCATGATGTCCCGTGGGAATTCGGGGCACTGATGTAAACCAGGGAAGGTGCCCTCTTGCGTCTTTGGGTAGGTAGTGCCCTAAAGAAGCCCCCTTCCTCTATCCTTCCATATCCTGGGCATCCTTGGGTTGAGCTGCCAGCCGACTCTTACACTGCGTGCCAGTAAAACATTTGGAAAACCAATATGGACACATCCAGGGAAACCTGCTTGTACTCTCTCCACTGGAATAAACAGCAGCTGATAACAAGGCATTAGACGACATCTGGCACATCCAAACGTCATAGCGACACGTCCACGGACAGACGTTGGACAGCACTGTGTGAGACACAATGAGACACAAACAGACAGGAGGGCTAATAAACGGGATTCCGAGTTGGAAATCTGACTTCTGGGGCATTCCAGGTCCAGAACTCGGAAAGTTGGACCTCCCACTTCAGATGGAAGGCAGCATCACATCAGTCAACATCAGCTGCTTGAGGGAGAGCCAGTGAGTGAATGTCCTTATCTTCAACCAACTAAACTACAGTCCCAACAGCATTTAACTTTACTGGGTCTGCGATCCCCAAATACTCCTTTTCAGTACTTTGAACTAAATGGACCTTTTAGTAGGGGGCTGGGTGGTCTTTTGGCCTGGGACCCCTACAACATAACTGATTTTTTTTTTGTTCTGTACACCCCAGCCATCTGACCTTATCATCAACTTAAAAGACATTTCCGTGTTCTCTATTTTAAGGACTCTATTTCTCGTAACTACCTTATGTATGTGTATATTATATATCTATATTTTATATATTATTTATTCATTGTTATTCTTATTTAAATGTAATTTGTTTGTCTTTGCGTGTCATTGGCTCTTTGACTTGTTGTAAAGCACTTTGAGCTCCATGCTGTGCATGGAAACGTCTGGTAGATATAACTGTTCTTGTTGTTCTTTACAGATGCGGACAAATGTGTTGGGACCCCTTCATGAAAACAGAAGACCCCCCCCTCTCCCCGTCACACACGTGTGCACTGGGGGGCAGTTTACAGGCTCACACAGTGTTATTTATCAGGCAGACCGGACCCTCTCTTCTCTCGTTTCCCTGCAGTTCAGCCAAAGGCCCCGCCTCTCAGTGACATCACAACTGGTCCACCCACTATTGACATCACTCACGGCCAAACCCAATGACATCACGTCTGGTACCCAGAATTCACCGTCCTGCCACATCAGTTCCTGTTCCGGCCTCACTGGCTCCACCTCCTCCTCCTCCTCCTCCTATCCACCATATTTATAGAGCGGACTCGGCCCGTCAGTTCAGTCGTGAACTCCGATCTTTAAAGATTTCCTTCTTTAATTTTGCTGATTTTTTCAGTATACGGGGTGGTCGCCCCCCAAACCTTTTTCTAGTCTGCTGCCTTATTTTTGTAGCACCCCCATTGTCTCTGAACCAACTTGAAACTGACAAGCGTAATCAGCACCCATCGTTGTTCATTTCTTATTTAACAAAAATCAGACGTTGCTTCTAAAGTTTTGATTCAATGGAATATTTCAAATAAGAAATAATGTGTAATTAGCAATGTGAGACTGAGGGCGCCCCCTACAGGGGTCTTTCCTTGTTTGCACGCCGTATTGATGGGATGAACTCCCACCTTCCATGACCCTGAAATGGCAAAAATGTATGTACAGCCTTGTGAAAAAGTAAGTGCACCCCATGAAATGTGTTATTTTTTCATTAATAGATGTGAACATATGAGTTGATCTTTATTTAAACTGCATTTTTAGGTAAAGTTGATGTAATGATATTTTTAATTTTTTAATATTTTATTCATTAAAAAATGAACAAATATGACATTTCTGAGTGTGGAAAAAATAAGACCACCCTTGCCTATAATATCTGGTGTTGTCCTTTCAAGTCGTCGTTTCCTGCCATTGTCCAGCACTTTCACACGTCGACTGGCAGAACGTTTCTCTCACTTGACTGTGCAGCTGCGGGATGTCCGAGGGGTTTCTTGCATGCACAGCCCCGTTTAAATCCCCCCAATAGCAGATCCGCCCTTTGACTTGACCATTCCAGAATCCTCCACTTCTTCATTTTCAGCCACTGCTTGATTCATTTATGTGTGTTTTTAGGGTTCATTGTCATGTTGAAAGGACCACAAAGGGTAGAACTTCAGTCTTTTGACAGACGGTTTCTCATTGTCCTCAAACACCTTCTGGTACAATGAAGAATCTGTAGTGGAGCTTATGGTGGTCAGCTGCCCACGCTCTGATGCACTAAAGAAACTCCAGACCAGCACATTTCCACCACAGTTCTTCACAGTTGCTCACAGTTTCGTCTGGTCAAATGTTCATTTTGGATTTGGCCCAACGTGTCATCTGATACTGTGGCCAAACAAGTCTATCTGTGCCTCATCTGTGCAGATCGCGTTGTTCCCAATGTTCTGATATTTGCCTAGGTGCTCATGGGCACATTTTGGCCTTGCCCTGATGTTCTATCTGCTCCTTCCTGGGCACACGTCCCATGTAGATCTCATTTGTGAAGCCCCTTTCCAGTGGCAGACTCATGCACTTTGACATCAACAGTGGCCGTCAGAACATTAAAACATCAGAAAGATTTAGACGAGGACAGGCCACTCAGCTTGATAAAGCCTGCCAGTCCCATCCACTGTGTTCCTCCAAAAATATCACCAAGCAGAGCTACCTGGAGTTCCCGTGTTGAAATTCTGGGCTTCTTACAGACTTTGTTCAGTGGTTTGTATTCTGCTCTCGAGTTGAACTTGTTGGGGATGCCAGGCCTGGACAAGTTAGCAGTTCTTTGAAATCTTCTACACTTGTAGATGATCTTCTAGCCCAGGACCATCTTAACAGCATTATAGGCCCCTGGACAAAGCAGTGCACTAAGCCCCAACTCAACTCTACTCGACCAGCATTGATGCAGCCTCATGTGTCACTCAGCCTGAGGCTCACTCATTTTAAATTTCATTTCTGTTCGGAAAAGAGTGAAAAAATTCAGAGGGACAACTTATAACAAAACAAGTCCATTAAAATGAAAGGAAAAGGAGTTAATTAGCAGCAAAAATGGATCACCAATTAAGAAAAAGGTGAGGATGAAAACCTGCATCCACTGGAACCCTCCAGGACCGGAGTTGGAGACCACTGGGATAGACAGTGGATTGGCTGATTTCCAAATGTCCTGGAGATCTTTTTGAATCCCCTTTCCAAATTCTTTCTCCCAGAAGGCCTCAGAGAGCTCTTGTCCTGGTCACAACAGACACTTTAACAACAAAGAGCAAACCAAAGTAAACGTCTGAGGCAGGCCAGTCTTAACAGCATTATAGACCCCCAGGGCAAAGCAGTGCACTGGGACCCCTACCTACACATCCACTCAGCAAGTCACAACATACAGAGATTAGCGTGGGGCCCCCGGGCAACTGGCCAGCGTGCCCATGTGTTAAGATGGCCCTGGTCTGAGGTGTAAATCAGACAAGATCCACCCTGATGATGTCCTGATCATTTGATCCTCTTTCAAATTTGAGGTATTTGAGCTTTGATGAATGGAGGAGGTGAATTACTTTTTCCACATATTTTTCACATTTATTTAAATAATACAATGGACTGCAGAATGCAAATGTGGCCTGATATTTGTTGCATTGCATAACCTTTATCTAAAGCTTCTTTAAAAGATGGTCAAATCTGGACATGTCCACTGCCACACACGTGCGCATTGGGAGGCAGCTAGAAGGACCAGAAGAAGGTAATTCCAGACCAGGCCAGGGGGTGGGAGGGTGCAGTAAACGGTTCTCTTTTATCCCTGCAGACCAGACACAGGAAATTCTGCCTGATTCTGATGATGTCACTTCCTGTTCTGGGCCTCGATGACGTCACGTCCGCCGACCTGCCTTAAAAGCTCTGCTTTGGACTCAACTCTTTTCACATCTGTACTTAATATGTGCCTTCTGCAGCCAGGATTCAAGTATACCGGTGGCAGCCCCAAACCTTTTTTTTATTTTCACACCACATTTGTTAAAACATTTCACGGGGTGTACTTACTTTTTCACATGTCAGTAGAAGGATATTCATGCAGTTATCTGTCTTTGAACCTCCTCAGTTTACTTCAGTACCAACCACGGTGGCACCTTTGGCTTGCCAGCTCGATTCAATCAAATAGCAAACAAGCGAGAAGGAAGAAGACCCTGGCACGAACGAGATGGAGGATTTGCCCGCTACTCCAACATGGAGGATTTGGGTAGCAGAAAAAGAACAAGTTGTTTGCTCCAGAGTCCAATTAGTTTTGCTTCAAAGTAGATGAGGACTAAACACTTTAAATGGTTGCACCACCTTTGCAATCCCCCCAAAGGCACTCCATTGTTCTCAGCTTAGAGGTCTTTGCTTTGTTGATCACAGCGAGCTCCAAGAGCCACCCCACCTGGCTGGACCCTAACAGGAACATATCAATTAATGGCCATCAGTGGAGATGCAGCGGGGTAATCCTCTCATTAAACTCTTTGAACTTTTGGGGGGATGAGCGGAGATTTGATGCATCTTGTTGTAGTAAGCGGCTTAGGTGTGAGAGCTCCGCTCAGCCATAGTAAGTAATCACTTGACAGGACCTTCTTTCTTTCTTCTGCCTGAGGTGCTCCAGATTTTCCCTTTTTGTTTTAAACTTAATTCCTTTTATTTGGAAGCCAAACAGAAGACAAATCAATCAAACAAAGGGGAACAACATAGCAAGTGCAATAATCAGCGATGACCAACAGAGTGCCAGTTACAGTAAAATGGTTCTTTGTGTTGGATAAGAGGGCAGGTAGAAGAAGAAGGTGAACCGGGCCGGGACGTCCACTTCGGGGTTACGAGTTCTAAAGACGATCTGAGCAGGACACCTAAAGAGAAGTTGATTTGTGGTGTTATGGAATCTCATTTTCCCACAAAAGGTGGTTTGGGATTCTTCCAGGTGAAGTCAGCGGACCCCCTTCACTTTTTTTCACGTTTATTTTCTCTTTCAGCCGTGCGCTAAACCCATTTCAATTCATTTTCTTCTCTCGTTAAGCAAAACTCAACACCTCAGATTCTGGTACCTCACTTTCGTTCTCGATTTCCATCTCCTGATCATCGCAATCAGAGTCCAGCAAGTCAGATTCCGATTCAGCGGTAACACTCGTATTTTGCTTTGCACATTCACTTTGGTCAATCGCCAGATGTCGATGACATTTTAAAAGTTTGTTTGCTCTTTGCTGTTCATGCACAGGCAGGGAACTGAGGTCAAATCAGCGAAGCTAGCTTTCCTTCTAGCAAAGAGAGTCGAACTAAAATGAAACGGTGAGATTTGTTACAGATTACAGGTGATCACCGTCCTTTGCCCTTGAATTTTGACAAAAGTCGAAATCCGCCCTGAAAGAGTTAACAAATTTACTACAAATGAAAAACCGAAACATCACATTGACACCTTGAAGGATTGTATTCAGATAAAGCAGATGGAAGAGGTACAAAGTGTGGTCTTAAGTGAGCATCAAGAAAAGATGGAAAAGCTGTTGACTGAAGGAAATCCAAGACTCATGTTTGGAAATGGTGTCCCAAATGAAGGATTGGCACCAAGAATAAGGAAGTAAAGGGGGCACCAAAAAAGAATGAAGAATAGAAAGGCAGCGGGGGGGAATGAAATACCAGCAGAATTGTGGAAGAGTTTAGGAGAAATGAGAGTAGATGTGTGGTGCGATCTCATGCAGAAGATCTATGAACAGGAGAAAACAACAGAAGAAGGGACGAACAGTGGGGTCGTAACCATGTAGAAGAAGAAGGGTGACGTTCAGGATTGTGGAAACTACAAAGAGATGAAGATGATGACACACAATGAGAATGTGGGAAAGGGTTATAGGCAGAAGGCTTAGGGAAGAGACCACCAGTTTGGTTTTATGCCAGGGAGAGGAACCACTGGTGCAGTCTTTACCTTGAGTCAGCTGGTAGAGAAAACAGGAAGGTCTTCATGATGGTGTTTACTGATTTGGAGAAGGCTTATGATGGAGAGCCACGTCGAGAGGTCTAGAGGTGCATGATAGAGAAAGGAGGACCAGAGAAGTGTGTAAGAGCCCACCATCCAGGATATGCTTAAAGGAGTGAGGACCTGGGGTGAGAGTTACAGACGAGACCCCAGTTAGAGGAGGAAGGTCTTCATCAGGGATCTCCTGTAAGTCCTGATCTGTTTGATCGGATTATGGATGTGTTGACTCGTGATATAAACGAGCAGTCCCCCTGGCGCAGGCTCATTGCTGATGACACTGTGTTGTGTAGCAGAATGGAGAAGGGCTTTGGAACATCGTGGACTGAAGATACATATGAGGAAAGCAGAATATCTGAGGTTTAATGATAATCAGGATTCAGACGTTAGCCTGCAGGGGGAGCTACTGAAAAGAGTTTATAAATGTAAATATTGAGGATCAGTGGTAGCCCAAGACAAAGAATCAGTGGGCAGTGTGGATGGAAGAATTAGAAGAAGGTGTCGGGTGTGTTGAGTGATTGAAGAATTAAGGTGAAGGTTAAATGGTAACAATGATGTACAGAGCTGAGACATGGACAGTAAAGGGAGCGCTGGAGAAGAAGTTAGATGTTACAGAAATGAGAATGTTGAGATGGATGTGTGGAGTTACAAAAAAGGACAGAATAAGGAATTAGACAATCTGAGGTACAAACAAAAGTAAGAGAAACATCTAAGAAAGTACAGGAAAGTAGGATGAAGTGGTACAGACATGAGATGAGAAGAGACAACAGATATGTGGATAAAAGAATGATAGGAATGGAATTCCAGGGGATGAGAAAGTGAAGGAGGCTGAAGTGGAGGTGGATGGATAAAGGAGACGATCTGAAGGAAAGGGGGAGGAGGTGTAGGACTGAGTTGAATTGAGAAGGTTGATCAAGTACATTGACTCCACATGGAAGTGGGAAAACATGATGAAGAAGAAGAAGAAGACATTGACATTTTGAAGTATTCAGATCTTCTAATTAAGACACTTCAAACTTGGCTCAGGTACATCAAATTCTATTGACCATCATTGAGATGTTTCAGCACCTTCTTTGTAGTTCACTTTTGGTCAATTCAATTGATTGGACAAGTTGGAATAGGCATGCTCCTGTCTATAGACAGTCCACCAGTTGAGCAAAGACCAAGCTATGACCTGCAGGGCTTAGAGACAGGATTGTGTATGGGTCAGGCTGCAGTGTTGAAGGTTCACAAGACAGCAGTGGCCTCCATAATTCTTAAATTGAAGATGTTTGACTCAGCTATGACTCTTCCTAGAGCTGGCTACCAAGCTAAACTGAGCAATTTTGGAAGGAGGGCCTGGGTAAGAGAGGTGACTAAGAACATGATGGTTGCTCTGGCTGAGCTCCCATGTGAAGATGGGAGAAATTTCCTAAAGGATAATCACCACTGCAATGGACGGAGTGGTGCCCCCTAAGGATCTGCACTGGTATCTGGAAGGTTGCCAGTTTGAATCCCCATTACTGCCAAAGGGGATCCTTCTATGCTGGGCCTTTGAGCAAGGTCCTTAACTTGCAGTTTCTCCAGGGGTGCTGTACAATGGCTGACCCTGCGAAAACTCTCAAATTCCTAATACACAAAATTGTATAAGGTGGAATGAAGAGCAAGAAACACTCCGCTAATCTGAGCTTTGTGGTAGTGTTGATTGGCCAGATGACACATGGAGCTTGGAGTTTGCAAAAAGCTACCTACAGGACTTTCGGGCTATAAGAAACAAGGCTCTCTGGTCTGATGAAATCAAGACTGAGTTGTCTGGTCTCAGTTCTAAGTGTCATATCAAGGCACCTGTGCAATACCAGTCCAGTGGTGAAGCTTGGTGGAGGCAGCATCAGGAACTGGGAGACTGTTCAGGGTTGAGGGAAAACTGAATGGAGCAAAGTATGGAGATGTACTTAAAGAAAACAATCTCCAGAAAACTCTAGACCACAGGCTGAGCCGAAGGGTCACTTTCTAGTAGGACCATGATCCTAAACACAAAGCAAATATAGCAACATATGGTTAAAAAATGAAAGGAGGTGCCTCTGAGTTGGAACTCGTGTCGTGGATCTTGAATAAATGCCTACTTCTCTTCAGGGCAGTAGAGATAATGAAGTCACTTGACAGCCAATCCTCTGAACTGGGGGTCAAAAAGGAGGGGATGTTCCTCTGCTGGAGGTGGTACTGCTTACCTTAGTGGAGCCCTGAAGATGTCCTAAGTCACTCACACTTGACAGGAGTTATATAACAAAAGACAGCAAAATGCTCAAAATGTACACGTCCCAAAAACACTTCCAAAAACGTCCACTTGGTGGAGGTTCTGTGATTGCTGTGCAGAGTGGAGGAGGCAGACCCTCTGCATGATTCCCAGTTGATTCTGGGGTCCGTCAGGGGGGTGTTCTGCTCCTGCTCTCTTCAGGGCTTGTATGGACTGGGTGTTGGTCAGGGTCGTGGAGTCCTGTGGCTGTGGGGCATCTGTTGGTGAAGAGAGACTCACTGATCTTGACGTTGTTGATGATGCTTTGATCTTCATGGAGTCAATGGAGGCACTGATCGGGGGTCTCGAGAGACTGAGTGAGGAGTCTGAGTGTCTTGGCTTATGAGGGTCCTGAATAAAACCAAAGAGCCAGGCCTTTAATGACCTCTTGGGCATGGCCATCAGCAGGGTTTCTGTCTGCCGAGAGAGTGTCGACCTCGTCGAGAAGTTTACTGACCTCGGCAGTGACATTCATGGGACTCTGGTGACTCTTCCTATGAAGTCAGTAGACAGATTGGAAGAGCATTGGGGATCATGCGGTCGCTAGAAATGGGTCTGTGGTGCTCCTGATATCTGCAAAAGGACAAAGGTCCAAGTCTTTAGAGTCCCGGTGCTTCCTGTTTGTGAACCGTGGACGCTATCCAGTAACCTTAGATGAAGACTGGACTCCTTCATGTGTCTCTTCAGAGGGTCTTTGGGCACCACTGGTTTGACTTTGTGACGAACACAGAGTCCTGAATGAGGCACATGACCTGCATTGTGAGGGAGCGTCAGTTATGGCACAATGGCCACATGGCACGAATACCCAAGGGTGACTTGCAGGATCCTCATTGTTGAGGACACAAGCGGCTGGACCAGGCCAAAGGGATGCCCACGTAACAGCTGGCTGTGGCAGATAGAGGGTCATTTCCAGCGGGTGGGACTGGACCACCTGTCTGCCAGGGGGGGCTGCAAACCAGGATCCCAAGCTGTTTTGTCATTTGGTGGGTGCGGCAACACGCTGTAACAGTGCACGCTCCCCAACCTAATCTGACCTGACCTGGAGGACACAAGTAGAAACCCTGGCTAGACTCAAAAAAAGGCCTCATGGAATCTTTATAAAAGAAAAAGGGTTATTCTTAATTAAAATGCTCTGACAAAACATGAAGCTCCATAGAAAACAGCTGGCAGGGAACCCATTTTGGAAGGCGTGTAATGCCCTCTAGTCGCCTGCTCTGCTCTGGCATTTTGTGAGTTTGAAGTGGACGAGCGGAGAAATGAATTATTCTGGCTTGCAATTCAGAGGAAGTGACTTGGCAGGCAGCCCAAAGCCCGTGACCACTTGAAGATTGATTTCATTTATTGGGATTTCATTACTTTGGTGGTTTCCTTCCATTAATGGGCCTTCAGCCGACTGATGGAGCGGCAGACCTGCAGGTAAGCAGCAGAGCCAATCAGACAGCGGCCTGGGACGTGGGAATGGGCATCGGTGTCAGAGTGGTGCCAGGGCTTCATCCCTGGCACTGGTGTTAGTTCTTTCTTTCTTTCTTTCTTTCTTTCTTTCTTTGACTGATTAAAACATTGTCATCAATTAATTAATTTATTCAGTCATTTATTCAATGATTTTTCATTCAGAGGATAACTGATAAAATTATGTTCATTCATTCATTCAATAACTGGTGGGTAGAATGACTGGTTAACTAACTGAATCAGTATCTTTCTTTCTTTCTTTCTTTTAATAAATAGTGCTTTGCACTTTAAAAACATCAGTTCTTTGCTCCTTTCTCATATAGTGTCTTTCACATTAAATACAGCTTTATATACATTTTTCTTATATAATATAAGGCACCTTCCATATTAGGCCTTTCTTTCTTTCTTTCTTTCTTTCTTTCTTTCTTTCTTTCTTTCTTTCTTTCTTTCTTTCTTTCTTTCTTTCTTTCTTTCTTTCCTTCCTTCTCCATTTTATTGTGTATTTGTTGTGATTCATCTTTTTGAATAAGTATTGTTTTCCTTTATTTGTTAATGAAACACGTCTTGTTTGTGAATTATTTTCTGCTGTCGTCTTCTAATAAATCTTTTATTTTCTTAATACTTTTTTTTCTTACCTAGTACATTTTATACCCAACAACAACATTTATTTCTATAGCACATTTTCATACAAATAATGTAGCTCAAAGTGTTTTACATGATGAAGAAAGAAAAAAAGATAAAATAAATAAGAAAAATAAGACAAAACTCATCAACATAGAATAAGAGTGAGGTGGTCCGATGGCCTGGGAAGACAGAAAAAACAAACAAAAACAATAAAACTCCAAAAATGAAATCTGCAGGGGTTCCAGACCAACGGTGTGAGGACCCCTGCTGCTGTAGCTGAGAGACCTCCATTAGCCTCTCGTCGGACCTCAGAAATCTCAATGCTTTCCTGAGACATCAGTTATCTTATCAGCTTGTGTTCTTTCAGATTCTTATCATGTTTTTGTCTGTTTTATTTATTTTTTTAAATCCCTATTTTTGAAACTTTCTCTTTGTCTTTTAAGGTTTCTTTTTGGGATGTCAGCTTGGTTTCTGTCATTAACATGGGTGTGCCTTAGCATAAAATCCCCCGGAAATCTATAGTAAGCAGTCAGACAAGTGTAAGGATCCACATTGACCTTAAAGCAAAAAGGGGCAAACCAAGAACCTTCATAAATCAAAATATTTATTTCAGAACAGTGCTCTGAAACCATTAAACTCCAAAGTGCACAAAAGGCAGAGAAGGAGCCGCCAAGACAAACAAGACCCCAAAACACAAATCTAGAAGTCAAAAACAGAGCATAAACTTCAGAATATCCAATAAATCCACAAAAGCACACAAATAATCCCAAGAGCTCCTCAAGGCCATCAAGCACATTCAATGACAGTGTGACTGTGCAGCCTTTATAGGACTGGGGGCGGATCTAACTGGGAGACAGGCAGGTGGCCCCGCCTCTTTGTCAACCACCCACAACACACCAGGAACGTAGCAGAAGATACCTGGAGACGGCGTATCTAAATGAACAGCAGCTCTGACAAACTGATACGTAGCTGTAGAAATAACAAACACGAACACCGATATTGACATCAACGGGTCAAAATGAACAAAAAAGAGACAGGAAACAGGAATTTGAACCCCAGCCAGGGGAGGAACCAACAAGCTTGAGTAATAAACATCTCATGAAGATGGGTCTCAGACATTCAGCAAGGTGTGAGACATTCACCCTGCCGCCCCGGCCCTCCTACTCCAAAGCAAGTCCTGGGACACCAAATGAAGTGGCAAACCCAGAAAATGTGGATGCCATTCATTCCATGATCTTGGTGAATCGAGGAATATCTGCTAAAAACAACAGCAGAGACCCTGTGCAGGCTACACCATACGTGAGATCTTAGAGAAGAAGAAGCTCTCGGCCAGATGGGCCTCCAAGTGCTTCAATGCTGACCAGAAGTGCGAATGAGTGGTTCTTTTACAGGATATTTGGGACCCTTTTTGAAGGGATCCTGTGAGATTTCTGAATCTGCTTCTTACTATGGATGAAAGTTGTAACCACACTTGCATGTACGCTCCAGAGACCAAGGAACAGTCCAAAGAATGGGGACGGGCATCCACAGGTGGTCCAGACACACAGGTTAGCAGGCAAGGTGACAGCTTCTGTCTACTGGGACCAAGCTCTCTCTGTCAGAATTTGGACCGCGATATTAGGCGCTGTCATAAATAAACTGGCAAAGAAACCTAAATAAAGAGTTGGGGAATTGTCCTCTTAAAAAAAAAAAAACGGTCAAAAAACATGAAGCAATCGACCAAATAGAGATGCGTGTTGATGGCTGATATATGATGGCGACCGGAAGGAAGTGTAGCTGGAAGTGACGTCACAGCAGTGGGACGGAAATGACGTCTTTGTGATGAGCCCACAAGTGATGTCATCGTGATGGGACCGGAAGTGATGTCATCTTCAGGAGTCGGAGGTGGAAGTGATGTCATCTTCAGGAGTCGGAGGTGGAAGTGATGTCATCGGAGGCGCGTCATTTTGGGGAGCCAGAAATGGTGATGGTAAGTCAGCTAATTCACTATTGTTCTTCAGTAATTCTGTCGAAAGAAGGAGAGAGGCGTTAGTACAGAATGGTGATTAACTAATTGATTCATCTCATAGCCTTTAATTGATTGTTTGAGTGAACTCACACCACTTTGGGGTGAATGGTGAGATGACTGATTCACCCCTCATATAATGATATTTGATTGATTGGATGGTTGGTTGATGAAAGTTCACTGAGTCCTCTAATGCCGATTGAATGGACTGTCTGATTGCACAACACTTTCATAATCATTGATTGATTGATTGATTTCACAGTTCTACTGTGTGACATAGAGGGGGTGCCACGGTGCCCCAAACCCTGGGCACAACCAAGACAAACACAGTCAGGGGTTCAAAGCAGAGATTTTTTTATTGTCAAAATACATCACAAAGGTTTCTTCAAAGGGTGTACAAGTACGATAACAATTCAATTCTCCTTCCTTCCTTCCTTCCTTCTCTTCTCTTCTCCTTTCTTCCACTTCCTTCCACTGAGTGTTGCCTTCCTTCCTTCCTTCCTCCCGACTCAGACTGCCTTGGATGGCTTCCTTTTATGTTGGACCTGGGAGTACTTCCAATGCCAGGACGTAGCCTGATGAAAGCACCTCTGGGTAGGATAGAAGCCCCCCAAAAACAGGGACCATGAATCCCTGCAGCACCCCCTGACTCACAGCACTACAACTCCCATCATGACCTGCAGGTGTCCACGTGGTCCTGGAATGCTGCCATCTGGTGGACAAAGGACAAGCATATATTTTCGAAGGATGAGCCTTCCCAATTTGCTCCTTTGTTTTGTCCTCCTGTCCAGGTAAGGGTCCCATACTTATGCCAGTCCCCTGCTGTCCTTCCATTTTCCTTTTCTCCCAGTCGGGATGCCGGGATAATCCTGACTGGCACTTACAACTGTAAACTGGAGACTGGTTAGGGTCAGAGACTGGTTAACTGAATGATTCTCCAGTCATAAGATGATTGTTGATAAACTGGTCGGGTGAACTCACACCTGTTTTATGGTGAATTATTGATTGTTCAATTCCAGCATCATATAATATGATTGATTGATTGATTGATTGATTGATTTCCCAGTCACATAATAATAATTGATTGGCTGGTTGTTTTCCACACAGCGTCCCTGAAGTAAGGACTGATTCCACAACACCGTCCTCGTGTCTGATTGACTTGGCGATTGTTTGTGAGAAGCTGCTGCCCGCATGACTCAAGTTCTTTTCAAATCCTCATGTGCTGGTTGCCCTGATGAAGCTGATTCTCTGCAGCGCCCCCCTCTGGCCACTCTCCTCGTTTTTCACCCATCAGATTCTGTGCTGACTGGAGGATGTGATATTAAAGGTGTAGCTGTGAGTGCTGCCCCCTATTGACCCATGAAGACATTACAGGGGTTGGCAAGCACTGACCATTAGTGCCATCCTCCTGGGACCCTGTGACAGTCACATTTGTACATAAGCTCTAAAGACGGCCCCTCACTGGTGACGTCCACCTTACAGTCCACTCACTTGTAAGGAACACAAGACAACATGGCTACTAACCTCTTAACATTTTTCCTCCCTCTTGGTCCTAAAGTCCAACTGACCACACCGGTCCCAGTCCAAACTTCCTTCCTGAGCTTAAGTGTCCTAATTCCGGTTGTCACCTCTGACCCTACAGGTGTTATGTAGGTCGGTAAAAACGAATGGCGATGTGGTGACAAAACCAAGTACGTGAACCTTCTACCCTCGATGTCACAAATGCTGAGCCACAGAGACGGGGGTTTCTCCTCCATGTAGTACAGCAGTCCTGAAAGCTGCATTATGACGAATTGCTGAGACGGCCAGCGGGGTGCAGGGGGGCCGTGATGCACGCCACGGCTTCATTAACAGTTCATTAAGCTGATTTGCGTGAACTCTCCACCTTTGCCTGTGACCTTTCAGGATCAGCCATCAGGTTGCTTCCTGTTAACAGGGCCTAAATCCCGGCTTTACGATCCTCACGGTGCGACAGAAAGGCATTAGGCGTCCACCCGCTGGCAGGAGGAAACACCATTGATGGCCCCTCGTGGCTCCGTCCCCTTCTGCTTAAAGGGTTAGCGCACATTGCTTTGTGAGGAAGCCTCGTCGGCTCCTCTCACCTTCATTGTCATCCCACAATAGGATGAGTGCAGGGCCGTGTCCGGCTTTCCAAGTCTGAGTGTGAAGGGATTTTACCTTCACTATACTGAGACCTCCAGAGCACTCTGTGGACCGCCGTCTGCATGCCCTTCATTCTTTGACAGGCTGCCCCGTTAGCCTTATGGCGACCAGAGAGCAGAGCTGGGATGGGAAATCCAAAGTGTGCAACCGCAGAAGGTCAGACTGGTGAGGGGCCTCTGGTAAAGTCTGTGCCCACTTGCCCTCCGCTGAATCGTTTTCTCATTGTGCAGGCTGTGAATGGCGCTATATAGAAGCCTGAGAGTCTGACTAACCACTGAACTGCTTTCAGATGGGAAACATTGTCAAAGGTTCTGTGGAAAGGTGGGATAAACTCTCTGAGTGGACTGTAAATTATTTTTTTTCTCCAGCCTTTGGAGTATTTTTTTGTTTTTTCTGTCCACCCTGGCCATCGGACCTTACTCTTATTCTATGTTAATTAATGTTGACTTATGTTTATTTTTTATTGTGTCTTCTATTTTTCTGTTCATTTTGTAAAGCACTTTGAGCTACATTTCTTTGTATGAATATGTGCTATATAAATAAATGTTGATTGATTGTAAAAGGCACTATATACTAGACTCATTATTCACTAAATAGAATTCATTTACTGAAACTGTGAAAGGCGCTGTATACTTGCTAGCAAGACTTACTATTCACTAAATCGATTTCAGATTATGAAACTGTGAAAGGCGCTGTATAACAGTTAGATAAACTCACTATTCCCTCAATTGACTGCATTTTCTGAAACTGTGAAAGGCGCTATATACTTGCTAGCAAGACTTACTATTCACTAAATTGAATTCAGATTTTAAAACTGGGAAAGGTGCTATTTAAGAGGTAGATAGGCTCACAATTCATGAAATTGATTTCATTTTCTGAAATTTGGAAAGGCGCTATATATTAAGAATTGAGACTTACTATTTACTAAACTGATTTCCATTTCTGAGACTTTGAAAGGTGCTATATAATAGGTAGATAGGCTCATTATTCACAAAATTGATTTCATTTTATGAAACTGTGAAAGGCGCTATATAATAGGTAGACAGGGCTCACAATTCACAAAATTCATCTCAATTTCTGAAATTATGAAAGGCACTACATTGTACTTAGATGGACTGACTATTCTTTAACTTGATTTCAGTTTCTGAAACTGTGAAAGGCACTATATAATAGATAGATACACTCACTATTCACAAAATTGATTTCATTTTCTAAAATTGTAAAAGGCGCTATATGCTAAGTAGTGAGAATTACTACTGTATTTATTAAACTCGTTTCAGTTTTTGAAAATGTGAAAGGTGTTATATAATAGGTAGATAGACTTACTTTTCATTAAATTCATTTCAGTTTATGAAACCATGAAAGGCCCTTCATATCGATTTGACAGACTTCTATTCTTTAAACAAATTTCAGTTTCTGAAAGGGTGAAAGGCGCTATATAAATGTTTGACAGACTTACAATTCAAGTATTCTAATAGTGTTCTGCAAACCATTAAAGGCGCCATATTGCACTTTGATCATCTTCTGCCCTGGCGGCAGGTGCTATAGACAGGACTCTCCATGGCCCACAGTCCCCGAGACCCTCACTGATGACTGTTTTTCACAGAGCAGAAAAAGAACCTGGGAAATAAAAAAAAGAGAAGAGAGACAAGTAACTGAAACCCGAAGAGCAGATCTTTGGAGTTACTGTGACGTGGAAAGGCCAAAACTGTGAAAGGCACTAAAATCAGGTGACAGTAAGTGACAGTAGGGACCGTGCAAATCATAGTGTCTTCATTTTTAGATACAGTTTGTGAAGTATTTAAATAAATTAAACAAGAATTTTTTAACTCTTTCATTAAACAGTTTAGAAACCTAATCAATCAATCAATCAATCCTCTGAAAGGGTAAGGCTCAGCGCAAAGAATTTAACAATCAAACACAAAAGAAAAGGCTTAAGAAGAGCCGGTGGCACTCTGAACTGGGCTGCCTGTATTGCATTGTAAGAGCTTAATGAACACTCCTTTTGGTCTTAATAGGACTTATAAAAGACAAATGAACTTTAAAATAAATATCGTGCATCTATGAGTCATTTCCTACTGCGTAAGAAGGCTTTAGTTGCTGTTAATAAGATTTACAAAGTGCTGGTGACATATCAGAATAAAGGCCGTCCATACTGCATCGGTGGGTCACCTGCTGCCATGTAATGACACCTTAATGAACTTGTAAAGGACCGGTGACACTTTATTAGAAATGAAGGGCATCTTTTAGTCACCTACTGCTGTATACAACTTTGACAACAGCTTTCAATGTGTTTACGAGGCTAGAGATGCCAGTGAGTACAGATATAAACCCTTGACACAGATTGTTAGGAAGTCACTGTACACTGGAGAAATTCTGAAGGACTGGAAAATGGCAAATATCATCCTGTTATATAAAAAGGGTAGATAGATAGATAGATAGATAGATAGATAGATAGATAGATAGATAGATAGATAGATAGATAGAAAGGCACTATATAATAGATAGATAGATAGATAGATAGATAGATAGATAGATAGATAGATAGATAGATAGAAGGATAGATATATAGATAGATAGATAGATAGATAGATAGATAGATAGATAGATAGATATGAAAGGCACTATATAATAGATAGATAGATACTTTATTAATCCCAAGGGGATATTCACATACTCCAGAAGCAGCATACTGATAAAAGTGAGCGGGCAGATCCAAGCAACTATAAGCCAGCAAGCTTGACGGGCATCACAGGAAAATTAATGGAAGGAATTATTAAGGATAAGATTGAACGACACCTGGTAAGGACAGGAATTTGACTGAACAGTAAGCGTGGGGTCAGAAGAGGAAGTTCGTGTTTTACTAACAGCCTGGAATTCTATGAAGAGGCAACAAAAGGATACAACCAGAGTGGAGAAGAGGAGGTTATTGATGTGGACTTTCAGAGAGCATTTGATAAGGTACCACATGAGAAGGTGGGCATTAAACTGAAAGAAGTGGCAGTTCAGGGTTAGGGTTGTGTTTAGATGGATGCAGAATTGGCTCAGACACAGGAAGCAGAGGGTGATGAGGGTGTGAGGAACCATCATTAGAATTGGGTGATGTTAAGAGTGGTGACCAGCAGGGGGCAGTGTGGGGGCCACTGCTATTTATAATACCTATAAATGATTTAGATAGGAATATAAGGAACAAGCTGGTGAAGTTTGCAGATTATACCAAGATAGGTGGATTAGCAGACAATTTAGAATTTGTTATATCATCACAGAAGGACTTGGTCAGCAGGCAGGCTTGGGACGATTTGTGGCAGATGAAATTTAATGTCAGTAAATGTAAAGAATGACACATAGGAACTAAAAGTGTGATGTTTGAATTCACAATGGGAGGTCTGAAAATCGAAAGAACCCCTTATGAGAAGGATTTAGGAGTCGTGGTGGACTCTAAGCTATCGACTTCCCGACCGTGTTGAGAAGCCATTAAGAAGGCTAACAGACTGTCAGGTTATATAGCACCTTGATGTGTGGAGTACAAGTCACAGGAGGTTCTGCTCAGGCTTTATAACACACTGGTGAGGCCTCATCTGGAGTCCTGAGTGAAGTTTTGGTCTCCATAAAGACATAGCAGCACAAGAGAAGGTCCAGAGAAGAGCGACTACGCTGATTCAGGGCTACAGGGCTAAGATTAAAAGAGCTGAGCCTTCACAGAGATGAAGATGAGACCTGACTGAAGAGTTTAAAATGATGAAGGGAATCAGTCCAGAGGATCGAGACTGTTATTTTAAAACGAGTTCATCAAGAACACGGGGACACAGTTGTAAGGTACTCACACAAATTTTGCACAAACATTAGGAAGTTTTTCTTTACACAAAGAGCGATAGACACTTTGAATAAGCGACCTAGTAGTGAGGAGGACAGGAGGACTTTAGGGACTTTCAAAACTCGACTTGATGTTATTTTAGAAGAATTAAGTGGACAGGACTGTGAGCTTTGTTGGGCTGAATGGCCTGTTCTCGTCCAGATTGTTCTGATGTCCTAATATGACTTATGACGGACTGGTGGCTCTTTATAATAAATTGTGTGCATCTCTGAGCCCCTTTCTGCTGCCTGTGGCCTACACACAGCACCACTGAGTCACTCCCTGCCGTGTAATGTAATCGTAATAAACGCTCCGTTTTAAGAGTTGAATGGCCAGTGACACATCATAATAAACGTTTGTCATTTTACCGCCGTGTAAGGATTTAACGACGCCTTTATTTCCTTAATTAACGAGCGGTTTGGCCTTCACGGACTGGTAACGCTTCCTCTGTGTGTCGCTTTTTAAAACTTTGCCTTTGTTTGAGAGGCTAAAGGAGTCGCCATTGCGGGACCCTCAGTGCTACTAAGCAAAGCACATGGATTCCGAATGCCACAGAGTTGGAATTTCTAGTTTGGCCACTTTGGTTGATTTTGTCCCCCATTTGTTTGCTTTGCTTTTCTTTTCTTTTCCGTTGACCTCCTACTGGAATAACGATGGACGGATGAATGGAAGGGCGGCTGGACGTTTCACCCTCTCACGCCTCTTGTTTTAAGGAATTCTGATGAAGCGAAACACCGAAAATTCCAAAGTTAATGGCTTCCGTCTTCCATTTTCTTTTTTTTTTTCTCTCTTCCTTGAACTGCTTCCCGGGATATGCAACGGCACCTTCTGTTAGCTGATGGCCACTTGAATGTCTAATGCAGTTGCCAGCAAAGTGAAAATAAGCTGCAGGCTTCCAAGAGATTTCTGTCATCTCCCAAATTTCTCTGGCTGGATGTTCGGAGCTCGGCCTTCTCCATGTGCTTTCGGTTCCCAGGGTTTCCGTTTTCATTTGGAAAAACTTGCTTGCATATGCCGGAATTTAAGCAGGGGCTGGACGGTGTGGCTGATTCCTTCTTTTAGCACCTCCATGCTTGACTATTTTAAGGGATCAATCAAGATCCACTTTCTTGGAAGGCCCTGAGCTCGCCTTACACACTCGTCATTGCTTGATGACACACAGCTTGTCTCCCATAAACTGTTGGTCACAGTGCCAGCAGGGTCTCTGTCTGTATGTGCGTCTTCTCCCCACGTCCCAAAGATGTGCAGATTGGGCTAACTAACCTGGTAGGAAGCTGCCCTCTCCTGGACTGACAGTGACGTCAGAGACGGGTGTGCAGAAGGCAGCTGGTCCTGATGGCACCTCTGGGCATGTGCCACGCTGATGAGCTAACTGGGTTTTCACTACTGGCTCAGTCCGTGGTGCCCACATGGACTAAGAGAGCTCTTATCGTTCTGATGCCAAAGAAGAGTAAGCCCTCCTGTCTGGTTGACCATCAGCCTGTTTCACCAACATCTCTAGCCATGGAGGTGTTTGAAAGTCTCACTGAAGACTCCATGTGCTCCTCCATCTCCAGCTCCACCGACCCACTGCAGTTCGCTTATCGGCCTAACAGGTCAACTAAAGATGCCATCTCCCGCATTCTACACGCCACCCTCACCCAAGTGAACAGCAAAAAACAGAAACTATGTGAGGTTTCGATTATAACTCGGCTTTCTACACCACAGGCGCTCGTAAACTTGAGGGGCCTGGGACTGAAGACACGCACCTCTGTCAATGGGTGGCTGTCGGACTTCCTCACAGGCAGGTCCCAGGTGGCGAGGGTGGGATGCCATGTCTTCAACACTATTATCCTCAATACAGAAGCCCCTCAAGGATGCATTCTGAGCCCCCTGTGGCATTCCCTTTATACTTATGACTGTGTGGACACACACAGCTCCGACTCCATTGTGAAATCTGCCGATGGGACGGTAGTGATGGGCCGGAGTGGTGCCACATAGGAGGGGTTCATTTGTTTATAGGTACAATATGTCCTGTCTGGTGCCCGTTAAATGTCAGCAACAACACCTCCTGTTTGTAAATACGGGTCTGTGTCTTTAAACGGGTTTGCACAGATGTGGAGGGGCTTGTGGGATTTGCAGTTTGGGGTCTGTAGGCACTGTACACATAGAAGAGTGTGGCGGCACTTCATCTTCAGCAGCAGCTGGAGTCTGCAGTGTGCGGCCACCAGATTTAGGGATGGCAGTGGCTCCTTTTTTCCCCAATCCAGTCCACCGATGCTCTTAGTGAAGAGGTGAGCCTCAGAAGACCATCCATCTTCTGTACTCCTGTGGTCTTCTCGATTCATGTTCCTGGAAGAGGTTTGTGGCAGTGCTACCAACAAAAGGACTCCATTTCCCAGCAGTCCCTAAAGGTATCGCCCTCATTGGTTATCTGAAACAGGTGCAGAGGCTGCTGGGGACAAGAAGGACCAGTGAGAAACATGAAAAGGGGGCTAGTGAAGCAGCAAGTGGAGGTCTGTGTTTCTGTGTATCCTGTGTGTCCCATCCAGCGTAACCACCGTGTAGTCATTCGTACCCTGGATCGCTTCTCTTAAGGATGAATGGACTGTCTCGTGCCTGCCTGTCTCATGAATAGCGGTGGATTAGTTGCCTTACGTCTTTGGAGGGAGCATCACATCTCACCCCTTGCCGCTCAGGACTACCGGTAGGATTGTTTATTTCATTTTTTATGGAAACTCTTCCTGGGATGGTCATCGTGATCTTTACTCCATAACTCTATCATCCATTTCTGACGTATTGGAGCTGTGATAAGGAGATCGTCGTGAGGGGTTTTTGTTGGGATTGATTGTTGTGTCACCAGAGGGGAAGAAGACGGCTGTCAGATTTTTGTTGTTTATTTTTTACTAGCTGTCCCCTGCGGCTCCACCCACGTAGCAGTGAAACAGTAGAAACGTTAAAAATCAATAAAAAAACATTTCAAAGATGTAATTCTGGCCAAGCGGAAGGTAGGTACACTCCAACATCAAACGTTGTCATGTTGTCTGATCGCGTTCAGCGTCCCCCACGTGGGGAGTAGAGTACGTGGCCGTGATATCTCTGCCAATCAGCAGCCACCCTCTAAAACACACGGAGCTCTGATCTCCCTCTCAAGAACGTCAGACGTTACTCCTTGACAATCTCTAGATGTTGATGTCTGCTGAACAAACAGGTATCGCTAGGTAAGCGGAGGTAAGATGCGCTCCAACACATGGCGAGAGGTAGAGAGACTTGAATGGAGGCTGGCGCATGAGTGATGAGGGCCCCGCCCACTTCCCCTCCCCTCAGCCCGCAGCATCATATATGTGTATATATGTATATATATTGTGGACTGGGACCCGGACACAGACAGACGAACATCATAAGTTACACCACACACTGTTTATTGTCACTAATATTTACAATAATTACGTGCACTTTCAACCCCAGTTCCTCCAGCACCGATTCCCCAAAGCACAGTCCTCACAGTTCCACTGCCTTTCTCCTGGCCACCTCCTGTCCTCTCTCCAGCTCTGTCCTCTTCCACCCGACATCCACTGCTCACTGAAGGGAGGCGGCCCCTTATATATGATTCCGGGACGAGCACCAGGTTTTCCCGGCATTCTTCCCTTGGCCACGCCCCAGCGTGGCGGAAGTGCCGGCTGTCCTCCCAGCAGCTCTCCGGGTGTTCTCCAAAGTCTTCCCCCCGGCACTGGGGCGCCGCCTGGCCGTGGCCACGGGTCCCTACAGGGCTGGGCTTCCAAGCCCTTTACCTGAGGCCCCCAACATAACCAGGACTGACGCCCCCTCGCGGTCTGGAGGAGGCACAAGCCCTCCTCTCGTCCAATATATATATATTGTCACACACTTGCGTATGGGAGGCAGACAAAGGACCTGAATGAGGGCAATTCCATGCCAGACCCACTGCAGACTACTTAAGGGTAATTCTGCCTGGCCCTGATGACATCACTTCTGATGACATCACTTCCAGTCCCGGGCCTGATGACATCACTTCCGGCCATTATCTTTACCTCAGCAGTTCAGTGCAATTCTGGACTCAAACCAACATACTACTTTCAACAATTGTGCAGCCAGGAAAAATTATACAGGTGGCTGCCCCAAACCTTTTGGTGGCTCATTTATGACAACATCTACTCTCTCTCTATATATATATAAAATCCTAAGCCTAAACATGCAACGGTTTTTGTCACACTTTAAATTGGGCTTATTTTAAAACCTAGATATATATGTTTGGTATCATTCTTTTCAGAATTTATCAGACTTTAATGTGACACTGGTAGATTTTCAGATTCTTATTCCATTTTTAAATTATAAACTAAAATATCACAAAAGTCATGGTTTTTAATATCAAGAAAGTTGTGTTTTTTTTTTTATTTTTGATCGAGTAAACTTTCTTTCAAAGGAACAAACTATTAAAAATAAAACTGATCTCTTCATAACACCAATGTTTGTATTCAGGTGATTTAGTCAGCTGAAGGTCGGCTTACGATGAGCCACTGCATACCACTTTAGTGGTTCTTCCTGTTAGTTAAAAAATGTTGACGAATAAGAATGTCAGTTAAAACGAGTGGGTCGTTTATTGAGTCATCGAACAAAGTGGACCTCAGTGTAACGGGAATACACCAATCGGTAAGAGAGCCAATATTTTATTCTCATTTGATGATTTTTACTCCATTAAATAATAATTAATTTTTCTTTTAAATATTTATAGAATTTCATGATTTTGACTCCAATAAATAATCATTTTTCTTTTTTTTACATTTACTCCATTCCATTCTCCGACCTGCTATATCCTAACTACAGGGTCACAGGGGTCTGCTGGAGCCAATCCCAGCCAACACAGGGCGCAGGGCAGGAAACAAACTCCGGGCAGGGTGCCAGCCCACCGCAGTTTTTACATTTACAGATTTTACTAATATTCTGTCAGCAACTGGCCCCCCTAGTATATATATATATATATATATATATATATATATATATATATATATATATATATATATTATGAGCTGGGGGGCTGATCGCACCTCTAGAGCATACAGACGCTCCTGGGAAAACCCCTCCTGAAAATGCTGACAGACTACCTTCACGTTGCTCCTTTCCTTACTTGCTAGGCTGCTTGTGGCTTCCCGCGTCGTACTCCGTATGCTTAAAAGCCTGAGCAGCACCTGTCAGTTTTGGAATTGATTGTTTGCTTTTCTTTCTCTCTCTCTCTGACACTCTCTGCTCCTGACGGAATCTCTGTCATCTCTGTCTTGTCATGGAGCACGTTTAAACTTTTGGAAAAAGAGACGAATGTTTGTTTGCAGTGTTTGAATAAATTTCCTGTCTCTACAAACTGCTCTGTTTCTGTGTAAATCTGTGACTCAGGCGTGACAATATATATATATATGTAGTAACAAAAAGGCACTATATAGGCACCTGATCCAACACAGACTCACACCAGAGGCACATATAAAAACAAGAAACTTTTTATTTTTCTTCACCTGTGGGGCACATCTTCCCCGTGACCCCCACAGGCACAAGTACACAAAAGCACCCAAAAGGAAGTCACCACAACACACTCCTTCGCACCACCACTCCTCCCGACTCTGGCTCCTGGAGTGGTGGCTGCTGGCCCCTTTTATAGTCCACCCAGAAGTGCTCCACTTGGTTGACTGCCAAGTTCCAGCTGCACTTCCAGATGTGGTGAATACGCTGCCCATAAGGGCTCAGGAGTCCCAGCTGCAGCATCCCCTGGTGGCGCCTGTGGGACCCAACAGGGCTGCACCCAACTCCATTTCCCATGGAGCCCTGCGGGAAACAGAGGCACCACTCCAACCCAGGGGGGCTGCCATCTAGTGTCCAGGGGGAGGTATTGCACAGTCCATATATGCTCCTCCTTAACAAATAGCGAAGGGACATCCCAGCTGGGCATGGACCCCGGCTGTCCGCCACATTTTATATATGTATATAAATATATGTATATAAATATACAAGCATGCTTTATTTCTTTGCCTAATTTTCAAGTACTGAAGGTTATCAAGGAGGCTCCCCCAAACCTTTTTCTGTGTCTTGTCTCCCTTATTTACAATGGCATAGTCGGCAGGATTTTGCTGGGAAAATGAATGAACAGCATGACCTCAACTCAAACATCACCACCATGGGAACTGAGATCCAGTTCTTGCGGGTCCAGCAGATTGAATTCACCAAGACTGAGGTACGGATTCAGACATGTGAGGTTCTCTGCCAGGACCAGCCATGATCTGCACCCACCATTCCCCTGTGTTTAATCAACAGGTTACTGCCATCAGGTTTTATTCAAGTGGGTTCTGCATTTCACGTTATCTGTTTCATTTTTTTTCTGTCATTGTTTATTCAATACGTTCTTTTCAATTGCTTTCATTTTGCAACAGTGTTTCATGTCTCTCTGTGTTAGTGCATGTGGGTCGAAGGCTGGGTGCCTTCCTGGCATCCCCAAAATTAAATAAATAAATCACTTTCATTTCATAGTGAGAATCTGAACGTCCTGTGGCTGCTACACAGTGTACATGTACAACTGTGTACACGACAAATAAATCCTGAATTGAATTGAATTGAAATTGAAATTGAAATTGAATTACTTCCTCCTTTACACCCAGAGCTGCTGGGAGTGACCGGAGATTGGCATAACTGGCATCAATAATGGAAGAAGAGTTAGAAGATCAGTCATTCCATGCCATGAACGGAAATGAGCCTAATAGGAATTCAGTTTATGGTATGCCGTTCATCTTATACCCACCTTCGTTAATAAGCCACCTTAATCCATTTACAGCCTTGGGGGCGGAGTCTATCCCAGCAGTTTAATAGGTGCACGGCGGTAACCAATCCTGGATCTGTAGACTCAGCAGCCAGTCACTCTCACCCTGACGTTTTGCCACAGGATCGTAAACTGAAGCCTCAACTGTGAGTCCCGCACACGACCTGCGTGCCAAGAGGAAGCAGCTATGGTGGCATTAGCCAGTGTCAATATTAGAAGGAAAAGTAAAAGTCGTATTTAACTCAGAAAATCTCACCCTGTTGGAGGTTTCACTGCTAACTGCCAGTGGGTAATCGGCGCCAAGTGGACTGCTGGTTATTTTTAAATTTAACACCACGGCCAGAAGAAGCTCAAAAGTGCATACATGCAGATATTAATATGCTGATCTTCATTAGCGAGCCAGAGCTAGACAATGGACGGTTGGGGCCATGCTTACAGCGTGATGGGCACACCTCTCACAGTGACCTCCATTGGCTGGAGTGTGGCACTGTCCCACCACTGACATCAAAATGTATCACAAAACTGCTTTGGATTGGGCTTCCTTACAGAATGGCACCATATAACATTCAAGAATACAGGATGAGCTGCGTCACTGACTCACTGTGAGAGGCGCACCTCACCTTTTATGAATATCAAAATGATATTTCATAAAATGGCACATCCATCTATCCATCCATTTTCCAAACCCACTTATCCAGGGCAGGGTCTTGAGGAAGCTGGAGCCTATCCATGCAAGCATCGGGTGCAAGGCAGGAACAACCCGTTGACAGGGTGCCAGTCCATCACAGGGTCGACACACACACACACACACTGGTCAGTTTAACAAGGCCAGTTCAACTTGTCTGTATGTCCTATGGCTGTGGGCATAAACCGGAGCACCCAGAGGGCACCCATGTGGGCATGGGGAGAACCTGCATTATGGGTCCCAGTCTTCTTGTTGTGGGGCAGCAATGCTATCATTCAGACACTCTTTTTCTTCTTCTTTTTTTTAATGACGTTATAAAGTCTGAGCATAACCGCCTTGAACTTGCACTCTACGCATCACACATTGCGTGATTATGTCGGACCTGAGAGTACGTCCAGTGTCATGACATTACATGGAGGAAACACTTTTTTGGACAGGATAATTCCACCCCCCTGCAAAAAAGGGACATCTTTTCTCAACAGTTCCCTTCCGGTGGCACCCATTCTACCCAGCAGGACATCTTTAAAGGTGCCCACAATCAGTTATTGACATTGACGTGCCGTTATCAGGCACACTATTCTAGGTGGTCTACCACAAGAAGGGAGAGCCTTTCAGTCATTTGGGCTCCTTGTTTCACCACAAAACTACGTAGCACATTTCATCAGACTTTAAGCATGAGATGGTCACATTTTTTTTGACAATTTCAGGAGGCAAAAGGCAGAGGAAGCCATCATGCTTTAGTAAGTGTGATTACCCGCTGGGCCAGGGGCTAGCACTGCGCTCTAATCCTTTCTCTCTTTGTCCCTCTGCAGACCAGCCGACTGACGACTCTCCCACCAATGACATCATATCCGGTTTCTGCTCTTCTGGACCCGCTCCTTCCTGTCTGCCCTCCATACAAACCAGAACTCAAGTTCCATTCCTCAGTTCTGTTCTGAACTTGTGTCTGTAAAGACGTGCTTTTTTTCTTTGCCTAATCTTCAGACATACACAGTTATCAAGGAGGTACCCCCAAACCTTTTTCTGTGTTTTGTCTCCCTTATTTACAATGGCGTAGTCAGCAGGATTTTGCTGGGAAAATGCATCATGCTGCAGTGAGTTTCAGATCACCAGGAACAGACAACTGTGTGCTGATGCCCACCTGAAGTATACCCCCTTTAAGCTGAGACCCTGCTTTGGCTTTGTAAGTCATCAGTGTGTTGCCACCATGCCCCAGGTATCCAGAAGGACTCCTCTTCCTCCCTCACTCCACACATTCGCTTGTAATATTCACTTGCTTCAGAGCAGCCTGATCCTTTGCCCATAAAGAGTGGTGGTGAATTTAACCACAAGTGGTGGCTCCTGCCTTACGTTGTCAAGACGGCTGTCACCCTGAAGTGTTTTTAAAGTTTGGTCTTTAGGGTAACTAGGGGGCTTTGCCACTTGCTCGATTCGCTCGCCAACCCTCGGGCCGGAGCTACGCACTGGCCTCTTTGTGGCTCTGCCGCTCACGTATGGGAATGCGGATGTACGATTTAAACTGATTGTTATTTTCATGGAAATTGTTCCATATGCACAATAAAACTATTTTACATTACAGTGAGTAATTAACCAAAGTAAAAAATAGTAAAACGTAATAAATTGAAAAAAAATTATGTTTCATGTTGAATTAGAGGAATTTGTTGCATTATATAATTTTGTTCTGTTTGGCTTTGAAATTAACACACAAATACTTTTTAAACTTACACCAGCGTTCCTCAACCTTTAAGTATTTGTGTCCTGAGTTTTCATAACAGTTGTAATCGTGCCCACCTAACTTTTTTTGAAAGGAGCCCACTAATACCAATTTGTTCTTTTTTTAATTAATGATATAATATAGATGTATATTTTATTATACAGTACCTACTTAACTTTTATCGACATTTATCTACCTCTATATTTATTTTTCTAGTATCAGAATGTAGTTTAAGTTCATTTGTTTTGGTTTCAATAGATGTATTTTTCATATTTTCGATTCTTGTTTTCTTTTTATCACATCTTCGTGTCCCCCTTCGTGTTACTTCGCGCCCCCCTAGGGTCCTGCCCCATAGACTGAGAACCACTGAGTGTGGGAATCGTAATACACAGAACTATCCCAGTTGCTGTGTCAGATGCAATACCTGAATCTGAAGGGCAATATGTCATGGTGATGAGCAATTTATCTAATAATAAAAATGATTTTGATTAATATCTCTACAACTAATGCGGATGAAAAATGTATTTGCATCTATCTCTAATATGAAAACTCAAAAAATTATAATGGTTAAAGACTTTAATTGTGTTTTAAATCCAGACCCGGATAGATCCTATATTTTTTGCTGCTGATACACCGCTACAAGTTTTATTATGCCTACTTAACTTTTATCGACATTTATCTAACTCTGTATTTATTGTTCTCGTATCAGAATGCAGTTTAAGTTCATTTGTTTTGGTTCTAATAGATGCATTTTTCATATTTTCAATTCTTGGTTTCTTTTTTTCCACATCTTCGCGCCCCCCTTTTTTTTTTACTTGTTACGCGTCCCACAGGTTGAGAACCACCAACTTACACTTTTACTGTAAAACTTCAGTAAAAACAATTGTTGGAATGAACTTTTCATCAATATCACATTGAATTGTGATTCTGTGTTTCATCGTGACAATGCCATGTATCATTGACCATGGGTGAATTTTGTTTTTTCTCTCTAATAGATAAAATGACTTTTTCAAATGTTTGCCCCTGTCATTTGTTAATTGTCCTTGCAATAGCTATTCTAACAGGAAGCTGTTAACGTTTTAATACGAATGGCATATCAAGATCTCCTTTGGTGTCTAATGTTATCCCCTGAAGATGGACTACATCAGGGGTCCCGAACCCCCGGTCTGCGGCTGTCTGACAGCCGGGCCGCGAGAGAACTGCCAGCAACGGAGACTCGCTCAGTGAAGGGCTACAGCAAAAAGAGAGGAGAGGACCGAGGTGAGAGAGTATTACAACAAAATATTTGTATGTTTCTGACAGTTTCCCCATATGACACGAGTCTACAGAAATCTCGTTACTACGAAGTACATTCACCAGCAGATACTTTCATTACAACAAATTTGCGTTAAAATGCTTGAACGAATCATCCACAGAGCAGTTAGTTCTGTGGTCGCAGCTCAGTTGTGCACATTTGCACAACGATCCCCAAACAGAAACATTATAAATTTATTTTTCTTTCTTGAAACTTTCCTTGTGCTGTTTTTTTCATTCTGTTTTTGTTTTCTGTGGTTTTCACTGAGGTCTTTTTCTTATTGCTCGTCAACCTTTGAAAAACAACTATTGGAATTGACCTCATTTTCACACGAAAAAACGATAACAGTGTTAATGTGTGTGACGTGTAATCTGTTGGAATGACAAATGCAATGCACATGTCTTTGTTACGTGCAAAAAAGGAGAAAAATCTTGGGCTGCCAACATGTGTGAACCGCTGCATTTGAAGATGCCGAAAAAGTCATTTTTATGTGGTTCAGTGATGCTCGTTGAAGAAACATTCATATTAACGTGGCACTCGTTCAAGAATATTTGAGGTTTTTAAACTCTCTTGGGACCTCCGCCAACGGGACAACACACTGTAAGCCTGCTGTTGCCTCGCCCCGGTAACAGACAAACAATCTTACACAGACGTGGCAATAGCGCTTTGGGACGCACTTCAGCGTGTCGTTCCCGTTGGGTGGGGGGATCCCAAAAGAGTTCATAAACCTCACAATATGAAGAATAAGAAAAGGATGATTGGACTTCTGATTGATAACTGTGCTGCTCACAACATGCTTCCGCATTTAGATAATGTTCGCGTTGAATTCCTCCCAACCATTTGCACGGCAGTGCTTCAGCCATTGGATTTGGTTATCATTCGCACCCTGAAAGTGTATCATCGCAAGGAAATGCTGTCAAAAATTCTCGTCAGCATAAAATGTAGACAGGAGAAGATTAAAATAACGCGAACGAAGCTATTGAAGCTGCTTCCATTTCCAACATCCTATCTTTGCAAGGCAGCGTTTACTGCAGTGACAGGAACCAAAACGAGATTATGGAGTAGACACTTTGCGTGTCACTGTCTTCCATCGTCCCCAGATGGGATCGTCTGGTTGCAGGAAAACAAGCTCAGGGCTCTCACTGATTCTGCATTATGATTAGCTGTATAATTTCTATTACTAAATTATAACTTAATAATAATAGAAATGTAATATAAATTGTGTATAAAACTGTCCTATGAACCCGCCCATAATCACCCCACAAACCCCAGCCTGGCAACCCCCTCCCGTCCATAACCGGTCCGTGAAAAAATGTGCTTCTAGTAAAGCGGTCCTTGGTGTCAAAAAGGTTGGGGACCACCGGGCCTCATTACCTTTCTTGGATACGTCCTTCTTTCTACAGTAATTAGTGCAGAGGATGACCGGATGGTGTTAACGGTTGTCGATATTCTTCATTTATATTATAAGTTGATGTTTTCATCTTCTGCACCATCACCACCAACTGTTCCATCAGAGTCTATCGATACGCGTTTAATCAATTTGGCGTGTAACCAATCGACAATTTTCGTGTTAATTCATTTGACTTCATCGTTTCTCGGTGCTACGATCGCCCGTGTAACCATTTCTTCTGTTGATAACACTTTGTGATGAAATTCTTCATTACGATTTGGACAGAATACGTCTTCTTTTATTGGGAACTTAAAGTGAGGAAAAGGTTAAAATTTATAAGAGCTGAGAGAGCAGGAACTGCGTCTGACAAAAGCATTCACACCAATGAGAGGTGAGAGGGCCGTGGGCGTGGCTGAATATGGTTGAGAGGAGGGCGGGACTTGAAAACATCTCATGGCCAAAGTCTCATCTCGCAGGACTTGAAATTATGTCTATGAAAAAGTCTCATCTCAGGATTTTTTTATATACTGTCAGGTCTTGAAACCCAAAAAATCGATCATAAAATCAGACCCTGACCCATTCAAAAATATAACATTTAATTTATTTTCTTGCTTCCTCCAATCTCACACCAGTTTCTCAGACACATCAAATTTTGTTGCAGCAGCACAGTACTTTCACCACTTCAACGACGTTTATTTTAAAACTAGCTTCATAATTCCTTCTGATCAAACGCTCCATCGTAGATAAGGGAAGCTCTTACAATAAAGGTGCACGAGGGTGTGAGATACAAAAATCACAAATCAGTGCAAACGTCGAGAGGTTAGGAGCACCCACTGGTAGAGCGCATTGCCGCACCCACTAAGATAAAAAAAGCCAGTGTGCCCCGTGGTGACTCTCTCAGGTGGGCGGGCGTTAGCATATCATAATCTCTTGTACCAATAGTGTGAACTTTCCGCATTCGACTTATTTGAGCGACATTATAAAATACCATAAATTATACGGTAAAATCAAGTCCCGACTTGTGCGATGGAGAACTTATCTGTGAGTATATACGGAAATAGAGAGATAATGACTGGAAAAGTGCTCACCTGTGCTAATGCACTTCATGGTATCCTGCTGTCCATCTGGGCTTCTCCGCTTGTTACCTTTGTCCTGGGGGCCCTGGGAGAACCTGAGGGGGTCTGAAAAGCAACTCCAGAGACCTCAAAGCTTGCTGTTTGTTCAAACAGGGAGGAAGCAGAAGGAGCCATCGAGGAAGGTCATGAAGAGTGGAACTCGGCAGTAAGGACAATCCCGGATTTGGTGTGACTTCTGGTCAGATGACCTGAAAGAATGATGAAAGAAACCCAGTCAGTCTCATTTTGCTCTGAATCCGAGAAGGATCTGAGCCATAGTGGAGATGGACATGGCTTATGAAAGATTCGTAAGCCTTGACATTACAATAGAAACGACCAACACAAAAGGTGCCTTAACACACGGTTTGTAACATGGTGGTGGGCTAAGCTGACAGCCTTTCATACAATGCAATACAATACAATACAATTTATTTTTGTGTAGCCCCAAATCACAAAAGAAGTGCCTCAATGGGCTTTAACAGGCCCTGCCTTTTGACAGCCCCCCCAACCTTGACTCTCTAAGAAGACAAAACCTTAGTAGGGAATAAAATGGAAGACACCTTGGGAAAGGCAGTTCAAAGAGAGACCCCTTTCCAGGTAGACTGAGCATGCAGTGGGTGTCAAAAAGAAGGGGGTCAATACAACAGAATACACAGCGCAGAACACAAGTCATCCTCAATACAATATAACAGTAAAATAGAAATATTACAAGTACAGAGCAGAATTCAACAGGAGATGATATCCCATAATATGATTTGGATTGTTTAGAGTCCTGGAGACCTCAGCCATCAAGCTGCCTCCCCCTATTAGCCATTCCACAGCTGAGACAGCCAATCCTATAAAAGGACCCCTCAAGCCAATGATTCCTGCGATCCCCCATCAGAGATGACTTTACCGTAGGCAGGCAGGTGGCCAGTGGCACCAAGTGGCACATTTGACTACCGAGAAGAGAAACAGAATAGTTGAGGTTTAGTAACAAATTACAACTGTCATACTACTTCTGTTTTAGTGCTAATGCCAGTCTGCACAGTTAATCAGCAGCTCTAGTCAGGGTGTGCTAAACTGAAGTTGTGAATCTCCAGCTGGGATTCGAAAGCTGAGACTTCATGAAGCCAAGACTTGACTGGTTGGCAAGTCTCTTTGCCCCTACGCCACATGTGAGTGGAGGGGCTCTTGTTCTGCGCTGTTTGGAGACCCGGTCTTCCTTTTCCAGGTTTTCCTCCTGATCTGGAGTGCAGCGACTGTCTGAGTCTCTCTATGACAGGAAGAGAGCCCTTGAGGGCATTTGTCTTCTCCTTTTCTGGGCAAAGACCCATAAAAACCCAATGTCCTTGTTTGGGGAACATGTCAGTTGGATTCAGGTTTGATAAAGATGGGGCTTCATGAATCAGACCTGCTCTTACCAGCCTATAATCTTGAGGCCCAGATGATGCCTATGTTCTGTTTTATATGCACTGTGCCATTGTGCACCTGTTTTGTTTAAAACTGCCATTTTAGAATTAAAAGAAGCAACCCGGCTGGCATCCCAAGACTTCTCTGGGCTCAATCTGAATTTCTTCTGCCCATTCTCTATATACAGTATATTCATAACAAGTATCTGTTTTTATGCACTTTATGCATCGATTGAGCTCAAGAGCTGTGGCTTCAGGCACACAGGTGTCCTTGGCCGATGCTCTCCTGAATATCCAGGGCGCCGATGAATGAAGCTGATTGAGAGGCACTTGTGGTTTGTTGTTTTATTTTCCTCTTCCAAGTCTTCATGTCACCATTCATTTAACTCAGGCAAAGACCAACCAGTGTTCTCATATGCCTGTTTCCTTTTAATCGACTACATTATTTAAGATTGTACAGATAAAGGCATTTGTCGTAGTTTCACAAAAATGAACAAGCAGGCTTAAGAATTTGAGTCTAAACTGGGGCAATTTAGACAGCAGAAACTAAAAGGAGACACACTAGAGGAAAGAAGGGCACCGCGCAAAAAATTAAGCTGACCAGACTTCTAAAGGCTCAACGCAGGGGGCGTGGCCGGAGGCTGGAAGGGCGGGTTTTGAAAGACTTGTAAGTGAGCGAGAGAGAGAGAGAGAGAGAGAGAGCGAGCTGGACGTTCAGGGACTGCCCTGAGCTGAGGACTGGTGCCCACTGTTTATAATCATGGGCACTTGATTGGCAATGTCCTGCCCATTTACTTTAGAGGACTTGATAGGGCTGCACCTTCCATAAAATACAGGAGGATCTGATGATGGTCTCTTTTAATTCTGTATGCCTCCCCTTAATAGGAAAAGCAGGCAGAAGTTAACAATCAAGTGCAGTTTTAAATGGAAAATTGAAGCACATAGTCCATTTGCCATGTGATGCATCAGCATGAGGGGTTTGGTGTGCCCCCTTAGTTATACATAACTAGAAGAAGATGTGCAGTAGCATATTAAGCTATACTCACGTCCCATCATACTACTTTAGTAAGTTACTGCTTTGTTGGTACCCCTTGACCAAAGTCATATACCTTGAACACCTTGGTTACCCCAAATACTGGGCAGTTAAAAACATGCAGGGAGTTTCTTGAAAAGCCCCTCTGAAAACTAAAAGGTCTCATTAATTCAGCTTCCCATCAATTTCTCTGATTAAGGAAATCAGCAGGCAATTTATTTGGTTTGAGCTCCTGCCTCGGCATGACTGTAGCCTCGCTGTATTCCCCTTATTTATCAACGGCTGTGCTGTTTATTTGCAGGACTCCTGCCAACAGCCTCCATTTATCTTAATGGCATATTCATTTCGAAGCAACCAGACAGCTTTGGTGGGCAGTTTTGAAAAAGCAGCTAAAGAATTTGCCACTTGATGCAGAATATTTTTGGGTCATGGATTCATTTTTTACAATTCTTTGAGTAAGCAAAAACTTTCACTGTAAGACATCTTGCTAGTGAACAGCCTGGGATCTTCAGAGCCATTCAGTGTCATTGGAAGGGACGGCCAGCAGACGCAAACTCCTCTGAATAATTACACTTGAATTACAGGGGGACGATCAACGACACCTTTATGTGCGAGTCTGAGAGGGTGTGCCAAGGTACTGGAGATGTGAAAGGTGCAGTAAAATAGATTAAAAGAGTGAAAGGCCAACTATGGGCACAATGTTTCCCCTTACAGCGGGTGGCAG
This sequence comes from Polypterus senegalus, assembly GCF_016835505.1. Lineage (NCBI taxonomy): Eukaryota > Metazoa > Chordata > Cladistia > Polypteriformes > Polypteridae > Polypterus > Polypterus senegalus. The sequence goes on from NC_053171.1 coordinate 4,606,005, forward strand.
TGTTCTGTCTGGAGGGCCCCAGTATGAACACCCGCAGGACGGGATGGGAGTTGGGATCCAATGGGTCTGCCCTGCTGGGCTCTGTGGTGGCTGCCAGGGGGAGCTGTGGAATATTAATGTCACAAATGCCAGTGGGGTCCTGCCTTACCCAGAACTGACCCAGAATAGATAGATAGATAGATAGATAGATAGATAGATAGATAGATAGATAGATAGATAGATAGATAGCGTAGTTGGCAGGATTAGATAGATAGATAGATAGATAGATAGATAGATAGATAGATAGATAGATAGATAGATAGATAGATAGATAGATAGATAGATAGATAGATAGATAGATAGCGTAGTTGGCAGGATTAGATAGATAGATAGATAGATAGATAATCAAGTCAGAAGCTTTCTTTCTTTTTATTTTTTTTTTATTTTTAGCTTTATAAGGCTCTTTCTATCTGGACACTCACAATATTGCATATCTTATGCACAATATATTTAGACAGTTTTGAAAACATATATTTGAGGTACATTTTACAATAAAAGATATGCCTACACATTTTGGGTTTAACGCAATATATAATATTAAATTAAGGGAACACTTAGGTCGTGCATCGGAGCTCGATGAATAAAATATTCAAGTAGAAAATCTTTACTGAGTGTTGCTGTGTAATTCACTGAGAACAAAATGATGTCACAACAGTCAATGGAAACCAAAATCACCGAGCCATGGAGGGCTCATTCAACATCACACTGAAAATCAAAGTCAGAAATTGAAATCCCAGGCTGATCCAACTTCTGTGATTTACATCAGTGCAACTCCTAACATGACTGAGTAGTGTGTGTGTGGCTCCCACGTGTCTGTTTGGGCCCCAGACAACGTCTGCAATGCTCCTGATGAGACGGTGGATGTTGACCCTGGGGATCTCCTCACACACCTGGATCAGAGCCTCAGTGAGCCCCTGAACTGTCTGTGGTACTATTTGGCATAGTCAGATGCACCGACACATAACGTCTCAGAAGTTCTTACTTGGATTCAGGTCTGGGGGGACACGCGTGTCAATGACATCAATGCCTTTTTCATCCAGGAACTGCCTACACAGTCTAGCCACATGAGGCCTGCCCCAGGAGGTGCCCAAGGCCCAAAACACCAGTGTAAGGTCTGACAAAGACTCTGAGGATTCCATCCCCGTACCTAACAGAAGTCAGGGTACCTCCTAGCTTGTAGAGATCGGTGTGACCCTCCAAGGATACCCACCCCCCGATATACCATCACTGACCCCTTACCAAACCGGTCATGCTGAGTGATGTTACAGGCAGCATGGCTTCTCCAGACCATTTCACATCTGTCACATGGTGAACCTGCTCTCATCTGTGAAAAGCACAGGGTGCCCGCCAGTGGTGGACCTGCCAATTCTGGTATTCTATGGCAAATGTTAATCAAGCTCCATGGTGCCCACTAGAGGATGTTGAGCCCTCAGGCCACCCTCATGAAGTCTGTTTCTGATTGTTTGGTCAGAGACATTCACAGCAGTGGCCTGCCTGCCTGCCTGCTGGAGGTCATTTTGTAGGCTCTGCCAGTGCTAATCCTATTCCTCCTTGCCCAAAGAAGCAGATACTGGTGGCTCCTGCTGATGGGTTAAGGACCTTCTACGTGATGACCTGTCCAGCTCTCCTAGAGGAACTGTCTGCCTGTCCCCTGGAATCTCCTCCATGCCCTTGAGACTGTGCTGAGAGACACACAGCAAAGCTTCTGGCAATGGCACATGGTATTGATGTGCCTGCCATCCTGGAGAAGTTGACCTACCTGTGCCAGCTCTGTAGGGTCCAGGTATGGCCTCATGCTACCAGTAGTGACGCTGACCGTAGCCAAATGCAAAACGAGTGACAAAAGAAATGAGGAGGGAAAAATGTCAGTGCCTTCCTCCAGCTGTTAAACCATTCATTCCTGTTTTGGGGGTCATCTCAGTGTTGCCCCCCCTCTAGTGCACCAAAGCAGCTGAAAGTTATGAACAAGCCCTCTGCTACCTCACTGAGCAGATAGATAGATAGATAGATAGATAGATAGATAGATAGATAGATAGATAGATAGATAGAAAGGCACTATATAATAGATAGATAGATAGATAGATAGATAGATAGATAGATAGATAGATAGATAATCAAGTCAGAAGCTTTCTTTCTTATTTATTTTTTTTATTTTTAGCTTTATAAGGCTCTTTCTATCTGGACACTCACAATATTGCATATCTTATGCACAATATATTTAGACAGTTTTGAAAACATATATTTGAGGTACATTTTACAATAAAAGATATGCCTACACATTTTGGGTTTAACGCAATATATAATATTAAATTAAGGGAACACTTAGGTCGTGCATCGGAGCTCGATGAATAAAATATTCAAGTAGAAAATCTTTACTGAGTGTTGCTGTGTAATTCACTGAGAACAAAATGATGTCACAACAGTCAATGGAAACCAAAATCACCGAGCCATGGAGGGCTCATTCAACATCACACTGAAAATCAAAGTCAGAAATTGAAATCCCAGGCTGATCCAACTTCTGTGATTTACATCAGTGCAACTCCTAACATGACTGAGTAGTGTGTGTGTGGCTCCCACGTGTCTGTTTGGGCCCCAGACAACGTCTGCAATGCTCCTGATGAGACGGTGGATGTTGACCCTGGGGATCTCCTCACACACCTGGATCAGAGCCTCAGTGAGCCCCTGAACTGTCTGTGGTACTATTTGGCATAGTCAGATGCACCGACACATAACGTCTCAGAAGTTCTTACTTGGATTCAGGTCTGGGGGGACACGCGTGTCAATGACATCAATGCCTTTTTCATCCAGGAACTGCCTACACAGTCTAGCCACATGAGGCCTGCCCCAGGAGGTGCCCAAGGCCCAAAACACCAGTGTAAGGTCTGACAAAGACTCTGAGGATTCCATCCCCGTACCTAACAGAAGTCAGGGTACCTCCTAGCTTGTAGAGATCGGTGTGACCCTCCAAGGATACCCACCCCCCGATATACCATCACTGACCCCTTACCAAACCGGTCATGCTGAGTGATGTTACAGGCAGCATGGCTTCTCCAGACCATTTCACATCTGTCACATGGTGAACCTGCTCTCATCTGTGAAAAGCACAGGGTGCCCGCCAGTGGTGGACCTGCCAATTCTGGTATTCTATGGCAAATGTTAATCAAGCTCCATGGTGCCCACTAGAGGATGTTGAGCCCTCAGGCCACCCTCATGAAGTCTGTTTCTGATTGTTTGGTCAGAGACATTCACAGCAGTGGCCTGCCTGCCTGCCTGCTGGAGGTCATTTTGTAGGCTCTGCCAGTGCTAATCCTATTCCTCCTTGCCCAAAGAAGCAGATACTGGTGGCTCCTGCTGATGGGTTAAGGACCTTCTACGTGATGACCTGTCCAGCTCTCCTAGAGGAACTGTCTGCCTGTCCCCTGGAATCTCCTCCATGCCCTTGAGACTGTGCTGAGAGACACACAGCAAAGCTTCTGGCAATGGCACATGGTATTGATGTGCCTGCCATCCTGGAGAAGTTGACCTACCTGTGCCAGCTCTGTAGGGTCCAGGTATGGCCTCATGCTACCAGTAGTGACGCTGACCGTAGCCAAATGCAAAACGAGTGACAAAAGAAATGAGGAGGGAAAAATGTCAGTGCCTTCCTCCAGCTGTTAAACCATTCATTCCTGTTTTGGGGGTCATCTCAGTGTTGCCCCCCCTCTAGTGCACCAAAGCAGCTGAAAGTTATGAACAAGCCCCTCTGCTACCTCACTGAGCAGATAGATAGATAGATAGATAGATAGATAGATAGATAGATAGATAGATAGATAGATAGATAGATAGATAGGAAAGGCACTATATAATAGATAGATAGATAGATAGATAGATAGATAGATAGATAGATAGATAGATAGATAGATCTTTATTGTCATTGTCACTTTTACAAAGGAACAATGAAATTGAAGGTGCAGTCGACTTGGTGTGAGGCATAAGAATTAAAAAGACAAGAAGAGATAAATAATAACAAGGCGACTAGTAGTAAAAGTACTTCACAAAATGTACAAATCGCACTGGTGACTTTAGGTCTGTATTGCACATTGGGACAGTGATATGGAGCAGATTTAATCTGAGTTCAGGGCCGCGATGCTGTACTCGGATTATAAAGGGTTCCTTTCATTTTTTGAGCAGTATATTAAAGAAAAGCGCCCAAAGTAACACGCGCCCGCGACGTCGGGTGTCAAGACATGGCGGACGGAAGACGTGTGTCCTAAACCTGCACCGGTGCAGCGGCGGACACCAGATGGACTTGTTCCACTTGTCATTTTTGGTTTGCTTTTCTGAGGGCAAATATAACGCTCAGAAGGTGGCGAAAACTTCTGAATATATTTGCGCAGACGTTTCGAGCATTTTATTCAACGGTAAGAACTAAGGCGGGAGCTCAGATTGTCCACAACGTGCGAAAGTTGAATTCTGCTAACAACAGAAAAACCGCTCGATGGAGTGGCGTTTTAAGCAGAGGTATCGTTGCCGCTCTCATATTTTATAGCACTGAAAGTGCTTAACGTCCCAAATCTAATATTTCCTCTTGCCGCCTTTTGTTCCTGTAACTGGTGGCTTTTGCCGTAAGGTCCAAATTGTGCAGATTTAAGAATCGATTTTGCTTCAGACAGAACTAAATACCTATTTATATATTTAATAGAAATCTTCACTTTTTCCAGGAAGAAAGCATAAGGGAAAAAAAGCAGATTTACAGTAACTTGCATAGATTGGAGCCAAAAAGGTAGGCCAAACATATAAGGTTGAAGTCATCCATTCTAGCCACATTTAAAATAGTAATGAGCCTGTTGTTACAGCCGTATTGAGCTAACACATGAAGAGAATCTACTAGTATCAATAAATCCATTGATTCCTCCCATTCCTGCAGTCAATGGGCTCGGGGAGAAACGGATCAGTAGCCATTTGACCTTCAGTGTGTATTAAACAAACACCAGATGGTAAGGATTCAGCAGATCTATTCTTCCTTTTCTTGGGGCCGTGTCCATTCGGTTGCGTCCCACCGAGCCTTTCTCTTTCTTTGTCACGGTGCCAGGCCTCTCAGGGCAGCTCGGTTCACGCCTCGCAGCGTTTTGATCGCCCACAATTAGTTTCATTCTCCTTAATCTTTACCAAACCGCATTCTGGAGCAGAGCTACCAAACGATGGCCTATTAAATGGAACGCAAGCGCAGGGCCTGGAGGCATTCGGCTTTCATCTTAATTCAGAGGCCGTGGCGCAATGCGAATTTCCACCACTGCTTTTTTTCTTTTTCTCTCGTTTATTGTTTCTTTTTTTCTTTTTCCTTTTAATCTTTCGGCATCCTAGTGTAAGAAATGATATCGAGGTCTAGTGCAAGACGCAGGAGCGGCCTTCAGGTGGACAAAAGCAGTGGGCCTCCTTTTCTATTAGGGGACGACTTTTCTCCTTTATTACTTCATTCCGGGCTTCTCTAATCACCCAATGACCTTTGTAGGAGACGATTTTTGTCACCTTATAACTAAAAAAAAAAAAAAAGAAAAGAAAGGAAAAAGCATCCTCAGTACAAACTCTTTAAAAATGAGAGGACGCTGTGTATTTCATTTGGAGAGTGGTGACGTGTGGCACTTTGCTCAGACACACAAGTATGAACATGGCTGTCCTCTGTACATGTGACACTCAGTGCTGTCCACTTTATTGCTGTGGCGTCACACTGAGCCGGCCGTACCTCCCAGAACACAAACACTTGCATTTTAGGGTTTAATTTTAGACCCGTGTGTGGGTGCAGATGGACTGGCAAACGGCGTAGTTATCTTTAAAAAAAAAAATCCATAAAGCAAAAATGCTTTCAAAAATAATGATACGTTTTAATTTTAATTTCACAGTACCCAGTAAAGTGCACACACTTTAAAAATGAATGAAATGAAAAGTTTGTAAAAATCTAAAAATGGACCATAAAGAGCAATTAAATGAACCCCATCAGTCTGTTCACCTGCCTGTCTGTCTGTCTGTCTATCTGTTTGTCTTTCTGCCTCTATATGTCTCTGTGTCTGTCTGTCTGTACGTCTGTCTGTGGTTCACCTGCCTTCCTGTCTGTTTGTATTTCTGTCTGTATAGTTATCTGTCTGCCTGCCTGCCATCTTTGTCTGTCTGTCTGTCTGCCTGCCTCACTGTCCATATGCCCATCTGTCTGTCCGTCTACATGTCTGTCTGTCTATCAATTTGTTTTTCTGCCTATATATCTCTCTGTGTCTATCTGTCCATCTGTATGGCTGCCTGCCTGCCCTTCCGTGTGTCTCTACCTGTCTGTCTGTCTGTCAGTCTGCCCATCTACTGTATGTGTCAGCCTGCCTCTGTGCTTGTCTGTCAGTCTGTTCATTTGTCTCTCTGACTGCTTGTGTGTTTGTCTTTATGTCTGACCGTATACCTTCTGTACCCGTATGTGTGCCTGCCTGCCTACCTACCTCACCGTCTGCCAGTCTGTTTGTCTTTCTGACTGGGTATTTATCTGCATTCCTGTCTGTCTGCCTGCCTGCTGACCCATCGGTGTGAGTCTGTTTCTCTGTCTTCCTGTCTGTGTTTCTGACTACCTCTCTGTTGTTATGTCTGTCACTCTGTCTCCCTGTCTGGATATTTATCTGGGTGTCTGTCTGTCTGCCTACCTGCCCGTGTCTCACCCTGCCTCACTGTCTGTCTTTCTGCCAGTCAGTCTGTGTGCCTACCTTGCTGTCAGTATGCCTGTTGGTCTGTTCGTCTGTCACTCTGTCTGCCTCTCTGTATATTTATCTTCTCTGTCTGTCTGTCTGTCTGTCTGTGTGCCTGCCTCACTGCCAATATGTCATTCAATCTGTTCCACTGTCTCTCTGTCTGTCTGTCTGTGTTGTGGACTGTAAAATGAGTCCTATCTAGCATATAAGTAGATAAACCCTTTGCACTCTATGTCTTTATTTGTAACATTAATGGACAAACTTGTTTTCTAACCCCAGAGTTTCACTGATAAGGGCCGGACTTGTGGCTTAGTTGTTTCCTTTCTTGCTTTGCTTGTTTGTTTGACACTTGGTGTGCTTCATAAAGACTTTTAGGCCAAACGCTCTTTATTCAATGCCAAACTGTCTGCAAAATTCAAAGGATTCAAGAAGCAGGAGTCTTTTAGAAGTCACTAAATTAAGGACTTTCAATTGCAAACCCCAGATGGCCCAGCAACCCTTGGATCAACCTAACTACCATCACTCTGGTGACTTCAGTGATGGCAGACACTTTGAATTCTGGCAATGTTCCCATGGAGTGGTACGGTTCTGGATCTTTACATTTATTTTATGCATTTATCTTAGCTGATCTGAATGATCAAACACTTTTCATTTTGTTCTCCAAACTCAATTCTGATGTTTATTTTTCAGTTTTCCACGTACAGTAACAGCTGTTTAATTTTTTGCACCATTTTGTATTCTCAGCATTTCAAACGCCCGCCGTTATGGCAGCATTCTGCGTTTCTAGGGGCGTGTCCACAGAGGTTGTGACCTGAGGGGATATTCGATGTGACGGATTGAGAGGTTCATTTCATCATCCAAGTTGCGGATTGGAAACCCGTTCTCTATCATGGTTTGCTTTTCTGCTGTGCTCTTTGTTTACACGCCAGTCTCAGAGCTCACTTTCAAATTGCGAAGCAAAACAGGGTGAGATGCCGGTGCCCAAATCAAAATAGATAGATAGATAGATAGATAGATAGATAGATAGATAGATAGATAGATAGATAGATAGATAGATAGATAGATAGATAGAAAGGCACTATATAATAGATAGATAGATAGATAGATAGATAGATAGATAGATAGATAGATAGATAGATAGATAGATAGATAGATAGATGAAAGGCATTATAGGATAGATAGATAGATAGATAGATAGATAGATAGATAGATAGATAGATAGATAGATAGATAGATAGATAGATAATCTGAAGGGGAAATTCACCTACTATGGCAGCAGCATACTGATAAAAGACGATATTAAACTAAAGAGTGATAACAATGCAGGTAAAATTGACATCAAAATGCTGCTGCGAAAAACAGCCTCAGAAAAGCCATAAACAGAAACTGAGACCTCAGATTCAAAATGCTGGAATGTTGGATACCATGAAGAATATCACATTTAAAAAAAAATTTGAAAAGCACTAATCATAACAAATGGCAAACACTATAGGCAATCAAAATGAGTCCAGCAATCAAGAACCAAAACCAGTACAATAAATGCGGACCCAGAGCCAGCTCAAGTGCTGCCTAAGGGTGAAGATGTCAATGGTAACCATTACCTTCCTTTCTCTGACTGGAATCATCGCTGCCAGACCTGTACGTACAAAATGTGGAGACATGAGAGAGGAGCCGTTGTATCCAGCAGGGGGCCTGGTAATACATTCTTTTGGGATTGCAGCGTGTTACTTCACCCGAATCTATATAGATATGACATAAAAGACGCTACCCCTCCCTTGTGATACGGCGGTAAGAAATCACGTAGGAGAAATAACTTAAGTCTGTTTAATGTCGGCTTACACTGCAGAGAGTACAAAGACGAATGACAAGTGACAAGTGGGGGCCCAAGGAGTGGAGCCTGTTGGTGTCGTCGTTGCAGATGCGGAAAGCGTTTTCAGGAACGGTTGGTGAAGTCTTCCATCCGTTTATTGGCTTCAAAGGTGTGCTGGGCAACATTACAAGGCTTTACACTCTTTCTTCACGTGCCGGGCCCACTTCAGGTGAGCATTCAGTGCCAAACAAGGCAACAATGCTTGACTCTTTTAGGGCTGATTATTATTTTTTCCCCTTTAGTCCCAGGTCTCAATATTTTTCCAAAAACCTCGGCTTTCTAAAAAGCAATGGTTTGACACATAAATCAGCATACAACTCTTATTTATGACAAATGTCACTCTGTTTTATGTTCCATGAGCCCCATACAGTGTGTAAATTCACATACTTATTACATACTTGTTTGACTCATCACTCATAATCTGAAAAGAACTTTCTGGAAAAAAAATACACGCCATGCTGTTTGATGAAGTCCAGTAGCCACGGATCTACGTCTGTGCAGTCTTCCCAGGACGAACGTTACCGTTCTACCATTACCTACACGAGCGTGTTCAACGCTACAATCTGCTGGGTGCCATTCAGCTGATGCAGTTACCTGTCTTTCAGTTCCGATTTCCAGATCGCCTGCATCAAAATCAGAGTTCGATAAGTCCAAATTCAATTCAGCAAAAATACACAAAAAATAAATAATATACGCAGAGAATTTTGTTTTTGCACATTTGCTTCACTCTCTTGCCAAATGTCGCTGCCATTCTAGACAGTGTTTACTCGACACTACTCACGCACACGCAGGGATATGACATCAAGTCAACGAGTCTAACAGTCCTCCAAGCAAAGAGGGTCTACCTATAACATCACAGTCAGACTTATCGACGTTTACAGCTTTTATCACCCTCTGTACCTGACTTTAGTCAACATCCACCCTCAACTCCTTGTGTCGACAAAATACAATGCAATACAAAATCACACAAGAAGTGCCGCAATGGGCTTCAACTGGCCCTGCCTCTTGACAGCCCCCAAGACTTGACTCTCTAAGAAGACAAAGGAAAACTCTATTGAGGGAAAAATAGAAGAAACCTCTGGAAAGGCAGTCCAAAGAGAAACCCCTTTCCAGATAGGTTGGGGGTGCAGTGGGCGTCAAAAAGAAAAGAAGTACAGAGTAGAATTTAACAGAAGATGATATCCCATAATATGATTTGGATTTGTTTAGAGTCCTGGAGACCTCGGCCATCAAGCTACCTCCCCCATTTGGCCTTTCCACAGCTGAAATAGCGCCAATCCGATGAAAGGACCCCTCTTTCCCATGATTCCTGCGATCCCCCATCAGAGATGACTTTACCTGAGGCAGGCAGGTGGGCAGTGGCACCAAGTGGCACATTTGAGTACTGAGAAGAGAAACAGAATAGGTGAGGGTGAGTAACAAATTAAAACTGTCATATTACTTCTGTTTTAGTGCTAATGACAGTCTGCACTGTTAATCAGCAGCTCTAGTCAGGGTGAGCTAAACTGAAGTCGGGAGTCTTCAAAGCTGAGACTGAAGGGGCATCTCTTATAGTAGCAGGCAGACCACTCCACAGTTTAGGGGGTCTTGTAACTAAAAGCTTGACCCTCCCACTGTTATTTTATTAATCCTTGGAATCCTAAGCAGACCGGCATCTTGAGATCTTAATGTGCGCTCAGGTTTGTAAGTCATGATAAGTCCAGACAAGTAAGCCACACATCGGCCATTTAATGCTTTATATGTTAAAAGGAGGATTTTGAAATCTGCCCTTAAACTTAACCAGGAGCTCAGTGTAAGGATTTAAGAACTGGAGTTATGAGTTCGTATTTTCTAGTTCTTGTAATAATTCTTGCAGCAGCATTTTGGATTAACTGGAGGCTGAATAAAGAACAGTTTGAACATCCAGTGAACACCGCAATGCAGGAGTTAATCCTACTAGAAATAAATGCAGGAATTAATTTCTCAGAATCCTGTTTATTTAGAAAGCGCCTTAATTTCATAATATTTCTAAGATGGAAGAAACCTAATTTGGATAACTTTGTAATACGCGTTTTAAATGACATGCTAGAGTCAAAGATAACTCTGAGATTGCGGGCTGATTCAGTGAAATTAATGGGGATACCAAATGAGTTAAACGATGACAGAATATCAGTCACTCCATCTAATAATTAACATCTCTGTTTTATGGTTGTGTTTAAAGACAAGTCATTCTCATCCATCCACTCCTTTAATTAAAGACAACATTGGAGAAACTTCATTTGATCTAAAAGAAAAGTAGAACTGGGTGTCATCGGCATACAAGTGAAAATGGACATCTAATGAGAGATCCCAGTGGAAGCCTGTAAAATGAACACAGTGAAGGTCCGAGTCCTGAGCCCTGCGGGACACCATATTGAACTTCTGTGTGTAATGATGGAGTCCTGTCAGCTCATTTCTGTACGTATTGGAATCGATTTGATAAATAAAAACTAAACCAAGCGAGCACGGGGCCTGTAAGCCCAACATCGTTTTCTAGCCTGTGCAGTACAAGTGAATGGTCAATGGTGTCAAATGCTGCACTTAAGTCTAACAACATCATTACAGTGGAGTTTCCTTCATCAGAGGATATCAGAATGTCGTTTACAATCCGCGTCAGTGCCGTTTTTGTACCATGACCAGTGAGGAAACCAGACTGGAATTTCTCAAATAGATTGTAACGTGTAAGGTGTGACTGAAGCTGACTGGCGGCTCCTTTCTCAAGTATTTTAGAGAAAGAGTACATTTGAAATAGGCCTATAATTATTTAGTATGTCTGGGTCTAGGTCTGTCTTTTTAAGTAAAGGTTTAATGACTGACACTTTTAGTGCAGCAGGTACTGTGCCATACAGTAATGAACTATTGATAATGGTTAGAGGAGGCGCTGCAAGAACATCCATTGCACTTTTTACTGGTTTTGTTGGCACTGGATCAGGGAACAAGTAGTGGGCTTCATTTTAGAAATTAAAGTTAAGACTTCCTGTTCGGTTACAGGATTAAAATTATTAAAGTGCTGAATGCAATGTGAGACAGGGTCTGCTAAGCTAGTGTTTAGTTTGTACTGTGATGCTGAGATCTGGGATCTTATATTTTTAATTTTCTCATTGAAGAAGCTCATAAAGTCTGTACTGCTAATATCTGTTGGTATTTTTCATTGGTTAATTTAGCCATTGTTCTAAAAAGTCGACATTCGCCCCAAAAGAGTTAAACAAGGATACAATTCCATGCTGACTTCACAGACAGAAATAGCAGACGGTTGCAGCATCTCCCAGTCTGGCTGTTCGCTGTCCACTGGTCCTCGTCTGTCCTGCTTGCCTGACAGTTCGGTGTGAGCCCCCTGTCAGCTGTGCATGTGAGCAGCAAAAAGACAATTTTATAAGATAGATTTGCTCAGAGCACAGTGACATATTAAACCGATTCTTACAAGCCAGGGCTGGGAAGAATGAACTGTGGAGGACGTGGATACAAAACAGTGGATTGACAATTTGTGAATGTCCAGGGGGACGTTTGATTACTTATCGCAAAGTCAGTCTATAGAGGGTGAGTCAAAATTATGGTTACAATCTATTCAAATCTAAGCAAACTTCATGTGTGCAAGATGATTTACAGGAATGTCTCCAACACATGTTCCATATGTGACACATAAATCGTATATCACATAGCAGTGCCATGAGTGTTAACATAATTGTGACTCACCCTGTATGTACTCGAGGTGTGCCATTTCAGAAAACACAAAGGGATTTGTCATCTGTATTAGCAGGCTTTATTTATTTATTTATTTACTTGTTTTTCCTTTAGACCACGGGTTTCGAACTCCAGTCCTGGAGGGCCGCAATGGCTGCAGGTTTTCATTCTAACCATCTTCTTCATTAGTGACCAGTTTTTGCTGCTCGTTAATTTCTTTTGCCTTAGTTTTAATTAACCTGACTCAGGCTCTTTAGTGGTTTCCTTTTTCTTAATTAGCAGCCAAACAATAATGAGACACAAAGCGACCCGCCAAATGACCAGCCCACCTACGCCCATCACACAATATCTGAAAACAAAGAAAGATGAGGGTCTCGGTAAGGTTGATCTTTCAGATCCCCAAAATATTTTGACAGTGTTCTTAGAAAAAAACAGAAACTGGCAGGCTGATCTGTAGCTTACAGTGACGGTGACATCGTCATTGGTATGTATGATCTCATTAAGGTCGCTCCATAAACATTTACATTGAATTTATTTGTGACTTGTTACATATAATTACAAAATTCCAAATAATCAAAGTGTAATGATTATCTTTAAATATTTACCACTGATTTCTATTCACCTGAGCATAGAGTGGAGGTTGGTTGGGAGCTGGCACTGACAGCGTGTTGTTGCACCCACCACATCACGAACTACCAAGACTGGCACTCAAGTGCTTAGTGTGCTACGTGAATAAAATGTAGAGGGTGATTGGAAAAGATTCATCCGATTTCAAAGTGCCATATATGTTACAACCGTGAGGCGCCTAGCAATCAATTGAAAGAGGGGGTCGTAGAGTTTCTGACCTCACCCGAAGATGGCTCCCGTCAGTCTGCGAGGAGATGGTGACCCCTGAGCAGAAAGCATTTCGCGCAAAACGACGTGCTGAATGGAGTATGGCATGAATTTGACTATCGTGTTCAAGTTGTCCGTGCAGCTGCAGGAGGTCATATTGAGCACTCGTAAAATCTTCTCTCTCTGTGTATAAAATCCAAAGCTTGAAAGTGCAATGATTTTATATCCCGTTTTTATGTCACTTTTTTTGTCATGCTTTAAATTGGGCTTATTTTAAAACCTGCATATAGATGTTTGGTATCATTCTTTTCAGAATTTATCGAACTTTAATGTGATGTTGTTAGATTTTCTGATTCTTATTCTGTTTTTAAATTATAAACTAAAAAATATCAAGAAGTCACGTCCCGTGAGACGAGACTTTGTGCTAAAAGATTTAACCACACCTGGTGCCGGAAATAAAAGACAAAGAGTAGGACGGCTGCTGTACAGGCTTTTAAACGTTTGAAGCGCCACACGAGATGAAGATCACGAGGCACATCAGCAGCTGATCGAGCAAAGAGGAGGTAAAAAAAAAATGGTAATTACACTCTTATGATACAGAGCACATCAATTGGTATCTTCTGCAAAAATGAGCCTCAGACCCCCTAATGAGATACGAGGGGTCAAAGTTACTCCTCTTCACCAAACTTCAAAAACACGAGGATTGGTAATATCAGCTCATAGAGTGTCACTTTCTGCTGTATCAAGGTTGCTGATTTTAAATATGATCACATTTTTAATATTTGATACTTTGCTGGTGCTCCTTACCCTCTAAGAGCCACTCCCAGAAGGTTAAAAATGACACATTTCAAACACTGGCATGTGGGGTATCGTCTTAGACTATTTCAAGGTCAGTGATACAAATATGAGGTTAGATTTGATTTCTGATCCTTTATTAGGAATTTAGCCCTCAATGGACTTCCATCAGAGGGTAACAAATGACAAATTCCTGTTACAATTGAGAATATATAGACTTTTAAATGTCTGACACGACTATTCTTGTTTGTTATGTTCTTCCACCACATTAGATTTGTTATGAACACCCCAAGTTAGGGCAGCGTATGCTAATTCAGATGTTTTTGTAATTAATAAAGAAGACATTTGATGGAGCTCTCCCTAACAAGGCAGCAAAGCAGAACATGATTATAAAAAATTGATTTGCTTGAAGCACAGTGAGTCCAGAAATAGAACACAATCCACTCACAAAGCCCCTTATGGGTTGCCCCTTAAATGCTGGCACGGCTCTCCCTGCATTCCTCTGTCATTCCTCACTCTACCCTGGCACAAGCGCCGTGCATTTCATCAGCGTTCCAGGCCACCTTGTCAGTCAAGCAGGGCTTATCAGTGACCTGGGTTCGAATTATTCAAGGCTCTTCCTTTGTGTCAGGTATTGTGGATGAATGGGTGGTCACTCAGCTGTGCCCAGCACATGTGCCATTCCCATCAGATCCCTGTAAGCTGAGGTCTGGAAAAGCCTGTGAAGCACCCGGCTCTGCGTTTCAAAGCTGAAAGGGTGACAGGAATTCCAAACACATTAAAATGGTACATTCTCTGCTTCTGACTTTTCAGTTTGCTGATTTTAAAAGACCACTGGGCAATTGAGGGGGCATCACATTCTAAATATGTCGTTTTGAAAACAGATGTTTTGACGTCAAGTAGCTCAAGTCAATGATCATAGCGCAGGAGATTGCAGATGTGTAGAGTGGCACAGGTAAGGGAGAATTAGATAGATAGATAGATAGATAGATAGATAGATAGATAGATAGATGATAGATAGATAAAATCAAAATGATTTACATAATCAAAGTAAATGATTTAATCACAAATGAAAACTTGAGACACAAAACATAAATTTGACATGACAGAAACAACGTACCAGAAACAAGTGGCTTGGGGTGGAGCCCAAGTCAATGGGAGTGGCTAATGATACATCCACAAAACAGGAGTGAGTGACGGAAGCAGTGAGAGTGGCTAGGGGTGGAGCCCATGAGCATAGGAGTGGCTATGGACATCTGCATAAACAGTACTTAATGGTAGAATCCCAAGCAGTGGGAGTGACTGAGGTGTAAGTAACACCACACGATGGGAGTGGCTATTGGTGTGTCCAGTATAAAGGAGTGAGTGACAGGAACAGTGGACTAGTGGGACTAGATAGGGGAAGACAGTGGTAGACAGGACCCCCAAACATTTTCAGTGGTTATAGGTGAAGAGAAAGACAATGGAGGTGGTTAGGGAGGATCCCATCAAATAAAAGTGACCAGCAGTGGGAGCCCCAAGCAATAGGAGTGGCTATATGTGAGTTTCTATAGGTTTCCATAGTCACAGTTGGGACTCCAAGAGTGTAAACTCAGGTATCGTGGGTGGCGATGGTTTGGTTAATTAAACAGAAGTGAGTAACAAGACGCTAAGCAATTGGTGTAACACAGGCTGGGGCAGGAGGCAATTGGAGTGGTTATGGGTAGAATCCATGAAAATGGGAGTTTCCAAAAGCTGGTGCTTGAACTCAAGTAATAGGAGTGGCTAGAGGAGGGGGCACAAGCAGTGGGAGTGGCCCAGTGAATGGAGTGGCTGCAGGCATGTCTATCACATAGCAGTGAGAGTCAGGACTTCAGTAATGGGAGTGGCTAGGAGGTTGGTTGCCAAGCAATATTTTTGGCTAGGGGTGTGGTCCCAGGTAATGTGGGAGGCTCTGTGCAGGTCTACTTAATATGTCAGTCTCAAGGTTAACTATTGAAATCAATGACTTTCATTTTGGGTTTGGGGTGACTGCAGAGCGCCCCCTGTTTTCTTACAGTGTGCTGAGGTGACTATGCCATGATTCTTTCATGAGCCCTTCTCTCTTCATAATTCTCTATTAATAATATTTTTAATACTAGGTAATATTTTGCCAGATTAAATTGTTAACACCTTTTTACTCCTTAAACAGCTGCTGGAGTAGGTGTTAACAATTTTGTACTGTTTTGATTTTTCTTTTCTTTTTAATGAGATCCACATTTTCACATCGTCTCACAAGGGAGTCCCTCTGGACAGAGAATTAAAACAGCTAGCAGTCATGAGGCGCCGCTCCCCGTTCATCCTTGGATTCTTTGGCCCCCACCAAAGACCCCGTTCAGCCCCCAAGTGTTAAAATTCCCGGGTGAACTTTCCTCACATAAAAACCCAAAAAAGTGGTGGTGGATTGGCAGAAGACTTTTCATTATTTTGTGGCCTTCTCCCCTTTGACGCAGCTTTTAACCCCAGGCTGCTCTGAGGAGTGTGATCTGTGCGACTGCCGAACGTCGTCTTCATGGCCGCCTTATGTTAGCAGTGCTGAAGTGTGACAGGTTAGCAGACTAGCAGATCCTGAGGTTAAGGTGGCGGTCTCGGCTTGGAGGCCCGCATATGTTGACTCTTTATATTGAAACACTTCTATCGTTATAAATATATATATATATATTTTTTTTTTTTTACCCAGAAAGTTCCTTTCCTCATTTGCATAGCTCATCTTGTTTCTCTTAAAATGTGCATTTAAAAATACCGTCGAGAAAGCAGATTTCCCATCTCGCTGACAATAATGCCTCCCACTTTTCTTTTGGAAGAAGTGAATACAAAACAGCAAAATGCCGCAACATGTTGAAGCATTCATTAGGAATCAGGAAACAATCGCGTGGAAATGTGGTGCGCACGCCACCGCTGGCATTACACCACTAAACAGCTGCGGGGCGGGAAGGCTTCACCTCTCAAACGAGAAACCGACTGAAGTCACCCGCCTGGCTCTCCTGCAGTGTGCGTCACCTCGTTTTCTTTCCCCTTGTAATCATCTCAGTGGTGCCAGCAATGTGTCCGACTCCATGATGTCAGGCCGACTCGGAACGGAAGTGCCACTATATGCCCAAAAACAGGCACTGCTTGTAGCAAATCATCACGTCTGGATGGTATTGTGTGGAGCACAACATTAAGGTCCAAATCAAACCCACAAGAGAGACCCACAGCACTGGCAGTGCCACCTTGTGGTCAAAATGAACTGAAAATGAAGTGCCAAGGAGTCTTTGACTCAATAACCCAATTCCCTGAAGCGCCAGTGAGTGCTTGGGACTGGAACTGTAAGGGAAAAATCCAAACCCTCTTTCACTTCGAAAAATTATGCATATTAAGTATTCTTCATACAATGGCAATAAATAAGAAATTTATTTAACAAAGACCCCACACACCTTATATTGTAGTCATGGGTGTTTTAACATCTTTTCTTAGACAAAACATTCATTGAGTAGGAATATCTTCTTCTTCTTCTTCTTCTTCTTCTTCTTTCGGCTGTTCCTGATAGGGGTTGCCACAGCGGATCATCTCCTTCCATATCTTTCTGTCCTCGTCATCTTGTTCTGTCACGCCCATCACCTGCATGTCCTCTCTCACCACATCCATAAACCTTCTCTTAGGCCTTCCTCTTCTCCTCTTCCCTGTCAGCTCTATCCTTAGCACCCTTCTCCCAATATGCCCCTCATCTCTCCTCTGCACATGTCCAAACCAACGTCATCTCGCATCTCTGACTTTGTCTCCCAACCATCCCACCTGAGCTGACCCTCTAATGTCCTCATTCCTAATCCTGTCCATCCTCATCACACTCAATGCAAATCTTAGCCTCTTTAACTCTGGCACCTCCAGCTCTGTCTCCTGTGCCACCGTCTCCAGTCCATATATCATAGCTGGTCTCACTACCGTCCTGTAGACCTTCCCTGTCACTCTTCTTGATACCCATCTCTCACCAATCCCTCCTGGCACTCTTCTCCACTCACTCCTCTCTACCTGAACTCTTCACTTCTCTTCCACAATCCCCGTTACTCTGAATATCCCAAGTATTTAAACTCCTCCACCTTCACCAACTCTTCTCCTTAGAGTATGAATATACAAAAGCATATTCAGCATAACGCGGATGACATGCTAATCTAATAGGAACTCGTCCATGTAGGGGACATCAGATCGTCATCATCATCTTCATGTCTTAGGTTGCCTCCTTCTGAAGGTCCAGGGCTACTTGGAGGGACTTCATGCCTGAATGAACTCATCCTACTTAGAGCTGTTAGGCAAGTAGCAATGGGACTGAAGAGCTTCATAGACGGAAAACGTTACATGACGATCGCCCAAAAAAGGGGCACGATCGCTACACTTCACCACCCGCGAGGGAAGTCGAGGATGTTCAAAGGTGGCACACATGTGCGATTGGGAGACAGCTGAAGGGCCTAAATGACAGTAATTCCATGCCAGACCAGGGGGCGGTGGGGTGCGCTGACTGTCTCTCTCAATCTCTTGCAGACCATTCACGGGAAATCCCACAGGGTTCTGCCACCAATGGTAATGTCACTTCAGATCCCAATGACATCACTTCCGGTTCAGGAACCAATGATGACATCACTTCTGGTCCCAGCAATGTCACTTGCAGTTCTGGCCCCAATGACGTCATTTCCTATACCGGATGTCACTACCCGATCTGTGGTGCCTGCCTGATCTGCGGGCGCATGCACACAAAGACAACCTGAGGCACACGCACATGTGCAGAGCTTTACTATTACGACCGTGCGTTTTTTTTACTTTGCAATATGAGTCTGTGCATATCGGGCAGGCACGCAGATGGGGTAGCGACATGAGGTGTGGTCCCCGTTGCTGACCCGATCCGCGCGTGTGTGCATATTGAAAGGCTACGTCATTGCACACTTTACAGTGCTGCCCAATCTGTTTAACGCATGTGTGAACACTTCTGGCTGGCACACAGATCGGGTAGCGACACCGGCCTTTAAAGCCGCCATCTTAAATCCATACTATCAGCGCTATTTTGGACTCAGCCTGGAAACAATATATGGGTGGCTGCCCCAAACCTTCATGATGTCTGTGACTAATCTTTGTGACAAAGGATATATTTGCATTATAAAAATATTCGGTCGTCGACCCCTCTTTCCCCCTCTCCGCACCCGCCAGTGCTTGACAGATGGTAGTATGGTTGGTTAAATAAGTAGGTGTATTGTAATTCAGGGTACAGTGTTCATGCATTTACGTGAAAGGTGACCGGGTGCTCATTCGAGATCCCATTTTTCCCGGACGTCCTCCCTCGCTTCCCTATGCTGGGTGGCTAAATCTTAATCCCCAGTACGAAACACACACACAAAATGAAAGGCAAATCAAAAGGAGAAGGGTTAAACAGAGTCTGTGTCAAACGGCGATGAATCCGGTCGTACAGTGCTCACTGATGAAAGGAAAAATGAACCTCAGGCGAATATGGCTGCCTTCATGCCATCCTGAAGAATTTAGAAATACACGAGTCCGACTCGCCCACGGGGGCACCCAGAGAACCACAGGTCCATATACCACAATCCCTTGCCTCCTCTCGGGGATTCGCCTCACTGTTTCCAGCTTCTGGGTGGGCCCCTCACAAATAGTAGACGTCCCTGGGTGAAGTCTGATCGCGCCGTATTCTTAGGCGTAGATAGCCGAGCTCCTTGCCTTCTGCTTCTCTCCCTTCTTCTTTTCTCAGTCTGCCGTTCCCCTTAAAAAGAAAAGTTTCCCGTGGAAACATCCATTTCCTGCTTAGTTGTCATAGCAACATGACGCCTGCACTAGGCAGCTGGAATCCTTCCCGGGTGGGGTCCTCCCAGACTTGGTCGTCCACAATAAGGCCTGAAGGGATATTTCTTTGATAACCTCCAGACCTTATAATACAGTGAAAGCCAAGCCCCTTGTAGGCTCGCTACAGTTACATGAAGGCTATGGCACAGTCAAGGAAAAGCATCATCCCTGTGTGCTGCTGTGTGTACCCGTGCTTTAAAGTCTCAGTCAACAAGTGGGCAAAAGAAAAGACAGACGGTGGGAGCGCCACCTGGTGGTCAGTCCAGACTAAAAAGACGGGCCAAAGTGATAACAGAAAGGAACATAACGTAATGTAACGTAACAAAACAAAACGTAATAAAGCATTAATCTAATTCACTGAAATGCCAGTCATTGCCCACAGCTGGCATTACTTAGTGTTTGAGTTACTTTTAAGACCAAAATCAATTCCTAATAGAAAAGACAGCATTGAGAGTGCCACCTAGTGGCCGGTCTACCCTGGAGTAAAGAGTGTGGAGGATGGCAGGCCGTTTATCCTGGCCAATACCCCCAAGCCACCAGGTGGTACACTCCTTGCAGCATGGAGGTCCCCAGAAGACCAGCAGGGCATCATGGACAATGGAGTTTTTATGCACAGCCCTGCTTGGTGCCATGGGGGCCACAAGAGGGAGCTGCAGGGAGGACCGAAGACTTCTTCGTGCCCTATGATCCGGAAGTTCGTCATAGGAAGAAGGACCCGGAAGTGATTGAGAGTCACATGGACTGGGGATTGGGAACACTTCTGGGTCAGGGAATATAAAAGGACTGTGAGAGCTCCCAGACGGCGAGCTGAGCTGGGTGGAAGGGTGGCAACGCGTCTGGGAGCTGGAGCTGTATTTGTGATTTATTATTGTGATTAGTGATTAGTATATGAGTATTGTGGAGGAGAGTGTGCTTTGTGCACTGTGGCGATTCAATAAAGTCAGAATTTGGACTTTTATCTGGAGTCGTGGACAGGGGTTCAAGGGAGCGAGAGCGCCCCCTATCTACCACAAGAGACAAAAAGTCACCATAACATAACATAACATAACATAACATAACATAAGAATAATTCACTTCACTGAAGTGCCTGTAAGTGCCCACTACAAGCAATACCCCTTGAAAAGTGTCATGTCTGTCATGTCTGTATTGAGTTTAGGTTACCTTTAAGACCCAAATGCCCAATAAAAGAGGAACCACTGAGAGCTCCACCTAGTGGTCAAACTAACCAGGATTGAAGAGTCAAAGAGTGTTAATAACAATAATTCAGTTCACTAAAGTGCCAGTGAATGCTTGCAACCAGCAGTATCTAAGGAAAAGTGTCATGTCTGTCAGGTTTAGTTGGCGGTTTACTCTAAAAGCTCACATCAAAGAGTCCAAAGAGTCAACATACAGTAACATAACATAATATGAGTATAATCCTACTCACTGATTTGCCAGTAAATGCCCACCATGGCATTATCCACCAAAACATGCCATCTCTGTCTGCTCGTGTTTAGTTTACCTTTAAGGCCTAAATAGCCAATAGAAAAGAAAACATTTAGAGCTCCACCTAGTGGTCAGTCTAGTCTGGAGTAAAGAGACAAATAGTCACCATAACATAACATACAAATAATCCAGTTCACTGAAGTTCCTATAAATACCCACTACTAGCAATACCCATTGAAAGTGTCATGTCTATATTGAGTTTAGTTTACCTTTAAGACCCAAATGCCCAACAAGAGAGAAGACATTGAGAGCTCCACGTAGTGGTCTGACTAGCCAGGAGTGAAGGGTCAAAGAGGGCTAATAACAATAATTTAGTCCACTAAAGTGCCAGTGAATGCTTGCAACCAGCACTATCTAAGGAAAAGTGTCATCTCTGTCAGGTTGGCGGTTTACTCTAAAGGCTTACATCAATAGTGGCCTCAAGGAAAGACAGTCTGTGATAGTGCCACCTAGTGGTCAGTCCAGAGGGCCAAAGAGTCAACATAACATAACATAAGAGTAATCCAATTCATTGATTTCCCAGTAAATGCCCACTAATGCATTATCCACCAAAACATACCGTCTCTGTCTGGTCGCGTTTAGTTTACCTTTAAGGCCCAAATAACCAATAGAAAAGAAAACACTTAGAGCTCCACCTAATGGTAAGTCTAGTCTGGAGTGAAGGGCCAAGGAGTCTTTATCACAATTATATAATTCATTAAAGTACCAGCAAGGGATAATCTGTGTGGTTCCTTTAAAACCATAAATCAATGATGCCCACCACAAAAAGAGAGCAATGGGAGTGCCACCTAGTGGTCAGTTCTGACTAGAATGAAGGGCCAAGAGTCGTAATATAACACAACAATAAACCAGTTCACTGACGTGCCATTATTTACTGAGAATCACCATCTCTCTCTGTTATTATTTGCAGTTTACCTTTAAGACCCAAATCAATACCCAACAGAAAATACAGCATTGGGCGTGCCACCTAGTGGTAAGTCTATCTTAGAATAAAGAGACAAAGAGATTGCATAAGAATAATAAAATTTAATAAAGTGCCAGTGAGGACTCACTATTTTTGGAAAAGTGTCATCCGTATCTGGGATTGTGTTTGGGAATACTTTAAAGACTTAAACTAACGATACACACAAGAAAAGACAGCAATGGGAGCGCCCCCTAGTGGTCAGTGCAGACTAGAATGAAGGGCCTAAAAGACTATGTAACTTAACATGTATCTGATTTACCGAACTGCAATTACGTGCCCACGACTGGCATTACTTACTGAGACTCACCCCCTCTGTCTGGCGTTGTACTTAAATTAACTTGAAGATTCAAATCAATGCCTAGAAGAAAAGAAAGCATGGAGAGAGCCCTCTAGTGGCCAGTCTAGCCTGGAATGAAGGGCCAAAAAGTTTTTATTACAACAATAAAAAATCACTGGGAAAAAGCATCATCTCTGTCTAATGTGTGTGGGTCTCCTTTAGAGGTTTAAATTAATGGTGTCCACATGAAAAGTCATCCTTTGGTCTTATTTGTAGTGTGGTGACCAGAACGAAGGGCCTGTCTACATAACATGGCCTTTCCAAACACACATTTTTGTCCAGATCAGGGTTGTGTAGGGCAGGAGACCGTAACGGGAACACTGGAATCCTGGACGGGATGCCAATCCATGGCAGAGCCCACGTCCATTCCCACATGGCCATTATCCAGACTACATGCATGACAGCATCAGGCCCAAGGCAGGATACAAACAAGACTGGGTGCCAATCTTTTTATGGTGCCCGCTTTGATGCACTCACACATCACCTTTATATTTTGTAAGAAAACACAGGAAACATTAAAAAGAGCTGGGGATCCACCCCGTATATTGTGATGAAGGATGCCCAGTAGTTTCTTAGGACTGTTGTGAGTACCCTATACTCGGCCCGACATGACAGGGTAAACAGCGGGAATTCATAGCAGGGAAAGTAGGAAGGGTGTGTTTGCAGGAAAGGAAGTGGCATGAGGTCATCTGAGGATTGCCGGTAGTGATGCCAGGAACAGGCGGAAGTGACGGGTTTAGGTGGGCTTTTCCTTGGAAGTTCTGTAGGAAGAGAAGAAGAGGCATTAATAATCAGTGCCAACCCTCGGTCCGGCTTGTCGGTCCCCCGATTTGAACCCTTTGACTGCCTCCCAAGCGTATGTGTGTGTGACACTTTCTATTATCAAACCTGTTGAAGTTTTCAGGTGTCCTCAGTACAATGAAATTCTTATTTGCATATCTCCTCAAAAACTGTGACAATATTACAATAGCAACAAAAGGCCAAGGTCCACTATGAATGCACCGTATACAGTATAGAGTATGTAATGTATATACAGTGCCTTCAGAGAGTATGCAGACCCCTTTTCACTGATGTTACAGCCGTGTGCTAAAATCATTTAAATTCATTTTCTCGATACCCCAGAATGACAAAGCGATGACAGGATTTTAGAAGTTCCTCATCCCATTGACACCAGTATTAAGACCCTTTACTCAGTAATTCAGTGAAGCCCCTTTCATAGCAATTCCATCCCGGGGTGTACGCTGGCCTGACACAATCAGCTTCACGCAGCTGGATTTGAGGATTTTCTTCCGTTCTTCTCTGCAGATCTTCTCAAGCTCCTTAAGGTCAATTAGAGACCATTGGTGGGCAGCTATTATTAAATGATGAATTAGGTTAAAGTCCAGGTTTTGGTTGGGCCACTCAGGGACATTCCCAGAGTTGTCCCTAAGCCACCCCTGTATTGTCTTTGCTTTGTCCTTTTGGACGGTGAACCTTCGGCCCAGTCTGAGGTCCACAGTGTTCTGAGAAGATTCTCCTCGAGGATACTTCTGGACTTGACTCCGTTCAGATTTTCCTCAACCCTGACTAGTCTCCCACTCCCCAGTGCTGCCTTCACCATACTTCATCATTGGAATGGTGTTATGCAGGTGATGAGCAGTGCCTGACGACATTCGGACGTGATGCCTTGAAACGAGGACAAACAGTTCAATCTCCAATTCATCAGACCAGAGAATCTTCTGAAAGTCCTCAAGGTGCATTTTGGCCAATTCTAAGTGTGCTTCCATGTGTATTTTATGAAGGAGAGGCCAGGCAACTTGATCATTAAGTCCAGATTAGTGCAGTGTTACAGTCATGGCTGACCTTCTGGAAATTTCTCTCCTCTCCAAACAGGTTCTCTGAAGATCAACCAGAGTGACCTTTTAGATTTTAGTCACCTCTCCTACCAAGACTGTTTTCCACTGATTGCTTACATTGGTCCAGTGGCCAGCTCTGTAAGAGTTGTGGTTGCCCCAAACAGTATCCATTTAAGAATTATGAAGGCCACTGTGCTCTTGGAAACCTTCAAAGCTACAGACCTCTCCAATCTTGACTCTCTGCCCTGCAAACAATTCCTTAGACCTCATGGCTTGATTTTTGCTGAACTGGGGGTCCTTTTATATGCCTTTCCTAATCAAGTCCATCAATTGAGCTGTCCACAGGTTGACCACAAAGCTGTCCACAGGTTGACCACAATATAATGGGATTCATCCTTTTGCCAAAGCAAAGAGTTTGAATTTTTGTGTCAATTTGATACTTCAGCTTTTATTTGTAATACAAATTGCAAAAATTTACAAAATTCTGTTTTTACTTTGTCATTGTGGGGTACTGAGTGTTGTTTGATGAGGTAAAAAATGAATTTCAACCATATTCTCACATACCAATGAGTGAAGGATTCTGAAAACTTTCCAAAGGCGCTGTACACACACTTGTAAAGCATCCATACAATACAACAATACAGTGTAGGTGCCAAGGGGGACCAGAAGGAAGGCTGATTTCTTAACCCAGCCTTGTCATAAAGAAAGGCGTCCCAGCCAGGGCAGTTGTGGATTCATTTCCTGGCCGGAAAGATATAATAGAAGAGCAGGGAAGGACTGTATCTTGGGGTCATGTAGTCCCCGACCTAGAGCACCAGATGGACAGCCCTGTCGGGATACATGTGTGCCAACAGAGGGAGCAATGGGGAGAGGACTTACAAATTTTAAAGAGTTTCCCCCTATCAGGGTGTAATCATGTGACACCGGACGTCCTCCCGGGTCTTGCATAAAAGAAGCCATTCAACCTCATCCAGATGAGTTGGAGTTGGGAGGTGGAAGGCAAAGCTTGCCTGGAGGAGAGAAGATTTCCATGATCAAACAATGAATTTTGTGAGCTGGAATGTTAAGGGTCTCAATCATGACTTAAAGAGAAAAAATACTCTCGCACTTAACAACTCTAAATGGTCAGACAGTGTTTTTAAAGGAGACGCACTTATTAAACAAGGACCAGCTTCGGCTGCAAAGGGAATGGACTGGCCAGATTTTTCACTCTAGCTATACAAAGGGGTGTGGGAATCTTAATACACAGAACTATCCCCAGTTGTAGTGTCAGATGCAATATCTGATTCTGAAGGGCAATATGTCATGGTGATGGGCAATTTATCTAATAATAAAAATGATTTTGATTAATATCTCTACAATTAATGTGGATGATAGATGATGGAGCCTTCTTCCAAAATGTATTTGCATCTATCCCTAATATGAACACTCAAAAAAATTATAATGGTTAGAGACTTTAATTGTGTTTTAAATCCAAACCCAGATAGATCCTCCAATACAATGGTGATAACTTCTAATACTGAAAACATAATTACACAGTTTGTAGCAGATCATCACTTATCTGATCCAATCTAACAGCACACTCCTTCTTCTCACCTTTACATCATCGTTAGTCAAGAATTGATCATTTCCTTATAGACAATCAGTTTTTGCCAACTATCAAATCTTGTAAGCACGAGGCTATTGTTATCTTTGCCCATGTCCCTCTTGATCATGGAGTGTGATTTACTTGTGTCTTAGTGGAATTTTATTTAAAAAAAATCTCAAATAAGTTAGCTCCACTATTAGCAACGTTTATAGAAGCTAATAACCAAAACATTCTACCTGAAACGTAAGCATTAATTACCATCTTTTCTAAGCAGAACAAGGACCTACTACAATGTGCATCATACAGACCAATCTCTCTTCTGAATAACAATGTTAAGATACTCTATAAAATTCTAGCCAGAAAGACTGAGAAAGTGGTTCCTTCTGTAATATTACAAGACCTAACCAGATTTATTAAAGGCACACACTTAGCTTCTAACCTTCGACGTTTGTTTAATCTCTATATATAATCTTCATTTGGATCTTGATCTTTGTTTGACCGTGAATGAATTAGAAGAAGAAGCACTAGATGGCAGTAGAGAGACAGCTAAAACATAGGCATTGCATTAAGACTCTCCTCCAGGCTTATACTACTGAAGACTGCAGTACGCCAGTCACACCTCAAAACACAGACATTCAAACTAAACAAATTAACTAAAGAGATCTTCATTTAGATTTTGATCTTTGTTTGTCCGCGAACTCCACGCCTGCGTAGACCACCTTCCAGTTTAGTACGTTGTTGTTACTCACGGATGTCAAGAATGTGCCGGAATAACGAAAGGGGTGGTGGACAGCGTTAAACTGGTTAGCTCCTGAGGCCTGGTTAGAGAATGAGATTGCCAAAGATAAAAGGTACGTGCCTACGTAACATATGAATGAAAGAAAGACAGTCGGTAAAATGAATGACAACGTAACAGCACGTTCCGGAAATTATTATTGTTACGTTGTAGCTGGCAAGCTGCTGTGCGTCTCACAGTTGTACCGTGCTTGTTCACATGTCAGTGAAGTGATTCCTATTTATGCTTTAAAAGCCTGGATACCTATGTGTCCCCCTTTTATAACCATTGCTCCGTGTATATTGCCTTACTCTTTGGATTGCCACAAAGCAACCTGCGAGATTGGAGAATGGTTGAGAAGACATTGTGAGAGGAAACGACAGCATCGTGAAAACGAGACGGACTGTGAACGGAGAGATGCAGAAATGCTGCCACATCACCACATAATTACGAATCGGACAGTGATTCCGAGCAGGCCGTTCCTATTGAATCAATGTCCAAGGGTTTTCTTTTGTAATTTTGCTTCCCTTATAAAAAATCCTAATGCTGTGCGACGAAGGGCCCAGTTCACGACTGGCAGCCCTTCACAGACAACTTAACCTTTTAGGGCTAATTTTTTTTTTTTTTTTCTTATCTCCCAGGGCTGAATATTTTTCCAAAAACTAACATTTTTTAAAAAAGAACACAAAGCAATTGTTTAACATATCAAATCAACAAAAAATATTTACTTTTGACAAATATTACTGTCTTGCATGTTGTATGAGCCTGCATACTCTATGATTTCACATACATATCACATACATTTTACACAGCAAAGTCCTGCAAAGTCTGATCTCGGTCCAAGCAGCCAATTTCAGCCATTGCCACATTGCACTGCTTACAATACGTGTTGCTTTGGTGCCTACTTTTCAATTGTCTGTTGCTGCACTTTCTCACATATATTGTTAGTGTGTGCTGTAGAGAGACAAGTCACCCTTTGCCATTGTGCCATTCCACTGCCACCAAGTTTTCTGCCCGCATGAAAACCGTATTGTCACCTCTTTTCATCTTCTGAAACTTTATGAACTTTATGCATGGCATTATAGCCCGGCTCACCCCATGGGATTTGCTTCTGTTTATTACAGAAGTGAATAAAACTTTGCAGCAGCAGCACGTACCTATCACCATGCTACATAACCTGTCCAAAGCCACCAGGGGACAAAGCACGTTTGGACCAATGCTCCCTGAAGTTATATCACCAGTTCTGTCCCATCTCTATTTGTAATACCACAGCACGCTTCATCTCATCTTTTGTTGTGTGTTTACACTTTGAAAAATGAGAATGCGATGCAAACGCAGCCCGCGATTGAAAAATTTCTCTGCCTACCTGTTTATCTCGTCTGACGGTAGCTGAAAAGCAGCATCAGGAGAGAGCAGCCTGAAGTACAGCAGCTGGTGATCTGTCATGTCCAACAGCAAGCCATGCTGTCTTGTGAAGTCCAGCAGCCAGATCGGCTCTCAACGGATCAATGTCTGTGTATTTATCCCAAGCGAACCTTGCTGTAGATGCATCGGCTGCGCGAAGCGCTCAACTGGCAGCAGATCTGCTGGCGCGGCATCGGCTGGTGTTTGATCAGCTGATTCCGGCTTCTCACTCTCTTGCTCAATCTCCTGATCACTGTCAATAAAATCCGATTCAGAAAAATCAGAGTCCGACTCCGCGATAATGCGCAAAACATTGTCATTGTCTGCCGAGTGTTTTCTTTTCTGCACTCGCTTCACTCCATTGTCACATGTCGATACCATCTTGCCATTGTTTACATTTCGCAACTCACGCACGCTAGGATTAGTTGCCGAGTCAACGAGTCTATCATTCTTCCAAGCACAGAGGGAATGCCTGTGACGTGACAGTGAGATTTGTCGCCATTAACAGCTGATTATCGCCCTCTATCCCTGGATGTCGACTTTAGTCGACATTCGCCCTCAACCCCTCCTGTCGACAAAAGTCGACATCCGCCCTAAAAGAGTTAAACACGCGCAACATGGTTGGCCGCACATGGCTAGTATAATATTATATTATATCTAACACCCTAGATATCCTATTATCTTTAGATGCAGAAAAATCATTTGATATGGTTGAATGGGTCTTCCTATTCATCACATTTTCACAAATTTGAGTTCGGCCCAAACATACGTGCATGGATCAAACTACAGTACTTTATGCTCGTCCAGAGGCCTCAGGTTGAATTAACAACTTTATTTCAGATAACTTCAAACTTGAGCAGGGTACTTGACAAGGATGCTCCTTATCACCTCTGCTCTTTGCAATCACCATTGAACCAATGACTGTATATTTTCCTGACGCATCAGAGATAAAGGGGATTCTTAGAGAAGGACTTGAACAGTTAATATCACGCTATGCAGATAACATGATGCTGTATATATCAGACCCACAAAATTCTGCGCCAACAGTCCTAAAAGCATTAGCAGATTTTCAAAAGTTATCTAGACTGAAAATCAATTTGAATAAAAGTGTGCTTTTTCCATTGAATTCTCTAATATCGGACTGGACACCTTCTCATTTATCTTAGCAGATCAATTTAAATATCCAGGGGTAAATATTACAAGTAAATGTAAAGCTCTTTTTCAATATCATTTTGCTGTCTGTATGGGTAAAATTAAACAAGATGTGACTAGATGGTCAACCCTGAACCTATGGAAAATTAAATGAGTATATTCATGTATTAGCATAAATAAATATAGAAAAAGATATAAGTACCCCTTAACATGCACACGTACCGGTCCCGGTACATAACGACGATTTTACGACGTCACAGTCACGTCACAGCCATGTGTGCATGCCCCTCTGTCATGCACCTCGACACACTACACATCAAATGAAAATTCAGAGTCTCGTCTTTCCGATGATATAAACCATTTTGACACACAACAACCACAGCACTGACACTAAATCCTTTTTTACAGAGAAGTAAAAATACTTTTTAAGAGCTGACTTTTCCTACCTTTGAAGGCTCTCTGCAAGTCAAACATCAATATTTCCGAGCAATATTGATCTCATTCTGTCCGTAAGGCTCCAGGGAATATAATCCAATAAAACAATTAGGTGCAAAACACACGATAGATCCTCAAAGGGACAAAAACTCCAGAAAACGTTTTTTAACTCGAGACTAGCTCCGACATTTTTTTTCATTTCTATTGGTCATATCAGACGTAATTTGTTTCTGTCGGCAATAACTATGCTAAAGCATGTAACACGGAAGTGTTAGCTTCTGATCGACACCTAAGTTGGCCAATTACGACGGGTCTGGGGTTGACTGGCACCTCGTGTAGCCAACGAGTGTCACAGACAGCTGAACGATGACGCACAACTCCAAACCCTGGTAGAATCTACCAGTTTGATTGGACGCTGTGAGTGACACTCCAAACTTACAGCCAATGAGCAGCTGAGCACGTCGATATGTAACTTGCCATACCAACTTGTAAACAAAACCGATCGGAGCTGCGCGAGCTGGCATTTGTGCCAGTCTGCAGACTTGTGCGTGGTTGTTTATTGTGATTTCACCAAGTTTTTTCGCATTTTAAATATGGATAAAAGTACAGATAAACGTAAATACACTCTCGATTAAATAATAGATGCATGTACGCAGCGTGACAGTGATCAATCGGACCAGGTGACGTCTAATGGCAGAGAGCGGCATGTGACACGCCCTTGTGCTTTCTGCTTGCTAACGATTGCTACAATCAGTGGCACGTGGAAAAACAATGAGCTGTATTGTAACAGTTTGTAACAAAATGTATATAGTTTGTGTGCATTTTATTAAAAAAAAAAAGTAAAAAATAATATATATATATATATTTTTAGCCCATAAGACTTGTTTTGACTATTTTTATATTGAAATGTGTATTTTTTATTGTTTTTAGTATGGAATATGAATTTCCATAACTAATAGAGTGACACTGTGTGTAGATTTAGATTCCTTTAGGTGTAAGCTTTCAGTAGAGCCCTCATTGATATCTGTGGCTTGAAGCATTCAGAAGTTATTACACAAAATGTGGATAAACCAGAGGTCCCTCTAAAAAGCCCCTGGACATGCCCACATAAAAACTGGTGTCAGAATGTCATTTTTACTGGTATTCTTTTCAAATTTGAAATGTGAGTAGTCAACAAGTTATTCTGTTGGTGCATCGTGTGTTTCTGTCCCCACCTACCTACTGCAGCTTTATTTTCCTTTATTTTCACAAAAAAACTTAGGCGAGAACAAAAAAATTCATTTTTTCTGTGAGTTCTAATGTGCATAACTTTTGATCAGTCACACCTACAGTGATTCTGACTACTATGATTAATAAAGTATCTATCTATCTATCTATCTATCTATCTATCTATCTATCTATCTACTAAGGGTGAAACTAGAGAATGTTACCTTTACAAAGAGACCAGACGTGTGTTTATACTCCAGAGAGTTCAATAACAGCAATGGTTCTAATTTGGAGAGGTCGAATTACAAGCGATTTAGCAAAAATGACCCCACTTGAGAAGGGGCTTTAACCTTCGTGCAACTATTAATACAAGTCAGGCCTGCTAAGCAAATGGTTCTATAAAGGCACATGCCATATTTCTTTCTTAATTAAAGCTTAGCTCTAGCTACCAATATAAGCTGGCTAGAGGACCCAGGAAGGGAGGATGATGAGATAAAGACAGCTCAAGGGTGGAAGAAGGGAAACACCTGCTGGCTCAAGGCCGACCTAAAAATAAGCGAAATTCCGTGTCAATCATAAAAGAATTTGACAGGCCAGCTACAGGAAAGGGGAGTCAGAATAAGCAGCGAATGAGCTGGTCTGACCGAGGTCAGGATGATAAGAAATGATTATATAAACTGTGATTTTTGGCCTGTTCAGGGCTCAGCTCGATTGGGCCTAAATTGGGTTGAGTATTGCAATAAAACTAATGACTCCGTTTGCCTATCCTCGGACTCCTAGAGCCTTCATTTCAGGTGAAGACCTTTGGGTGCGTCTTTTCACTCCAGTGATTTCGCTTCGTCAAACCTTACGTCAGCATGGAGAATCGACGTTGTAAAGATGACCATCCTTCCAAATCTGCTCTTCCTATTTCAAAGTTTCCCCATGTACACATCCTTTTTTAAAGAAATTAGACTCAATCATAACTTCATTTATTTGAAATTTGAAACAGCCATGCATCTAAAGGGACCCTCTACAATGACCTAAAGCAGAAGGTGGCACGGCACTACCCAACTTTCAATTTTATTACTGGGTGGCAAATATACAAGCTATAAAGACTTGGACATCAACACAAATTGATGAATATCCACAAGCCTGGTCTGCAATAGAATTAAAATCTTAAAATAATTCTTTATATTCCCTGTACTGTGCCCCAGTTAATGCAAACTACCATCGTTACACTAATAATCCACTTTCCCTTCATTCTCTCAGAATATTGAGCCAATGTAGGAAGAACTTTAAGAGAGAGAAGTTTTTATCTGTTGCACCTCTACATGTCAATCATCTTTTTGCACCCTCTCAGACGTATACACTATTCAATCTCTGGAAAATGTCTGGGATTAAATCACTCAGAGACTTGTACATAGAGAATGTCTTTGCATCCTACTGACAATTACACTTCAAATACAACTTCTCGTCAACGCCACTCCTCCACTACTTTCAAGCTAGACACTTTGCTAAACAGAACCTGCCCGATCTTCCTCACCTTCCACCTTGTTCTATTGCTGGAAAATTATGGATCAGTCTTGAAGACTCAGCTATCATTTGTACAATTTCTAAAAATATTTTAAAATCTCTTCCTTTCAAAGACCCCATAGTACATCGGGGAAAGGATCTGCCACTCAACATTTCAGAAACGGAGTGGAAGGCAGCCATGCACAGAATACATTCGGGCTCCATGTGTGCACAGCATTCAATAATTCAACCTAAAATCTTTTCTCTTGTTAAAAATTATCCAAAATGTCTCCAGGGCGAGATCCAACCCATAAACGCTGCAATCGAGCTCAAGCCTCACTGGGCCACATGTTCTGAACACACACTAAATTAACATTCTGGACAAAAATCTTTGTATGCCTAACAGACGGCCATTAACAGCTGTGGTTGGTGGGCTCCAAGAGGGGCTTAGAGTGGAAAGGAATAAACAAACAGAAATTTCCTTTACTACACTGCTAGCACGTGGACTTAACTTGTGGAAGAATCTCAGACCACCACTCTTAAGTCAGTGGGTAACCGATGTTCTATACTACTTTAAACTGAAAAAACTCAAATTCTCACTTAGAGGATCTATCAAAAGTTTTGAATAATACGGCAGAATCTAATCAATAACATTTTAGAATAAACTTCCATTTCGGGGAAAAAAGAGTAACTGCGGTCACTGGCTCTCCTCTCTTTCTCTTGGATGGGGGGTCGAATTTTGCTTTGATTTGTTAAACTTGACTAAACCGTATGGAATGTTACCTGTTTCTAATTAAAATCAATAAAATATAAAAAAGAGGGGAAATAATGCAGGAATTGTGTATGTGGGTACTTTTGGAAAAAGGTATTTGTGAATACAATACAATACAATACAACTTACTTTTGTGTAGCCCAAAATCACACAAAAAGTGCCGCAATGGGCTTTAACAGACCCTGCCTCTTGACGGCCCCCCAGCCTCGACTCTCTAAGAAGAGAGAGTATAATAAAGTTTACCTTATTGATCTGTCTATTATACAGTGCCTTTCTATCTATCTATCTATCTATCTATCTATCTATCTATCTATCTATCTATCTATCTATCTATCTATCTATCTATCTATCTATCTATCTGTTCCAATTGTCTTCTCAATTGTCAGTGTCATCTCTTCACCTCCTAGTGGCCAAGTCAATAACTGCCTGTTGCACTAAGTTTGTCTTTTCAGCCAATGGTGTGACATCCGGACCATATAATGGCCGAGACGCTAAATTGTAAGCCACTGATTTGTGTTTTCTATGAATTAAGATGTAGTTCTGTATGTGAAGACCTTCTTGCTTATCATGGCACCTGAGAGTGATGTGCACATACGAGTTAGAATTTCCCCGTTCTCTGTGCAGGTGACTCTCCTGTCCTCTCCTGTCACCTGCATGAACAGCACTAAGTGTGTCATCTCATTTGGCAGTGACGCCCAATCACCCCCCAGTGGTGAGGTCATTCAGTTATTCACCGGTGACAATTTTTACGCCTGTCTTCTCATCAGGCAGTGTGGCCCCCTAGTGGCTGTTAAGCACTGATTCGTCTTTCCTATTAATTCAGATTCTGGATTTCAAGCCTTTTCTCACACATACCAGTAAGAATGTCCTGGTGGTCTTCTACTATTGCTGCTACTTCCTTAAAGGGCCTTGATTAGGGTTCACTCCAGCAAGTCTATCGGTTGTCCAGATACAATTGGTCTGCTTGATTTCAGGTGGTCCACAAATCAAACAACGGGTGATAATTTGGAGGGGGGGTGGGGTGTTTTGGGTGGCATTTCTTGGAATTTTTCTCTTCTTTTCAATAAAATGCCGCGTTGGACTTAATTTTTCAAATATTCCCATAATCACATTGAACGAGGAGATGACTATCTTTTCACAGGCAGCCTAATGTGAAATTAGCTTAATGAACATTTTAAATTTGCAATATGCAACTTAATTTAAATTTAACTTATCATTTTGCTCATATTAGAACAATCTTATTTAGGACTTTGACAAGAATTAAAAGAGGGAGGGATAATTAAATTTGTAAAGATTGAAATCTCCATCCCCCCACCCTCCCCATTTGATGATTTTTAATTTGCTTGGCTAATGAACAGATGGATAGACAGAGCTCCTTCGTCTTAATGGCTCCATAACTCTCGGTCTACCAGCTGATGCAGGTGGCATTTCCAGATGTTACCGGAAAGCTTGAATCTGGACGGAGAGGCAGGAGGAGCCGCCTGACCAGAATATAAATGCGATCCTCCAGCCTTACAACCCCTAAACAATTCATTTTATTTTCAGAAAACACTTCTGTTAAGATGTAATTCTGGGGTGGCAACCGTGAGATGGTGTTGAACCCAAAATACACCCAGGGTGCCAACGTAAAAGCCAAGGAAAGGTTAAATGTGAAGAACAGTTAGAGAAGAGCAGAGCTACAGAAATGTCCACTAGTTGACCACTTGGCTTATCCGAATACCCAATAGATTGATGTAGGGAATGTTAAGCCCCTCCCACGGACCACTTTCTGGAACCTGCCTTGTGAACCCCCCAGCCCCAAGTGGTCACAAGCTGTCCCTGCACCTCCTGTAATGGGCCTTCGAGGTTTGGTTCTTATTCTTGGCGCTGACATTGCCAAGAAAACTGATGGCTCTGCAGTCCTGAGCCACTGGATGAGCCATGAAGACACACATTCAGATGCCTCATTAGAGCTGAGCATGAAAGGACGAAAATAATTTAACTTTGAAGAAGGAGTAAAGGAGTGTGAACACTGGCCAGCGCTGGCAGCTGAGCCCGTGGAAAACGAATTTTAGTTGCCTTCCAAGGAGACGATTTAATAAACTGGAATTAAATGACACCTCAGATCAACAGCAACTGACCGACTGACTGGAAACAGACAGACACTGAAATCAGCACCACGGTCAGGACAGCAGTGTGCTCAGTCGATCAATCGTTAGTCATTTGATCAAATCAATCAATTTGTCAGCAAGCCAGTCAGTGATTGAGCCAAATCAATTAAAGGCTTAATTAATCAATCAGTCACTTACTCAATTCTATAAATCAATCAGTCAGTCATTTATTGAGTGTCAATCAGTCCGTTGGTTAGTCAAAGAGTCAGTTATTTAATCAATAAATTGATCGATCAATCATTCATCAGTCAGATCAACAATCAGTCAGTTCGTCTATCAATTCAATAAGGCGTTCGAGTAATCAGTCAGTCGATAAATCAGACAGGCACTCAGGCAGATGTGCGATTAAATCAGATAATTCGTCAATTAATTACTCAATCAGTCAGACAATCAATACGTCAGTCAGCTATTCAGTGACTCGGCCAGAAAGAGTCAGTCCATCGATCAGCTAGTCAGTCGGTCCGATAGGCGATGACGTTAATAAGGCAGACAGGAACTCAATGAGAGAATCGGTAATTTAGTCAAATCGACGTATCGATCGGTCACTTATTCAGCCAATCACTTGATGTATCAGTCAGACAGACAGGCAGATCAGTGATCAGTTCGTTATTAAAGCAATCAACCAATCAGCCAGTCAGTCTGTCAATCATTTACACAATCAGCCGATTGTTCTGTCAATCAGTTAGTCAGAGTGTCAGTCACTTAGCTGTTCAATTAATCCATCGATCAGCTAGTCGGTGACCTGCTCAGTCAGAGGATCAAGACGTCTGTTATGAGTTAACACTTTGGAAGTCGTAGATTCCGTTTCTGTGTCATTTTTTTGTATTTGTTTTTTTTTCTTTTGATTGTATTACTTTTATTGTTTATTGACACTTTAGTTGTTTTTGCTGTTACCCTATGTGGTGCTTCATTTTCTGATCACGGGTGCTGATATTTGGTGTTTTTACCCTCCGTGATCGGACCCCTCGCTCGCCCTGCCAGGCTCCACCCCCGTTCTCTCTCTCCCTCTCCCACCAGGTCTGTGTGGCCGACCTGAATATTCACTTCAAAATGAAATGTCAACCAAAATCAAAGTTTACTTTAAATTTATTTTCAGCACCAAAACATTTCTAGCCACCAAAAATAAATAAATAAATAAATAAATAAATAAATAAATAAGAAGCCACGTGACTCTTGCCAAAGTGCAGTTGTGCCCTGCAGCACTCATGCCATTTCCATACCTATAAATACTGCTCTTTTCAGCAGCACCTCCTTGTGTTTGCGGGTGCCATTCATGGCAGTGTCATCACCTATGTCATGCCATCTGCTCCTCTGCGCTTGTTTGTCAAGAGTGCTTGAGTACAATGGAGTGCACTGACATGTAACCGCGATGGGGGGACTGCATGCCAGCATGGAAGAAGTTGCCCTCTAAGTGTCTTTGTTGCTGAAACTGAGTTTGAACCTCCAAATAATCAGGGGCCGATTAGGGGGCTTTGTACACTGGTATGGAGGGACAGCGGGTCAAGGAACAGGCAGTGGGACGTGAACAGTAACTGAAATAAAGAATAAAATTAAAATCCTGGCACAAAGATTTAAAAAGGGCTCCTAGTGGAAATAGAGCTTGATAGAATGAGGAAGGAAGCTTTGATGACTTTATGGATATGGTCACTAGTCATGCCACTTTATAGTCATTTACAGGGCCATTAAGTGACGTGTGCAGAGGCCAGGAAGATGTGTGGTTTGTCACCCCTCATAAACACCATGATTAGTGAGTGGGGCAATGATAGATAGAGGAAAGGCACTATATAACAGATAGATAGAAATAGTGAAAGGCACTATATAATAGATAAATAGATAGAAGAAAGGCACTATATAATATAGATAGATAGACAAATAGAAATAGTGAAAGGCACTACTTGATAGAGATGGGATAGATAGATAGAAATAGTGAAAGGTGCTATATAATATAGATAGATAACTAGGTAGATAGATGTGAAAGGCACTATATAACTGATAGGCAGATAATAGAAAGGCACTATATAATAGATAGATAGATAGATAGATATGAAAGGCACTATATGATAGATAGATAGATAGATAGATAGATAGATAGATAGATAGATAGATAGATAGATAGATAGATAGATAGATAGATAGATAGATAGATAGATAGACACAAACCAACATGAAGGAGTTGAGGATCCACCTCATATACTTGAAAACTGCTGGTTATGCCAAACGTCTTCACAGACAGGAGTCCAAAACAGAACTGAAGAGTTTGACAAAACAAGTGGTAGAGTGGCATCTTGGGACTTGGTATGACATCAGAAGTAGGTGGGTTTTTAGGACCAGAACAGGAAGTATTGCTAGGTTGTCTTCTGGGAACTGGAAGTGGTGTTAGGTTGAGGGTTCATTGGTTGTTCTGTAAGAGGAAAGGAGAAAGAGTTAGAGGACAGAGCCAACCCCTGGTGTGCCATGAACATGCACTTATCTGAGCCCATAAATTTCTTTGAATCGCACGTGTGTGACAATACTTGAGTGCTTATCAAATGGTAATGCCACCCTGAGTCGAGGGCTGTCGCTATTGCCTGAAGCTCCTTCTCCTTTCTCTCTCTTGCAGATCAGATGACTGACAGAAACAGTGATGTCACATCCGGGTCAAGGTTCCTTGGACCCGCCCCTTCTGCTCTGGCTTTCGGTTAAGGGATTCCTTTGCCATCATGGGTCAGTATAACTGATGGCATCTGGGAAGACATTAAGCATATTTTTAAAATTTTATTTATTTATTTGTTTTGTCAGAAATATATGGGGTGTCCCAACTCTTAATCTCTCCCCAGTATTTTATCTAATCTTTTAATTCCCACCCATCCAACACACACTCATATATACAGTATATAATCTATATTTTCACACACATGCCCTTGGGAGACAACCTTTATGGCTCATTGAATGTTAATTCCACCCTAAGTCACCCTAATGCCCATCCTCTTCTTTTCTCTGCAGATCCAAAGATCACAGGCACAGCAAGGTCTGATGTCACTTCCTGTTTGAGGTTGCCTGGACCCGCCCCTTCCACCTCTGCTGCATTATAACCAGCTCAAGCGCCGTCAGTCTAGCTATTGGTCTTGTGTCTGAGAAGACGTTACTTCTTTCTGTTGTTAAGCTCGTGTTTTTTGTTTTTCTACCAATTATATGAGTATAAAATATAACACAATACAATACAATTTATTTTTTTAGCCCAAAATTACACAAGAAGAGCTGGAATGGACTTTAACAGGCCCTGCCTCTTGACAGCCCTGCAGCCTTGACTCTCTAAGGAGACAAGGAAAATCTCCCAAAAAAAGAAATGGAAGAAACCTTGGGAAAGGCAGTTCAAAGAGAGACCCCTTTCCAGGTAGGCTGGGCACGCAGTGGGTGTCAAAAAGAAAAGGGGGGTCAATACAATACAGCAACATTTCTCAACCTTTAAGTATTTGTGACCCGAGTTTTCATACCAGTTTTAATCGCGCTCCCCTAATGTTTTTTTGAAAGGAGCCCACTAATACCAATTTGTTCTTTTTTAATTAATATGTCATAGATGCATATTTTATTATACCTACTTAACTTTTATCGACATTTATCTAACTCTATATTTATTTTTCTAGTATCAGAATGTAGTTTAAGTTCATTTGTTTTGGTTTCAACAGATGTTTTTTCATATTTTTGATTCTTGCATTCTTTTTTTTCACATCTTCGCGCCCCCCTTTTTGTTACTTCGCACCCCCCTAGGAGGGCCCGCCCCACAGGCTGAGAACCACTGCAATACAGTACAATACACAGAACAGAGCACAAGTCATCCTCAATACAAAGTACAACAGTACAATAGAAATATTACAAGT
Source organism: Polypterus senegalus (assembly GCF_016835505.1). Lineage (NCBI taxonomy): Eukaryota > Metazoa > Chordata > Cladistia > Polypteriformes > Polypteridae > Polypterus > Polypterus senegalus. The sequence continues at coordinate 4,645,235 of NC_053171.1, forward strand.
ACAGAGCAGAATTCAACAGGAGATGATATCCCATAATACGAGTCCTGGAGACCTCGGCCATCAAGCTGCCTCCCCCTATTGGCCATTCCACAGCTGAGTCAGTGCTGGGCCAGCCAATCCGATGAAAGGACCCCTCAACCTGATGATTGCTGTGATCCTCCATCAGAGATGACTTTACCTTAGGCAGGCAGCTGGGCCGTGGCACCAAGTGGCACATTTGAGTACCGAGAAGAGAAACAGAATGGGTGAGGGTGAGTAACAAATCAGAACTGTCGTGTTACTTATGATTTAGTTCTAATGACCACCTGCACAGTTATTCTGCAGCTCTAGTCAGGGTGTGCTAAACTGAAGTCGGGAGTCGGGATTTGAAAGCTGAGACCGAAGGGGCATCTCTTATATCCCTAGTTGGATCACCAGTTGGCGCTCCAAACCTTTATGCGTTTGTTTATACTTTATTAACAATTTGTATAAATATATATAGTAAATAAGCAGAAAACACAGGGAAAATGTTGGGGTACAGTATAAGGTTGAAGGTTGGGGGGGCACCCCAAGGGTATGCTTCATATAATGAACAAAAAATGAATTGGCAAGAAAAGACAACATAACTCTTCCATCCTTTCCCATTGCCTGGACAGAGGAAGTCCTACCCAGAGACGTGACGTCACTTCCAGTCTCTCCTGAATCCCACTCTTCTAAATCAGCTCTCAAGGAGAACATTGGTACACTGAGCAGAGCAGCACTGGAAGTTGGACCCCTAATTCAATGAACCAAACTTAAACTCATTAATCCATAGCTGGTTCTTCAACCTTTTCTACACTTCCAGTTGAACCATCAAGTTATTTGCTAAAATATGTTTCTTTTTGGTTTTTTTTTTCCCCAGAGGTAAAACAACTTCCTGTGCCATTTTTTTTTTTGATTTGTGTGCTTAGGAACATCGTGGGGTTTTCAAAGATGGGCATGCAGGGGATTAGTAACGTTAGTGTCCTTTTAGCTCAGGGTCAGGTGGTGGTATTGAGTGGAGGAAGTTTCAGGGGAAGAGGAGACAAAGTCCTGATTGTCTACACAGCTGCCTAAGAAACACAGCAGCTCAGAGTCCTGATTGGCGGCTGATAGATAGATAGATATTAAAGGCTCTATATAATAGATAGATAGTGTAGTCGGCAGGAATAGATAGATAGATGTGAAAGGCACTATATAACAGATAGATAGTGTAGATAGATAGATAGATAGATAAATAGATAGATAGATAGATATGAAAGGCACTATATATTTTTTTTTTTTTAAAAATGACCTTTATTATGAACAATAACAAAAAATACAGTCATAAGAGAAACAATCCCAATATTCAGGATATTAACAAAAATTCTGTATCAGACAACCACCACTGCTCCCCCTTTACACTCCTCCTACTCCGCTCATAAATATAATCAAAAAGTTGACAATTCATTATAACACAAAAACCACCATTACTCCCCCTTTACACTCCTCCCACTCTGCATATTAATAGATTATTTTAATATTAAAATTAAACTTTACTTTGTGCAATGACAAAAAAAAAACATGAACACAGCAGTAGTATGCAGTTAATAAATATGTTGCATTACTCCACTACTATTGCCCCGTGCACACTTCTTACTCCACACATAAAGTACAGAATTTCCATATTAAATAAGTAATTCATAATTTGTTCATTAACCCACTATTCCCTTATAAATGCCTCCTGATGCACACATAAATAATAAATAATTGTCCATAATAAACACACAATTCATAATCAGTTTACTCCACCATCACTCCCCCTGTACTCGTCTCCTACTCCGTACATCGCTCTCCATTATACACACAGCATTGTATTCCCCAGGAGTCTCCTATTCTGAGCTTTCAATCATCCAGTATTTAAATATTTTGAAGGACATTTAAAGAAGTCACCACCCAGTCACCAGCTTGCCCTTCTCAACAGAACACAAAGCCCCCCCAAGCCCCCATAAATCACAGAAGGTCTGCATGTCTCCAATGAGTTGATGGTAAGTGAACTCCAGCTTCAACCGGCACTTCACCAGCACTTTAAACATCAGGAGCACATCGGTGGTCTTTGAGTTTTTTTCTCTGTTCCTCCTGGTTTTGAGGATTGACAGTTTTGCTTGGCCCAGTAGATAATTTCCCAGCACACACTTGTTTCTCTGTCTCTGAGTATACTTAATACCAAAAATAAATCCAACAGTTGACAATGACAGTCCTATTCTATCCAAAAGTATCTTGAGAAATATAAAAAATGGTTCGAGCCGTTTGCAGTTAACAAAAAGATGAAAGACAGTCTCGCTGTTGACAAACGGACAACAAGCTGATGTTCCTGGTGAAATAACCGATAAAAAGGAGTTGGTGGCGAGAGCCCCATGAAGAATCCTCCATTGCACGTCACCAATTCTTTTTGCAGTGGTTGTTTATAAAGTTCTCCACGCTGGAGTTTCATTCACTCCAACATGCAGTTCTTGTCTCCAGCGTGTGTCTGGCAAGTCTCTAAGAAATTTATAAAAGTCACCTTAACACACACCTGGTAGAGCTCATTTTTTCCCATCGTGTCAAACTGCTTGTCTATTAAGTTGCCAACTTTCAGAATGGATCCTGGATGGTCAGTGCAGTCTGTGACGTTGGGTTTGACTTGGATGACGAGTTCTGTGATATCTGAGTTGAAGATCGGATTGTCCGGAGAGACGCTCTGGCACAGTGACCCTGCGCCTAAGTTCACCAAGGCCTCCTTAAACTGGCACAGAAAGTGGTGTACAAGACGTTCAGACCTCACGCCCAGGACCGATGTGAGGTGTGCTGCGTGTGCCATGTGCTAGTGTGGTTATTTAAAAGATGGCCAATCTTCGTGATTCCACTTTTAATAAGGATTGAGGTGAAGTGACAAGAGAAGAGCAGAGGAGATTTCAACACATTATTCCTAATCAGAGGTTCCTCTAAAAAACAATGAAGATTGCCAAAAACAAAACGAGATCTCATAAGTTTACTATGCCAAGTAAGCAACATTGACTGATAGAATTTTGGCAAAACTGATAAAGTTAGTTTGGAGACGTCTAAGAGGAGTAGCTGTTTGTCAAATTTTAACTCGCTCACTTTGTGTAAAATTACAAACGCCAGGTCTCTCCAAGGCAGGCCGTCTGGACCATAGAACAGCCTCTGCAGCGTCTGGAGCCTGAAGGCCTCGATTTTACTTCTGACGTCAATCAGTCCCTGCCCTCCTTCTGCCACTGGTAGGTGCAGCACACCTCTCTGGACCCAGTGTAGACTGTCCCAAAAAAAGTCAAGGATGATCGTCTGTACGGATTTGATCAGAGCTACTGGTGGATCAGCACACCTGAGCTTGTGCCAAAACATGGAGGCAATCAAGTTATTCAGGATTAACACCCTGCCTCTACATGAAATGTCCCTCAGAAGCCACTTCCAACGGTTCAGCCTTGCTTGGATCAGATCTGTCCACCCCACCCAATTGTCTACAGCAGTGCCATCTGTGCCTAAATACACCCCCAGGTACTTAAACACGTTTCTATTCCATTGGAGGGTCTCAGGAAGAGCTGGAGGAGACGCGAGTCCCCAGTCACCCAGCAAGAAAGCATTGCTCTTGAGCCAATTGACTTTCGCTGACGTCAGTTTTTGAAAAACGTCTAAGCAGTTGACTAAAGTGTTTACCTCAGATGTAGAAGACACAAAGACAGTAATATCATCTGCGTAGGCAACGACCTTAAAACAAGCAGTGGGGCAAACTGGGATGCTGAGACCAGAAAGACGACGCCTGAGCTGCTCTAGGAGGGGCTCAATTGACAGAGAGTAGAGCATCCCTGAGAGTGGGCAGCCCTGGCGAATACCCCTGGTGACAGAGAAGGGGCTGTTGTGGCACCGTTAATCTTCAGAACGCCATATATATTTGAGTAAAGCATTCCAATGTATTTGGAGAAGGAGGACCCAAACCCAAAAGCTTGTAGGACTCTGAACAGATATTGGTGATCCACTCTGTCAAAAGCTTTTTCTTGATCCAATGAGATCATTCCTGCCTTTAAACCGAGAAGCTTTGAAGTCATAATCAGGTCTCGCACCAGAAATATATTGTCAAAGATGGAGCGGTCTGGCACACAGTAGGTCTGATCTGACCTGATGACACACCCCATTACTCTACGCAGGCGAGTAGCCAGAGCCCTGGACAGAATCTTGTAATCCGTGCACAAAAGGCTAACAGGACGCCAGTTCTTGAGGTCGGACAAATCTCCTTTTTTTGGGAGCAGAGCAATAACAGCCCGCCGACAGGATAATGGCAGTTCATTGTTCATTATGCTCTCCCTGAAGACTGCCAATAAATCCGCACCTAATAAATTCCAGAATGTCTTAAAAAACTCGACCGTCAGGCCGTCTATGCCAGGTGACTTTCCCGTATTTAGTCCACTGAGGGCCGTAGTCAAGTCCTCTAAGCTGAGGGTTGTATCCAGAAGCTCTTTTTCCGTTTTGGGGATTTGTGGCAGGTTGTCTAGGAGGCTCCTGGTCTCAGAAGAATCTTCTGTTGTTTCGGCACAGAACAGCTTTTTATAAAAATCTGAGCAATAGCTCTGATGGCCTCAGGCTCCTCGATGATGCGCCCATCCTCATTTTTCAGAGCGTGAATCACTTTACTCTGTGATCTTTTTTTCTCAAGTCCAAAAAAATTGAGAAGGAGAATCCATTTCAGCCAACACCTGAATTCTTGAGCGCACAAGAGCACCATGCACCCGTCTGTCCAATAAGTCCATGAGATCTTGTTTTTTTGTCTTTAGATTCTCAAAGACGCCATCGTTAAAAGAGCTGTCTAAAGACGAAGAGCTCTAAGATGTCCTCCTCCAACTCTGCCATTGCCTTCCTCATATTCTGAGTTGCATTCTGCGTGTATTGCTGACACAGCACTTTGATCTGAGTTTTGAACAGTCCCACCACTGCCGCAGAGATGAAAAGGAACTTGTCGTCAACCTCCACCTCTTCCAGAAGAATTCAAAACTTCAATGAAACGGAGATCTTTCAGTAGGCTGTTGTTGAAGTGCCAGTATGACGGAAAGGAAGATTGAAATGGAGGGGAAACTTTGAGAAAGACAAGACTGTGATCAGAGAAGCCAGAAGGATGAATGGAGCAGTTCGCTATAAGATTGCTGTCTAGTCTCGCCATGGAGATCGAGCCCCCCGAACCCTTCACCCATGTGTACTGGCGAATTCCCGGGTGTAATGCCCTCCAGACATCAAAAAGGTCGGCCTTGCTGAGGACTGACTTTAAGTGAGCCGCGGAGCTGGGGTGAGGCTCCAGGCCATTTCTATCTAAGGAGGCATCATCTGTGCAGTTAAAATCTCCCCACAAAAACAAGATCTTCATCTTTGCACTGCACAAGTAAGTCATGGAGCAAAGAGAAAAACAGCAAACGCTCCCTTCCTTCATTGGGTGCATAAACATTTATGAAGACCCACGTTGTGCCCCCTAAGCAGGCTTCCACTTTCAGCAGTCTGCCTTTAACCACCTCTGTCACGCTAGTCGAGTCGGGTGAGAAAGAAGTAGAAAAGAGAATGGCGACCCCGGCACTAACACTCGACCCGTGGCTCAAAACATCTGTCCCTGCCAGCCTCTGTGCCAGTCTGCCTGGTTAGCAGGGTCTGTGTGAGTTTCTTGTAAAAAAATAACACTAAGCTGCTTATTAAGTAGATAATCAAACACCGCGACCCGCTTGTTGTCATGTCGACTTCCATTGATGTTAATTGTGCCAAAATTACACAAAGGCATGAAAAGGCAAAAAGAAAAGCAGTCACAAAAACAACTTTAAAAAAGACATGGAAGGACGTGTCCAGCAGTACATCATACTGGCTTGGGATTTAAGGATCTTTTCACCCTGCTCATCACATTTTTCAGCCGCACAGCTTCAGTTCTCTTAAGGCCTAAAGCTGTAGCCTGGCGTAGGACCCCCTTAGCGGAGCTCAAAACAGTTGAGATCGGGAAATGGTGACTCACATTCACACCCCTCTTGTCCTCAATAAATTTTACGAAACGGATTATACTATCGTTACTGTAGCCACCACGGAAGCTCAGCTGAGGTGACAGATTGGACCTCACTGATGTCCCCGAGCCACCGCCTTCATCCTGACTCACAATACCGCGTCTGCAGGCACCTCAGGCTCATCTTGAACATTCTCTGAGTCATCAGCAGTGGAGACTGAGTTCTCAACTTTATTGTGCTTAACTGCAACACCGCTACATGCGGACCCGTCTTTCCTTTTTCTTGCTACGGGCTTTACCCACTCTGTCTCATCCTCCATTTCTTGAGCATTGCTCTCGCTGTTGTCTGCTGAGGTGCTCATCTTATCGATCGCATTCTCAGCCCTAACATTCTCCTCAACCTCTCGTATCTGTTGTATAGCTTCTGTTTCAATGAGCTCGGCGCTGGGCAGAGCCCCATCATCATGAACGGCAGCCACACTCACAGGCTGCTCAGCACCATCACTGTATGTGCAGAATGAACAGTAACACCGTCCGTAGGCAGTGATCCGGCCTCGCCGCAGCGTCCTTCTCTGGGGCGCTCTCACCACTCTGCACACTTAGCTGCGGGCGGACTCAGCCGCATCCGCCGGCTCAGCTGCACGTTCAGGTGCCGGCGCCATCATAGCAGGTAAAGAACTGCCTGATCCTGCACACTCTGACCAGGGCCCTCCATTAAGTCCTCCTCCACATCAGAAAAACTGACGGAAGACTCACTGCCTTCATCGTCAAATAATATCGAGTAGTCCTCGCGCTACTTTTAGAAACACCAGGTACTGGAGTCTGTAGTTTCCTCAGAGCGCTTACACTGGCTAGCCTTGTGCCCCACTTGACCGCACTTAAAACATTTCATGGACTCTGATGATAAAAACCACATAATCAAATCCATCTACTCTGAATTTGAGAGCCACATCAAGTTCACCTTGTAAATCGTTTAAAATCATGTGAACTTGTCTCCTGAAAGAGACGACATGTTTTAAGTCGGGTGATCGACAGCCCAAGGGAATCATTGAAACTTTTGATATGATCTGCCCATATCTTTCAAGTTCTTTAATGAGAATATCATTCTTTAGAAACGGAGGAACATTTGAAATAATCACTCTCCGTGCAGGAGTAGAAAGAGGTAAAACTGAAATTAAGGTACCATGAATAATTACACCATTCTGGACAAGAGTATGCACCAAACTCTCATCATTTAGAAACAGGACAACACTTTTATTCATCCGAGACGCTGAACGACATTTTACAGCCGATTAACTTGCCGACTTCCACTACACACGCCTCAACAGAGACCATCGGATCAACCAACAACTTCACGCCATGCCGGCGTGTTAAGTTTTCAAAATTGCGCGCATCAAGCCAGGCGGTGTTTGTCTCGGCGCGGCCATTGCGGCCACGCCGCAAATACAATACTGGGGTCAATAAGATAAACAATATGTAGACAGCAAAATAACCCCTACACATTAGAGAAAACAAAAAAAACAAAAAAAAAATATATAAAGATTAGGAAAAAAGAATAAGAAATAGCCCACTCCGCACGCCACCACCACCTCCTCCTCCCGCCAGCAACCCACAGACACGCCCACGAAAGACCTACGCAATCAAACCACAGACCGACAGCGAAACAGCATAGATAGATAGATAGATAGATAGATAGAAACTTCATTAATCCCCAAGGGAAAATTCCAATACTCCAGCAGCAGCATACTGATAATAACAATATTAAATTAAAGAGTGATAACAATGCAGGTATAACAGACAACAACTTTGTATTATGTTAACGTTTACCCCCCGGGTGGAATTGAAGTGTCGCATAGTGTGGGGTCTCCTCAGTCTGTCAGTGGAGCAGGATGGTGACAGCAGTCTGTCGCTGAAGCTGCTCCTCTGTCTGGAGATGATCCTGTTCAGTGGATGCAGTGGATTCTCCATGATTGACCGGAGTCTGCTCAGCGCCCGTCGCTCTGCCACGGATGTCAAACTGTCCAGCTCTGTGCCTACAATAGAGCCTGCCTTCCTCACCAGTTTGTCCTTCTTCTTTATTCTGCCTCCTAAGCACACCACCGCGTAGAAGAGGGCGCTCACCACAACCGTCTGATAGAACATCTGCAGCATCTTATTTCACATGTTGTAGGACGCCAGTCTTCTAATGAAGTATAGTCAGCTCTGTCCTCTCTTGCACAGATCATCAGTATTGGTAATCCAGTCCAGTTTATCATCCAGCTGCACGCCCAGGTATTTATAGGTCTGCACCCTCTGCACTGTCACCTCTGATGATCACAAGGTCCATGAGTGGTCTGGGCCTCCTAAAATCCACCACCAGCTCCTTGGTTTTGCTGGTGTTCAGTTGTAGGTGGTTTGAGTCGCACCATTTAACAAACTCCTTGATTAGGTTCCTATACTCCTCGTCCTGCCCACTCCTGATGCAGCCCACCATAGCAGTGTCGTCAGAGAACTTTTGCACGTGGCAGGACTCTGAGTCATATTGGAAGTCTGATGTATGTTGGCTGAACAGGACTGGAGAAAGTCCAGTCCCCTGCGGTGCTCCTGTGCTGCTGACCACAATGTCAGACCTGCAGTTCCCGAGATGCACATACTGAGGTCTGTCTGTAAGATAGTCCACGATCGATGGCACCAGGTATGAATCTACTCCCATCTCTGTCAGCTTGTCCCTAAGGAGCAGAGGTTGGATGGTGTTGAAGGCGCTAGAGAAGTCCAGAAACATAATTCTTACTGCACCACTGCCTCTGTCCAAGTGGGAGAGGGAATGGTGGAGCAAAGATAGATGACGGCATCCTCTGCTCCCACCTTCTCCTGACCCTCTAATGTCCTAATTTCTAACCCTGTCCATCCTCGTCACACCCAATTCAAACTTGTGTCCCTTAATAATAATAGGCACAAATTCCCGACTATCTCTATGGGTCCATATAAGGGGACAGTGGAGCAATGTCCTGATTGGCTCTGTGACCCCATAAGAGAGACGGGAGAGAGAAGTCCTGACGGGTTCATCAGCTTGGCGTTGCCCCAGTCTAATGCCCGTACACGTCTGTCTAATTCTCCATCAATTGTATGAGGGGGTCTTCTTTGTGTTTCGTGTGCATGATGTACTGCCACTGGCCTGCAGGAGGCACCCATGTAAGATTTTTGAAAGAACTGGGCACACCTAATGACAAACCTGAGAAGGGACCCTAACCCCTCGGCACTCCGACAGGAAGGTGTTAACGTGACAGTCTGAAGTTGTTTTTCTGTTTACGTAGCCAGCATCACAACAGTTTGGCTCAGCGCACTGTGCAGAAATTTAAGAGAGGCGCTTAGCAGAACACCGAGGATGACAACACTATACAAAGTGCCAAGTACGCCGTATCAAATGTGCATCTGTGCACACACAATTAGCAATCGAAGCCCCTGCAGGATGCTTTACGAGGATGCCATTTGCCTTCTGATAGAAACAGACAACTTTTCAGAGAATTGCCTTATTTTTTTTTTTTTTATTTTCTTTTTTTTCTTTCAGTTTCCTTTTTTATTTTGCCAGAAGGGTTATTGTGCTCTAATGATCCTAAAATAATCAAAGTGACAGGCAACTCGAAAATGTGCTAACAAGTTCAAAGTCTAAACATCAAAGAGTATTTTGGTACAGGTAATTTTATCGTTCCAGTAACAAAAGCACTTTTCAGGTCCACTTTCATATTTGCCTTCGAAGGGCCTTTTCTGTTTTTTAGTAACAACCTGTCAGTTAATTCAAGAAAATTGGTTCGCATTCGTAAATTAGAGGTTCTGCAAGATTGCGTAGACCTGAAACATCTAATTAAGGTTTTCAGGATGAAGACTTTACTTTTCTTCCTAGCTGTTGTATGGATAAATGGCATCCTTTTGGCTCCACATGACTGCTCATGAAGGTGACTGCAGTAAAGTGTTTTAAATTTGTCATAAACACCACATTCTGTAAAAGGTTCCAGTTGGATGGTATAACTGCTGTGTCAGTTGGCATGGCAGCTTTATTGCAATTAGCTTTTTGTACTTCTGCAGCAATTATTTCCATACAACTGATTTTCTTTTAACCTCTAAATGTGCAAAACGAAGAAATTGCACAAGGGAATGGGAAATGTATGGAGAGACGAGTGTTGATTCAAAACGCCGTCTGTCTATAAAAATATAACATGGGGCCGCCAAGTGATGGCATGGCACATATGCCTCAGACAGACAGTGAACCGGGCACATAAAACAAATCCATGGAGCGATGGTGTTCATCGATATTTACCATCAAAGGGGGCACATCTCATGCACTAAGCAGCCTGGCGGCTCAGCGGTTACCAGTGAGGAGTGAAACTGGCGAGGTTCCTCCATTGATGGACTAAAGGCCAGAAGTCCACAGGACCGTCATCATCAAGTTCTTCTATGGGAACCCTGAATACCCTCAGGGCTGATTGAGCTCATTTATGTTAGATAGGATGCCTAGAGGGGGCTGGTCAGGTGGTCTCGTGGCCTGGAAGCCGTGCAGATTTTATTTTTTTGGGGTTTTTGTTTGTTTTTTCTGTCCTCCCTGGCCTTCGGATCTTACTTTCTTTCTATGGTAATTAGTGTTCCCTTATTTTCTCTTTCTTCGTCATATAAAGCACTTTGAGCTGCATAATTTGTGTGAAAATGTGCGACAGAAATAAATGTTGTTGTTCCATTTGCACTAAAATGCATTTCGGAGGTCGATTTCTTCTTCATGAAGTGAGAAAGTCACAAAAATCAGCCTGTTAGCAGAGAAGAAACAAGGAATGCTGCTCCCTGAACAGTAAAATCACAAATGCTCTAAACTCGCATTTTTCTGAGGTCTTCACAAGTGAGGAAATGCAGTAGATAACCTCCAGAGGTGACAGGGACTACCAAGGAGGTACTGCGGGATTTGGACAATGGAGTGAGAGACGTGCTGCTGAGATTAAATAGGCTGAAATCAAACAAACCACCAGGACCAGATAATATTTACCGTCGAGCTTTGAAGGGGGCCAGCGAGTGCAGATATAAACCCTTGACGCGTATTTTTAGGACGTCACTGCGCACTGAGGAAATTCTGAAGGACAGGAAAATGACAAATGGGATCCTGTTATATAAAAAGGGCGACCGGGCAGATCCAAACAACTATAGGCCAGTAAGCTTAACGTGCATCACAGGAAAATTAATGGAAGGAATTATTAAGGACCAGTAATGGCATACTGCACGATAACGTGCACTGAATACACGTGACTTTCATACTCTTTCTCTGTACATTTAGCATTTGTTTGCTCAGAGGTTGATGTGCTTGCTGCTTTGTGAGCAGCTCTTGTTTTCTCCACTCTCGCGACCCGCTTCTTCTATTCTTCCATTTTTCACTTAAACTGGCACTTAAGTGTTCAATATGCCTCAAGAATGATATAAGATATGAAGAGGTAGAGGAAATTGCTTTTACAAATGCCACACCAAATGGCATAGAACAGAGACATATGCATTGTATGTGTCATTCCAACAGATGGCGCATCACAAACATTAAAACTCCTTTCACGAATGCTGCGCTAAATGGCATATAACAAAGAGATATGTGTTGCATTGTATGTGTCATTCCAACAGATGGTGCATCACAAACATTAGCACTGCTTTTACCGATCCTCTACCAAATGATGTATAACAGAGACTTTTGTCTTGCAAGGTGCACTGCAAACATTAACAGTGAGGTCCTCGTTGATTATTTAGATTTGAACCCATCTGAGAGGGATAGCGCAGCTAGTGAAGCACAAAGACCAAAAAAAGAAATTTAAGCAAAAGCCAGTGGAGGAGCCCTGCCTAAAACATAACAATGGGACATTAGAAGGTGCCATCAGACACATTACTGGGTTTTCCTCACAGGAGCACTCAGCACCTTGCCGACTCCCGGCCTCAGCGTTACCCAGTGTTAAGTGATGCTTCATGAATTCATTTTTTTGTGGCTTTTTCTTTCTTTTTTGTTTTTTTTAACTCTACTTGGGTTTAATTAAATGGAGAACACACTTAGATGATTTATGGTGTCTTTCGTTCTCAGCTCTGGTGGTGTTCTCATTGATTTTTTGGCTTCAACCTGTGCTTTGTAATTCAGTCTTACTGTCTTAAATCGTGATATCAGTGCGCCTAGAAACAGCTTCACCCCAGTGGCAGACGTACATGAGGGCAAATGAAGAGTCCTCCGCACCTTTGGGTTCATTGTGTTTGGTGCTGCTGTACGGCTGTCCCGGGACACCTTTAGGGACATGGGGTGTCTGTGGTCACGGTGGTCCAGCTTTGACAAGGATCAGTCAGTTTCTCTTGCTGCTTTCAACTTTACCTTGGCACCGATGAAAAGCACTGGGCTTTAGAGGCAGAGTTTCAGTGAAAAAGCCATATTGGAAACTGGCAAATAGAAGGTAAAGATTAAAATGGGCAGAAGAGCGCAGACGCTGGACAGAAGATGACTGAAGAAGCATATTGTGGCCAGCATTCTGGAGTCGTCTTATCTCAGCTGACGTTGATTTGTGGTGTGTTTTAGTGAAGTGAGGACCTGTAAAGCATTTGTTTCTCACACCCCACCCTCTGATGTCCTTCCTTCTCCTGTTATGCAGTTGTCTCTTCTTCTTCTTCTTCTTCTTCTTCTTCTTCTTCTTCTTCTTCTTCTGTCCTGGTTATCTTCAGTTGCCCTCCTTTCACAACACACCTTTGTATGAAATCTTCAGGTCCTTGGCATTCGGTCACATGGAGTAACCTTCATTCACGTCTCTTGAGAAAGCCGATTTATTTTGGGCATTTTATGCCAGAGCTGAACTTTAGGAATGCCAGGAGCTTTTAGCACAACTGAACACAATAGCACATTTTAAAAATAAAAAAAAGCATTTGAAGGTCAAAAAAGAAAAAAAAAATGCTAATGAAGCCAAAATAAAACAAACAGGAAGCAGGTTTTTTTTTAGAAAATGGTGATAAAAGAGAATTTAAGAAATCTCTTGGAGACAAAAGGAGAAATCTTTGGAAATGGCAAACAAACTGAACGAATCTTTCACCCAAGTATTTGTAAAGGAAGAAACAAATGGAGAAACAATCGGACCACCTGAAGTTGAGCCTGTTCAGGCCCCACCAGTACTCGGGTGTGAGACCACCTAGGAGAAGCTTCGGTTGCTACTGTTAGGTGTTGGTGAGGCCAGCAGGGGGCGCTTACCTCGAGGTCTGAATGTGGGTCCCAATGCTTGAGTGCAGTGACGGGGACACTGCACTGTCCCTTGGAAGAAACAGAAAACCGTAAAAAAATATAACAGTCCTGACTCTCTGTGGTCCTTCATAAAGAGCAGGGCGTATGCTGATGTCCAGTCTAAATGATCTGACATGGCCTGGTCATTCTGGACCCCTAATCAACCCCTGTCTCTAATTGGCCCTTTCACCACTAAACAGCTCATGTGTGACGCGCGTATTGGCACAAAAATGGCTGCCGTCACTTCATCCAGGTGGGTGCCACATATTAGTGGCGGTTGAAGCACTTTGAGAGAATGGTACAATATCAATTATAAAAAAAAATATAAATTGTTATATTATTATTATTATTATTATTATTATTATTATTATTATTATTATTATTATTATTATTATTATTAAGTGAAAGCAATCTCTGAGATTGTAGATTTTGAAGCTGAAGAGTCAGATTTGCTTCAAGTCCACAAAACACTGAAGCTTAATAAAACCCCTGGACCTGATGGGATTTTACCAGTTGTATTAAAAGAAGTGAAAGCCGTCGTCTCTAAACCCTGATTAGGCCTAACTGAGTAGCCACTTGAGGAAGAAGAAACACCTGAGGATTGGAAAGTAGGCCAATGGGAGTCCAGCCTTCAAGAACAGACAGAAAATGGATCTGCTCATAACAGACCAATAAGTCCTACATCTGCATACGGTACATAAGAAAGACGACAAACGAGAGAAGACCCTTCTGTCCATCAAGCCCGCTTGTTTAGCTAATAGCTAAGCTGCCCCAACATCTCATCAAGGTTCTCCTTAAGGGTTGTCCAGGTTTCTGCTTCAACTCCGTCTCTCTGTCGTTTGTCCCAGAGTCCCACAACTCTCTGCATATAGGATGTGTTTCCTGTCTTGGGTCCTAGATACACGTCCCCTTCACTTTCACCGATGTCCTCAAGTACGTGAGTCACTCATTAATCTGAAAGAATGTTGCTGGATCGACTTTATCAATGTCTTTGAGGACATTAAAGACCTGAACGAGTTCCCCACGCTGTCTCCTCTGCTCTGACTAAACAGATTTAATTCTAAGGGACTGGCACAGTAGGACTCGTCCTTAAGTCCCATGATGCACTTGGTTGCTCTCCGCTGCACAGCTTCAAGTGCTGCTATGTCTTTCTAGTACTGCGGTGACCAGAACTACTATGCAAACACAGTACTCCATGCAAAATTATGGGAACTACAGGGAACTTCACTAGAAAGAGGCTCCGGATATTCTGTTGTAACTCCCGTTAGGATGAAGCAATCTGAACCAAAACAATCCGCTCTCTACCTTGACGTATGTTGAATCGATTGCATGACATGCGATGCTGGAAGTGGTTTCTGTTTTCCTCCAGACACATTTCGACGTGGTGCTCCATGTTCCTGAACGTATTGGAAATCGTCTCAGGGAATAACAGCAATTTCACGTTGGATGTTTTCCTTCAAGTCTTCCACAGTGCGAGGCTTGTTCTGTCAGACCTTTCCTTTAAGAAGTCTGGTGGTGTTTGATCCGGTGACCATGGTGGCCAAAGCCCCTTTGAAATTACCCTGTTGCCAAAGAAGGACTCCATTTCTGCCAGATGTGTGATACGTTGCTCCATCTTGCTGGAAGTCACCTTCCGTTATCTCACGATCATCCAGTTGATTCTGACATCGCTTAACAAATTGATTACCCAATAGCCTCACACCATGAAGACATGCTGCTCAATACTGTACACCACCATCCTGATTAGAAGTCGAGTGACTGAGTGAAGGGGTACGGGTGGTAGGCACCCAGAAGTTGAGGTTAAACGTCACGACGGCTGTCTGTCGCCTACCTCATCGCTCCGACACAGAAGCATCCCGGCTTGTTTGAAGCTCCATATACTGAGGTTAACATTGTATGTTGTTTCGTTCAGATTGTTATTACAGAATATTCAGGGTGAATGTCCCTGTATAATAAGAATTAAATTAGAAAAGTACCAAAACAGAAATGATATTCTAAATAGCAGCCAGCATGGGTTTAGGAGAGGAGGGTCCTGCCAAAGCTTGGGAAGCAGTCGGTGGGCTCGACTAGACGTGTGGTAACGCTGGACCAAGGGGTTGACAAGGTGTACTTGCGCCTCTCCTTCCTTCCTCTGCAGATCCCCAGAAGCCAAACCCACCGAATGACACTTCTGGTCCCGCCTCCAGAGAACTCCCATCCACTCCCAAGGCTCTCGTCATCTTTGACACGCCTCCTCCGCCTGACCCCCTATAAAGCCGCCGTATTCCCGTCATTCCTCAGTCAAACACTTGTTAGACTCTGTGGCATGGCATTGCAAGTTTTCTTTTCTTTTGGGTCAAGTATGCGGGGTGGATCCCCCAAACGTTAATCTTTGTTCTCGTCATTCTTACACAGTCTTTCAGATTTTTTTTTTTTGTAGAATCAACCAGAATAATTGACAGAAACAAAGCATACAACATAATTTACCTCGAGTTTTACAAAGCCTCTGACTCGGTCGATCGGATACTTAAGATTCATTCTGAAACGAGAAGCTGCAGGCATCAAAGGTGACGTACAAAACTGGAGCTCATGTTGGTTGAGGTACAGAGAAGAAGAAAATGGAGCGGGGTCATCAGTGGAGTCCCCCAGGGGTCTGTCCTCGACCCCGTGCCTTTTCTGCCTAACATTAATGACATTGATTCTGGTGTCGGTAGTAAACTTTTTAAGCTTGCAGATGACTCTAAAATGAGAGCAACGGCAGACCCTGAGGAGGAAGCTAAAAGAATTCAAAAAGACTTGAACAAGCCACAGGACTGGACGAACGCCAGGAAAACACAATTTAAAATAAAAAGTGGAAAGTGCTACATGTGGGCAGGAGGAATGACAAGACAGTAGCCAGTGAGCCACAGGAAACAGCCTCGCCAAAGGATTTAGTGGTTTATGTTAACCCCAGGTGGCACGGTGGCACAGTGGGTAGCACTGCTGCCTCAAAGTTAGGAGACCTGGGTTCGCTTCCTGGGTCCTCTCTGCGTGGAGTTTGCATGTTCTCCCCGTGTCTGCGTGGGTTTCCTCCCACAGTCCACAGACATGCTGGTTAGGTGCATTGGCGATCCTAAAATTGTTCCGGGTGTGTGCCCTGTGGTGGGCTGACACCCTGCCCGGGGTTTGTTTCCTCCCTTGTGCCCTGTGTTGGCTGGGATCCCCGTGACCCTGTAGTTAGGATATAGCGAGTTGGATAATAGATGGATGGATGTTAACCCCACATTTTCACCTTCTAACCACGAGTGTCGAACTCCGGGCCTGGTGGGCCGCAGTGGCTGCAGGTTTTCATTCTCACCCTTTTCCTAACCAGTTTTCACTGTTAATTCACTTCATTTTCCCTTCATTTTAATAGCCATGTTTTTAAGGATTCAGTCCTCCAAGTTGACTCTTTCCTTCATTAAATGGCAGCCAAACAGAAATGAGACGTGAAACGAGCCGACAGATGACCAGCTAAATTGGGGCTTCAAACTCCAGGCAGTTTCTTAATGAGACGCTGATTCTTGCTGGTAATTAAACCCGTTATTTAATTCCATGGCTTGTTGCTGCTCTCATTCTGCCACAGCAGACATTTCCAAAACAGATTTTTCAAAGACCACCGTCAGTATGTTTGGGTGACCCGAGAGATCAACTTTACCGAGACCCTCACCTTTCTTTATTTTCAGATATTGTGTGATGGGCACAGGTGAGCTGGTCATGTGGCGGCTCGTTTCATGTCTCATTATTGTTTGGATGGTAATTAAAGAAAAAGAAACAATTAAGGGCTGTCACAGACCCCGG
Organism: Polypterus senegalus; assembly: GCF_016835505.1. Classification (NCBI taxonomy): domain Eukaryota; kingdom Metazoa; phylum Chordata; class Cladistia; order Polypteriformes; family Polypteridae; genus Polypterus; species Polypterus senegalus. The sequence goes on from NC_053171.1 coordinate 4,662,274, forward strand.
CCCGGGACGCCTCTTCACTGAGAGGACCTGGGGAGCACAGTACCTTCCCCAGGATGTTAGATGGCAGCCCCCATGGGTTGCAGTGGTGCCTCGGATTCCCACAGGGCTTCATAGGAGTTGGAGTTATCTACAGCATAGTTAGGATCCGGGGTTGCCGCCAGGGGATGCTGCAACAGCTGCTGAGCCCTCTTGTGCGAGTTTTCCACCACATCCGGAAATTCTGCCGGAAGTAGGTCAACGAGCGCCTGGAGCACTTCTGGGGGCATTATAAAAGGAGCCAGCAGTCACCACTCCAGGAGCCAGAGTCGGGAGCAGTGGAGGAGAAGTTAAAGAGAAGGATTGGGATTGGGATCGGGATCAGCAGTGCTTATTGGACTGTGTTGTGGGCTCATGGGGACGGGGAAGACCGTCCACATGAGCGAAGAATAATAAAAGCATTTTATTTTTAGTAGTGTGCCACCCGTGTCTGTCTGTGTCGGGTAGAGTGCTGCTAAAGTGCCTGTTGTTGTCACAGGGGCCTGAGGCAAGTGAATTAAAACTAAGGCAAAAGAAGCAGAAAAAACTGTTCACTAATTAAGAAGATGGTTAGAATGAAAACCTGCAGCCACTGCGGCCCTCCAGGACCGGAGTTCGACACCCCAGATCTAAGCAATTAAACAGGCAAATAACATTTCAGATTATGACGTTAAAACTCTTCAACATAAATGAAGGGGCGTCATAGTGCACAAGTGAGACCGCAGCTGGAGTCACCACGCCGTAAAACGGACAAAACGGCACTTGAAGTTGTGAAGAGGACAGCAAGCTGGTGCATCCCAGGGCTGGCAAGATCTGTGAGCAGCAAAGCCGTGCAACACAATCTTTTCTGCATGGCACAACCTTCATGAACAACGCATCCCTCGTTAGGGCAAACGCATGCTGTTCTCAAGGCCGATGGTGGTGCCACACGCTACTAGACCCAGATGGGGCTGGGTGGTCTCATGGCCTTGGACCCCCTGCAGATTTTATTTTTTCTCTCCAGCCGCCTGGACTTTTTTTTGTTTTTTCTATCCTCCCTGGCCATTATTGTTCCCTAATTTTAATTCTTATTTGTTTTGTCTTTTTTTTCTCTTTTCTTCATCATTTAACTCTTTGAGGGCTGAATATTTTTTCCAAAAAACTCAGTTTTCTGAATAGCACACAAAGCAATCATAAATCAACATAAAACGTCTGTTGCTACGTGCTGTGGCTGCTGTTGGCGCATGTTTGGCATCTCTGGCAGCAGCCGCTGCGCAGGGGCACCTCAGTGGTCAGCAGGAATGCACGGTGGACCGGCTGCCCGGCTGTCTTCGCACAGCTGGTGGGTGGCAGTGGCGGTCGCAGTGTGACACAATCTGGTTTGTACCTCTTGTTATCATAAGTGGTGGTCCTCCCAGGCGAGTGCTGGCGTAGGCGCATCAGCTACACAAAAGTGTTCAGCACCACAGTCAGCTGGGTCCGATCAGACGATGCCGGTACCTCACTGTCATTTTTCATATCCATCTCCAGGTCGGAGTCCGACAAGTCAGAATCCTATTCAACAAAATTACGTGAAACGTCCATGGAGTATTTTGCTTTGCACATTTGCTTTGGTCTCTTGCCAAATGTCAAGGGCATTTTAGAGGTTGTTTGCTCTTCGCAATTCACGCACACATAGATATTCGAGGTTAAATCAACAAAGCTGTTAGCAAAAAGAGTAGAAGTAGTGGCTCTGAGGCTAAGGATCTCCGCCGGTATCCTGAAGGTTGCCGGTTTGAATCCCAGTCGCTGTCAAAAGAGATCCTACTCTGCTGGGCCCTTGAGCAAGGCCCTTAACCTTCAATTGCTCCAGGGGAGCTGTACAATGGCTGACCCGGCGCTCTGACCCCAAGGGGTATGTGAAAACGAACAAATTCCTAATACAAGAAATTGTAACAGGTGAAATAAAGAACAAAAAAAAATGTAAGGGTGAGTTTTGTTGCAGTTTACAGCTGATTACCGTCCTCTACCTCTGAATTTTAACAAAAGTCGACATCAGCCCTGAAAGAGTTAAAGCACTTTGAGCTACATTGTTTGTATGAAAATGTGCTATAGAAATAAATGTTGTTGTTGTAGACAGATGGCCCTAATAGATGGCACCTCAGAATGTCAAAGTGTTTTGAAACACCTTCCATCATCATGAAGCGTAGCGCCTCCTGCCAGTAGGTGAGCATTACTGGCGTAAGGGTTGAAACAACAGAGAACTGGTAAAGGGACGGTGACTGGCCAGGTACCCCATTGAATAACCCCAGAAATATCTGCAGACCCTCTTGTGGGCTGCTCTGTGTCTTTTAAAGGAATGTCCTCTGCGGATTCAGGGTCCTTAGTGCTGCTGCTATTGTTCCTTAAAGGATGGATGCGAGATCACAACTCCTCCTGAGTTTGTCTGCAGGTGGGAAAGAAGAAGGTGTTTGCAGCAGCACACTGTCAAGCAGTTACGCCAACGAGGTTATTCATCAGAGCCCCACTTATGCCCCCTATGCACGTGTGAGCGACACAAGTGGGGCAACAGAAGTTGCCAGGGCACATCCCTTCATGTTTCTCCGCACTCAGATGGGCACTTCTGGCATGATTAGTCCGCATTTCATAAGGTGCCGATGGCCACCAAAGGGTTTTGCGTGACAGTGGCCTGCACAGCCTGGGATTTCAGCCCTATCGGCCATTTTTGGGATGAACTAGCAATGGCTGTGAGCGGCCAGACTGTGCCGTCACCCGATTTCCAACAACCAAGCAATGAAGTCATTTTGAAACTGGCACAACATCAGGTCAAGCGCATGAAATTCTGAAGGCCAGGTGCCACGTGTTAATAGACAGGTGGGCCTAATAGAAGTCATCTCGAAGTCTTTTAAGACCCCCATCCACAATCAGTGTTACTGGCGTAAGGGGGGAAACAACGAAGAGATGATAAAGGGTTGGGGACCACCTGGGGTGCCCCATTGAAAGCAAAAGAAAAGTCCAGCAAATATCACCGACGTCTTGGGTCTTCGTCCTCCATGGAGCTCCGTCCTCCTGGTACCCAAACTCCTGGTGCTGCTGTTCCCTAAATAGCCTGCAGGACAAAACCAAAGAGTGACGTCCCATCTGGTTTCGGGGCTTGTCTACAGGTGGCACAGTTCCTCAGGGCAGTGGTGTTGGTGCTCATTGTGCCCATGCCATCCGGACCACCCACCCACAACCTTGTCTCTGGGCCTGAGATGCACTTTCACGTGACGAAGCTGCTGATGTCCCGTCACTACGGGTGCCCGTAAACAGCCTCTTACTTACAGAGCGTACCATCCACATGCGGCTCGCCTTGATGCCAGCCACGACTCCATCAGCTCATTGGAATTCTGCTCGCTTGCGGTGTTGCGACTTTCTTTCTCTGGCCTGACGGGCCTGAGTTGAGGTGAGTGACAGCACGTCCTGTTCCCTTCCTTTCATGCCCGCTCTTGACTCTGACATGTATAGCCTGACTTTTCTCTGCACATACCACAGTGTGAAAATGAAAGCGATACTTAAACCGTATTTGAGAGACCGCTTATTTGTCCGCTTAATACATGGCACAGATTTTACCATTCAGCTCTAACTGCAGCGTTAAGCGTAGTCATTTTCACTGGAAATTCAATCAACGATCATTTCATTTGTCACCTGAAACTCTGTTTGGAAGGCTTATATATCTCCGACGTTTTATGACTCATTTATACGTTTAAAAAAAAAAAAAGGGTCCATTTGTAATCCATCAGGGGAGCAGATGCCGTTGAGTCACGGAGTCCGTTTTAGCATTAAGTGGAGCGGAGGGGGCCTCCGCGATTTTTGCTCCATTATTGCACTCCTGTTCACCTTTTCTGATGGATGGCATTCCCAGCATTCCCTGGCTTTTCATGTTTCATGTATTTATTTTCACAAGAGCTGTGTGGCAGTATACATTTCAAAATGCTTCCACGTATTAAAGAAGCAAATCACAACTCTGGGATTTCACATTTTGCTGTCTGAAGCCCAGGAGTTCATTTGTGAAGCTCACGTCGGACCGCGTCTGGGCCTCAAAGTCAGTCAGTCCGTCCAACCCGCGATATCCTAACACAGGGTCACGGGGGTCTGCTGGAGCCAATCCCAGCCAGCACAGGACGCAAGGCAGGAAACAAACCCCAGGCAGGGCGCCAGCCCACTGCGGGGCACACACACTCACACCAATGCACCTAACCTGCATGTCTTTGGGAGGAAACCCACATGCAGACTCCCCAGGTCTCCTTACTGAGAGGCAGCAGTGCTACCCACTGCGCCACCGTACCACCCATGGGCTTCAAAGTGTTGCACATAATTAAAGAATACCACAGCCCACTGTGATGTGCAGGGTTGTGCCCCCATAAACCGACAAATATTTATGAAAAGAAATTAATGCTAAGGAAGACAGAAGTTTTGAGATAAGGTGATTCTGCTCTCTAATCGTAAAAATGTGACATCAAGGACCCCATAAGCATATTGTCATCTACTTGCTTTATTTTGATGTGTTACTGTTTCTTTTCTTTATTATTTGCAGTGTACTTTACGTTTTATGTCTCTCTCTCTAAGCCTGTGTTATGTTCCTTGTGTTTTGTGGGTGGTGCCCCTAGGGGCGGGGCCACCTGCCAATCACTGTCCCTCCGCCCACGGTTCCTGGCTCTTCCTTGTGATGGCGCTCTGGAGTCGGTCAGTTGGTGTGTCTTTTGTGTTGCCTTGTGCTGCAGGTTTTTGGAATTTTTTCAACCTTCTGCTCTCTTTTTTCCTTGCTATTGGAATCCATATTGGGACGTATTTGATTTGGGCTGCCTTCTTATTACAGGCAACCCCATGCTATTATTGGAGAACTTTTTTTTTTTGTGAAGAATACATCTTTTATTTAATAAAGACTCTACATGGACCTTTTTGTGTCTAGTCAGAGTTTTTGACAGGATTTTCCCCCTGTGGTCATTCTTAGGAGTGATATTCGGACTTACATATTTAATGACTCCTAGTCCATGACACATATTAAACAAAAGATGATGAGTGACGGAGAGAAGTGAGCTCATTGCTGTTGGCATGGCTCACAAAACATAGCAACCAAAATGGACGTTAAGCTTCCAAAAGGGTTCACAAAAGCAGGCCAAGACCTTCATTAGCCTGCCTAAAAAATCTGGCTTAAACCCAGGCAGCCTAACCCCAACACTCCACAAGCAGACTTCAGCCTGCACAGGCCTAAAACCGGGCCCTGACATTTAAAATTTAAATATGCTTTTAAATATTAAAAAAAAAATCAAAAATGCCCCAGAAGGGAGAGGAACCATCAATCCTATGGCTGGAGATATAAATCTTATTAAAAAAATCTTAATAAATGTCCATCCATCCATCCATCCATTATCCAACCCGCTATATCCTAACTACAGGGTCACGAGGGTCTGCTGAAGCCAATCCCAGCCAACATAGGGCGCAAGGCAGGAAACAAACCCCGGGCAGGGTGCCAGCCCACCACAGCTTAATAAATGTGTTTGAAAGAAATAAAAAGAACAAAAATGGTAGAAAGACATAAAATGGTTTGCAGTGCAAGCAAGTCCCAAATGTCATGCAATGCTGAAAGAAAATAAATGTAGAAATCAGAAAATCAATACAGATTATGAATTCAGGGCGGCACGGTGGCACAGTGGGTAGCGCTGCTGCCTCATAGTTAGGAGACCCGGGTTCGCTTCCCAGGTCCTCCCTGCGTGGAGTTTGCATGTTCTCCCCATGTCTGCGTGGGTTTCCTCCCACAATCCACAGACATGCAGGTTAGGTGGATTGGCGATTCTAAATTGGCCCTGGTGTGTGCTTGGTGTGTGGGTGTGTTTGTGTGTGTCCTGTGGTGGGTTGGCACCCTGCCCAGGATTGGTTCCTGCCTTGTGCCCTGTGTTGGCTGGGATTGGCTCCAGCAGACCCCCATGACCCTGTATTCGGATTCAGCGGGTTAGGAAATGGATGGATGGATGGATTATGAATTCATTCTCCAAATTGTCACAAATAAGAGCTGAGGGTGGTCCTTCAGCAGTGATGGCATTCCACCCACAAAACACCAGGAATACTTTTGCACGAACAAAAAATAATCTCTCTCTATTATATATAAAAAAAAAAAGGTCAGAATGTTTCACAGCAGAAGGATATCAAGAATGTCCAAATTCTTAAAGGTCAGAATGAGATTCTCCACGAACACTCGTCTTTTCAGGACAGCGGCTCGAATGTATAAAAGTTCTGTTTCTAGAGGTGGTTGAGGACGTGTGGAGGACACCAGGGGGCAGCATGGAGTTAAGGAGTCTGACAGCTTGGGGGTAAAAACTCTCGTGCAGCCTGGCAGATCTGGCTCTGATGCTGCAGTGTCTTCTCTTGGATGGCAGAAGTGTGAAAAGACCATGTGAGGGGTGTGAGGGGGTCCCACACAATGCCTCAGGCTTTGCAGACACTGCGTTTGTTGTCATATGTCCTGTAGTGAAGGAGGAGGCACCCCAATAATGTCCTCTGCTGTCTTCACTATCCTTTACAGTCAGATATGTTGCCGTTGCCATCATACCAGACCGTGATGCAACTGGTCAGGACGCTCTCAATGGTGCCTCTGTAGAACATGGTGAGGGTGGAAGAGGGAAGACTTGCTCACTTCAGCCACCTCAGGAAGTGTAGCCTCTGCTGGGCTTTCTTGATTAGTGATGAGGTGTTATGCGTCCATGTAAGTTCCTCAGTTATGCGTACACCGAGGAACTTGGTACTCCTAAGAGTCTCCACATCTAAACCGTCGATGCTGAGTGCAATGTGGGCAGGATGTGATTTTCCGAAGTCTATGATTATCTCTTTTGTCTTGTCGACATTGAGAGATAGATTACTGCCTTCACACCATGCGGACAGCCATTCCACCTCATCTCTGTATGCTGTTTCATCATCCCTGCTTATCGGTGTGTAGTCGTAAGGGACAGTTCCGTCTCTCAATTAAAAGAATAGAAAATCTTCCTCTTAATAGGGATGCGCCTCGGGAGTGGGACCCCCAACAGGAGCAGCGGATGTCTGGGGAAGAAGAGAGACAAGGCAGTGAGATGAAGCCCGCTAGTAAATATAACAATATTAACAGAAAAATGAATGTCGTGAAAACTAAGGTGGTGGAGGAAATGAAAAGCATCATGGGAAAGGGGGTCTGGTAAGTTGCCATGTGGTGTTTTTTGGTAAAGGAGTAGGAAAGAACTCTTGTAAGTGTGTGAAGTGTCTGATGTGTCCATGTTAGGTGCAGGGTGTTAAGGGTAGGCTAGGAAAAGTTGGCGCTTCAGTCATCTGCAAGACCCACAACTCACCTCCCAGAATGGCAGAAACGTTTCTGCTGATGAAGGAGCGGAGCCCGAACACACTGACGAGTTCTGTTCTCTGGATGGCATGGCAAGTTCAGCAGGAGCAGCGGTCCTGGTGGTCACAAAACAGGAGACAGTGAGAGTGGAAGAAGTTTAGGGACCGACTTCCATTGCTGAGGTCGAAAGCAACTTCTATGAGAATGAAGGGAAAGCTCTATACGGCTTGCATTCGGACATTTCTGCTCTATGGTAGTGAAACGTTGGTGCAGAAGGGACAAGAACCTGAAGAAATTATAAAGGATGGAAATGAAGATGATTAGGTGGATGTGCGGCGTATCGTTACCCAGTAGGCGTCAAATCTATTGGGTCTGTCCTGTGTAAGAAGTGACTTAGATGGTGGGAGCATGTAAAGCATAAGGATCAAAATGACTGGATCAAGAAATGTTATGTTTATTAAGTGTAGACAGGAGGCGCCCAAGAGGCAGGTCTAGAAAAAGGTGGAGAGACAGATATGAAAACTAAGGGTTTGACATCAGGATCATTTGGGTATACCAGTCAGCTCCTAAAAACGCTGTAAAACAGATGATGATTAACAATATTAAGAGAAATGACATTAAAACATGAAAGACAACAATAAAAAGACATCAGCCTGGGTATTAATGCTGGGAACTGCTGGATCTCAAAACTAATTAGCCTCAGACCTCCGACCTCCTGTGTGGCATGGAAACAATAATCGTTCTGACCGTGAATTAAAAAGTAGGCCTGCACCATTTTTGACTTCAAGTAGAACGTGTTTAACAAGGGAAGGATCAGAACATGAAATCACAACCTAAAAGCATCAAATGAACCTAACCAGCGTAGAGGGGTGAAATGATGATGCAGGACAAAAGCTGGCTTTTGGGGTGCCAACTGGGCAAAATAAATCTGTTTAATTATACCAAAATAGAACCCAGCCACAGGGGATGCACAAACCAGTGCGTTTCTTCATGCCAGTCCCTAGTCCGGATAAATGGGAAGGGTTACATCAGAAAGGGCATCCGGTGTACAATTTGACCAAATCAATATGCGGACAACAATACAAATTTCTATACCAGATCGGTCGAGCCCAGGTTAACAATGACTGCTACCAGTACTGATAGCCAACAGGGTGCTGGCAGAAATTGGGCCTCTGTTGGCCGAAAAAGAAGAGCGGGGAGACGTGTCTGGAGGCAGGAGGAGAGGAGGAAGGTAAAGAGAGTGGAACTGAGGGTAGGAACTGTGAATGTTGGCAGTACGACTGGTAAGGGGAGAGAGTCAGCCGATATGACGGAGAGAAGAAAGGTTGATGTATTGTGAGTGAAGAGATTAAATGTGGCCAGGTGGACCGGAGGGGGATTCAAATTGTTCTATCATGGCGTGGATCAGAGAAGAAATGGAGTAGGAGTTATTCTGAAGGAACAGCACGTCAAGAGTGTTTGGAGGTGAAAAGAGTGTCAGACAGAGTGATGATGATGAAGCTGGACACTGGAGGTGTGATGATGAATGTTCTTAGTGCATATGCACCACAAGTTGGGTGTGTGATGGAGGAGAAAGAAGATTTCTGGAGTGATTTGGATGAAGTGATGAACAGAGCGTGGAGATTGAAGAGGATTTCAATGGACATGTTGGTGAAGTGAACAGAGGAGAAGAGGAGGTGATGGGTAGATATGGTGTCAAGGAGAGGAATGAAGAAGGTCAGAGGATAGTGGATTTTGCCAAAGGGATGGACAAGGCTGTGGTGAATACGTATTTTAAGAAGAGGGAGGAACATAGGGTGACATACAAGAGTGGAGGAAGATGTACACAGGTAGATGACATCCTAATATAGAAGAATTGATCTGAAGGAGATTGAGGACTGCAGAGTGGAGGCAGGGGAAAGTGTAGTTAGGTAGCATAGGATGGTGGTCTGTAAGATGACATTGGAGATCAAGAAGAGGAAGAGAGTGAGGGCAGAGCCAAGGATCAAATGGTGGAAGTTAAAAAAGGAAGACTGAAAGGTTGAGTTCAGGGAGGAGATAAGACTGGCACTGGGTGGCAGTGAAGAATTACCAGACAGTTGGGAAACTACAGCAGATGTAGTAAGGGTGACAGCAAGAAGGGTGCTTGGAGTGACATCTGGACAGAGGAAGGGGGATAAGGAAACCTGGTGGTGTAAAGGGAAAGTACAGGAGAGTATACAGAGGAAGAGGATGGCAAAGAAGAAGTGGGATAGTCAGAAAGATGCAGAAATTAGACAAGGGTACAAGGAGATAAGGCGCACGGAGAAGAGAGAGGTGGCAAAGGCTAAAGAAAAGGCGTATGATGAGCTGTATGAGAGGTTGGACACTAAGGAGGGAGAAAAGGACCGGTGGGCTAAACAGAGAGGGACCGAGCTGGGAAAGATGAGTAGCAGGTTAGGGTGATAAAGATAAATATGGAAACGTACTCACAAGAGAGGTGAGTGTGTGGAGTAGATGGAAAGAGGTCTGTGAGAGGCTGATGAATGAAGAGAACGAGAGAGAAAAGAGAAGGTTGGATGATGTGGAGATCAGGAAGTCCAATGGAGGAAGTAAGGCGATGAAGAGGATGAAGAATGGAAAGGCCGTTGGTCCAGATGACATACCTATGGAAGCATGGAGGTGTTTAGGAGAGATAGCAGTGGAGTTTTTAACCAGATTGTTTAATGGAATCTTGGAAAGTGAGAGGGTGCCTGAGGAGTGAAGTGTACTGGTGGGCCGATATTTAAGAATAAGGGGGATGTGCAGGACTGTAGTAACTACAGGGAAATAAAAGTCATGATCCACAGCATGAAGTTATGGGAAAGAGTAGTGGAAGATCAGTTAAGAAGTGAGGTGATGATTAGTGACCAGCAGGATGGTTTCATGCCAAGAAAGAGCACCAAAGATGAGATGTTTGCTCTGAGGATGTTGATGGAGAAGTTTAGAGAAGGCCAGAAGGAGTTGCATTGCGTCTTTGTGGACCTGGAGAAAGCAAATGACAGGGTGACTGAGAGGAGCTGTGGTATTGTATGAGGAAGTCGGGGGTGACAGAGAAGTACGTAAGAGTGGCACAGGATATGTACGAGGGAAGTGACCATGGAGAGGTCTGCGGTAGGCGTGACGGAGGTGGGATTACATCAGGGATGGGTTGGAGATGGTGAGACTGACCAGAAAGCAGGAGACACCTTCAACTTGGCCAGAATAACATTTTTTTTTTTTATTGATGTTTAAAGTTTGTCTTGTACCACAACTACATGGGCAGAGCCGCTGGGGGACAGCTAGTAATAAAGAGTCAGGGTGTGCTAAACTGAAGTCGTGAGTCTTCAGCCGGGATTTAGAGGCTGAGACTGAAGGGTCATCTCTTATAGTAGCCGTCAGACCACTCCACAGTTTAGGGGTCCTATAACTAAAAGCTCGACCTCCCACTGTTATTTTATTAATCCTTGGAATCCTAAGCAGACCGGCATCTTGAGATCTTAATGTGCGCTCAGGTTTGTAAGTTGTGATAAGTTCAGATAAGTAAGCCGGACCTCAGCCATTTAATGCTTTATATGTTAGAAGGAGGATTTTGAAATCTGCCCTAAACTTAACTGGGTGCCAGTGTACGGGTGTGAGGACTGGAGTTATGGGTTCGTATTTTCTAGTTCTTGTAATAATTCTTGCAGCAGCATTTTGGATTAACTGGAGGCTGAATAAAGAACAGTCTGAACATCCAGTGAACACCGCATTGCAGGAGTCAATCCTACTAGAAGTGAATGCAGGAATTACTGATGTTGAAGGATGTCCTGATCCTTTCTCGTCTTCAACCGAGTCAGATCCATTACGAAATCGATCAAACCACTCGTAAACAGTCTTAATTGTCAGTGCGGTGACACCATAAACCAATTTTAACATCTGATGAGTTTTCTGAGCTTTTTGCAATTTGAAACAAAAGTTCACGTTAATGTGTTGCTCGATTTCCATTATTAACGACAAACTTGAAAAACCCACTTGAACTCGACAGTGGCTCACAAACGACTAACAGAATCAAACAAGTTGAAACTCGTCACAAACTCGGCTCTAGGATGGGCCAGTCAGAACCGCCATTGAATTGTTCTGCGTTGCTCTCGGATGGCGCTCTGTATCGACGTTCACCGGACTTTTTGATTGCATCTCGTATAACTTGAGGGCGGTCCTTCAGCAGTGATGCCAGCCTGGCCCCGCCTCTTGGGGACCCACCCACACAACTCAGGGAACATGAGAGAACACGTGACACGTGGACAGTAAATAACAAATAAACAGATTAACAGTCACACACAAAAAACATAAATACAATAAGCATATAAAAAATAAACCCTTACAATAAGCAATACGAGCTCATTAAAGCTATGGCAGGGATCACCCCTTGGCTGAAACTGCAATTGTTAACAGTCAGTGGAGCCCCCATTTTGGGAGAGGGGGGTGAGAGGTGTATATGTGTGTGTGTGTGTGTCCCACTTGATCCCTCCGCACTCTTATCGCATACACACATCTGTAGACATAACACACTCCAGTTCCCTGAGTCCAGTTTAATTAGCACAGATAGGATTTCCTCCGTGCAAATTAAACGCAATTCAATCCGGCCGTCTCTTTTACCGACTTAAGCAGAGTTTCAGGACAAAAAGCGCAAGGCCTGAACTCCTTGGGACCTGCCTGAGCCACGCGTGCACCCATACGCACACACACACACACACACAAGCACACCCCACCAGACAGTCCCACCAAACACTTGGAAAATGAACAAAAGCCAACCTGTTGCCAAGCTCTTTGAAGAAGGCAGGAAAGAAAGAAAGAGCGGCTCAACGTCTCGTACTGATTAGCTGTCATGCCAAACATTTTGAATAACTGTAATGAACCCTTAGTGCAACTCAGTGTGCTTCATCTTAAGAATGTTTCAAAAACACTGATCATTTGAGATGACATCCTGCTAATTACAGTGGCCTAATTACACGGCGCGACGCGTCTTCTGCTGTTTTCTGAATGCGACTGAATGACAAGTTTACCGAGTGTTGGTAAACAAGGAAAGCTCATGCAAAATGACCAAAGAGGAAACAGCGCTTTTATTTCCATTGTCTGCGAGAGCAGGTTTCCGGAAATAGCAGGCTGAGCGTGGCGGCTTACGGCGTTCAGGCAAATGAAGCCTTTATGGCGTCTTGTTTGTGCCGCTGTGACAATAATAGAGGACAAAATGATGAGCTAGAAATATCAGGCTGTCCGGCACTCAGCAGCACGACTTGTGATTATTTTAGAGAGTCCTCCCCTTTCCATCCATTATCTGTGCCCATCCATCCATTTCTAACACATTTAGGGATGAAGGGAGCTGCTTAGGAATTTGCTTTGGGTGATGCCACCTTCCTGATTGTTCGTCCTCCCCAAGAAGACAATAGCTGGACTTGAATTTGGGATCTTCAGATTACAGGAACATGGGTCAGTCAGATTTCTGTTTGGCAGGGGCTTTGTCTCTCAGCCATGGTACACGTATGGTACGTCTATCGTCATATTCGACTTTACCTTGAGTGTATCCGGGTTGTGGCACAGGAAGGTGATGTCTACTCCAACTACTCATCCTCCATGAGAAGACTATAGCTGGACTTCAGTTTAGGGCCATTGGGTGACAGGTCCATAGGCCAGTCAGATTTCTATTCCTATGTTGGTCCTTGCTTGAGCAGGTCCCAATCATGGCACAGAAATTTGCTTAGGCTGGTTGCATCTTCTTCATCACTCATCCTAACTGGCAAGAAATAATAAATAATAATTAATATAGTGCCTTTCTATCTATCTATCTATCTATCTATCTATCTATCTATCTATCTATCTATCTATCTATCTATTATATAGTGCCTTTCACTCTATCTATCTATCTATCTATCTATCTATCTATCTATCTATCTATCTATCTATCTATCTATCTATTATATAGCGCCTTTCACTCTATCTATCTATCTATCTATCTATCTATCTATCTATCTATCTATCTATCTATCGTGCCTTTCACTCTATCTATTATATAGTGCCTTTCACTCTATCTATCTATCTATCTATCTATCTATCTATCTATCTATCTATCTATCTATCTATCTATCTATGACAATACCTGGACCTGCATTTGGGATCTTTGCATTACAGGTAGATGGAATAGTCAGATTTCTATTTAACAGGCTGTCTTTCAGCCTTGGCACACTGTGCCTAACTTGAATTGGCCCAGGTTGTGGCACAGGAACTCACTTTGGGCGTTGACACCCTTTCTGAAAAGACAGTAGGTGGACTTGAGTTTGGGGCCTTTGGATTAAAGGTACATTAGACAGTCAGATTTCTGTTCAGTACGTTGTCCCTACTTTGAGCAGGTCCCAGTCGTGGCACAGGAATTCACTCCGGGTGACTGCACCCTCTCCGTCTCTCACCCTAACTAAGAAGACAATAGCTGGACTTGAATTTGGGTTCTTTAGATTACAATTCCATAGGCCAGTTAGATTTCTGTTTGGCAGGGGCTTTGTCTCTCAGCCACGTTACACTCGCCTCTATCGTCTTACTCGACTTTACCTTGAGTGGATCCTGGTCATTGCACCAGAATTAGTTGAAGGTGATGTCTACTCCAGCTACTCAACCTCCGTGCAAAGGACTATCGCCGGACTTCAGTTTAGGGCCATTGGGTGACAGGTCCATAGGCCAGTCAGATTTCTATTCCTATATTGGTCCTTGCTTGAGCAGGTCCCATTCATGGCACAGGAATTCCCTTAGGCTGGTTGCATCTTCTCCGTTACTCATCCTAACTGGCAAGACAATACCTGGACCTGAGTTTGGGATCTTTGGATTTCAGGTACATGGAACAGTCAAATTTCTATTCAACAGGTTGTACCTTGGCCTTGGCACAGTGGACCTAACTTGAATTAGCCCAGGTTGTGGAACAGGAATTTGCTTTGGGCGTTGACACCCTTTCTGAAAAGACAGTAGATGGACTTGAGTTTGGGGCATTTGGATTATAAGTACATTAGACAGATTTCTGATTTCAGTTCAGTACGCTGTCCCTGCCTTGAGCAGGTCCCATTCGTGGCACAGGAATTCACTCCGGGTGACTGCACCCTCTCCGTCTCTCACCCTAACTTAGAAGACAATAGCTGAAAAAGAATGTGAGGCCTCTGGGTTACAAGTACATATGGGCTAATCAAATTTCTGTTTAGCAGGCTGTCTACTCAGCCCCTGCACACTGGCCCCTACCGCCATACTCGGCCAAACCTTAAGTGGATCCAGATCATAGCATAGGAATTCACCTTCGACTCGGCTACAACTTAACTGAAAAGACAATAGCTGAACTTCAGTTGGGGTCTTTGGATTACAAATACATAGGCCAGTCGGATTTCTATTCAGCAGGCTCTGTCTCTCAGCCTTGGTGTGCTGGCCCTACCTTGAGTGGGTCCAGGTTATTCACTCTGGGTGATGCCCACCTCAGCTGCCTATCATTCTTGTGAAGAGAATAAGTGGACTTGAGTTAGGGGCCTTTGGATTACAGGTACTTGGGCCAGTCACATTTCTATTCAGCAGGCTCTCTCAGCCCCAAGTGCATTTACATTTGCCCCTCCACTCAGCAGATATGAATCACAGCACCATTTGTTTGTACCCAGTACAGCTCCCCTGTCTGAGGTGTTAATCCTTCATGAGGTGACAGTACAGGACCTCCAGATTCCAGAAGAGCCCATGTAGCTAACGGAGCTAAAGGAGAACTGCTTATGGCAATGCCAAGGTTATGCAGCGGGCACAGAGGGCATATCCAGCACATGCTGCAGGGCCCCTGACTTTGTCTCTCAGATGTTTTACATGGTGCACTTCTCCTTTCATACAGTTGGGGTAAAGCCAGAGCTTCATCATCTGGTGGGCCTGACCCTTTGGGCTTTGCATGAAAGGGGAAAGACAGAAGAGAAATAAAACTCTTGAAAAATTGAAAAATAATTAATAAGCAACACCATCATAAACAAATAAAATAAAGATAGATAGATAGATAGATAGATAGATAGATAGATAGATAGATAGATAGATAGATAGATAGATAGATAGATAGATAGATAGATACTTTATTAATCCCAAGGGGAAATTCACAATAAATAAAATAAAGACAGAACAAAACGAACAACAAAAAATAAGATCTGATAAACACAAGAAAGATAACAAAGAACATACTCGAGTCTGTGAGAAACGTAACACTTAGGGGTTACACTTGAATGTGGCCAATAGTCACTGACTGGCATTTTAATGCCTAAGCCACTAGGGGGCACACTATGGAGAAGACATATGGGTGACCAAAGTAAATGAGTTTTCTTTAGTCTTGGGGGTGCCATAGTTGTCATCTGGGCTGTCATTTCACTGTCACAGGCTGACATGGCGGACACCAGTGCTGTTTGCTCAGTCTTTGTATTTACCAATGGTATGTGCCATGCCCCATGGCCCTGGTGTAGAGCAGAGTAGAGGAGGGCTGAGCAGAGTAGAGTGGAGTATAGTAGGGTTGAGTATAATACAGTAGAGTAAAGGAGCGGTTGAGTTGAGTACAGTATACCATTGAATGGTCGAGCAGACTCAAGTAGAATCGTCTGTGTTATATTTCAGGCAGGTTTCCTCCCCTGGCTGGGCTTCTGACTCTTTCTTAATGTTAATTGCGTTACTTGTGTTGATTTTCTGTATCATTCAGTTTTGTACATGATTTCATGTCAGTGTGTCTATGCTTATTCTGTTCAGGTCTGTGTGTTTTTGGATGGTTCCACTAAGAAGTGTCTATCACTGTCACAGGAAGAAGATGGTGATGGTGCGAGGAACCTTCTCAGCTCTGGCTGACATTAAGTGTGGTGTCCAGTGGGGGGGGGCAGTGCTGGGGCCGCCTCTATTTTTAATATATATAAATGATATGGGTAGGAATATAAAGAACGAGCTGGTTAAGTTAGCAGATGATACCAAGATAGATGAATTGGCAGATAACTTGGAATCCATTGAATCATTTCAGAAGGACCTAGACAACAGACTGAATTTGGGCAGATCACGTAGGCCCTCCAACCTGCAGGGAAAAACCTGGGGGTTGGTGGCAGAATTGGCACTCCAGCCACCATAAAAAAAAATCTGCCACTGTTCCACTCCATCTGAACTCGTGTGATGCTGATGTGTCACCCATTGCATGGCTGCACTCGGGTCCTAATCTGGATCCTGAGTTGGTTTGTCATGTGGTGGGTGCAGCAATGCAACAGCAATGCAGTGAGTGCTCCTAACCTCTGCTTCAGAGTAAATGTAATAAGTATTACAAGATGGAAGAAAAATATGAGGTTTGAATACACAAAGAGAGGTCTGAAAATCGAAAGTCAACTTTATGAGAAGGATTTAGAAGTCAAAGTGGAGTTGACACTATCAACTGCAAGTGTGCAGAAGCCATTAAGAAGGCTAACGGACTGTCAGGTTATATAGCGCCTTGATGTGTGGAGTATAAGTCACTGGAGGTTCTGCTCAAGTCTTTATAACACACTTGGGAGGCCTCATCTGGAGTCCTGGGTGCAGTTTTGCTCTCAAGGCTACTAAAAGGACATAGTAGCACAAGAAAAGGTCCAGAGAAGAGCAACGAGGCTAAGACCAGGGCTACAGGGGATGAGTGAAGAGGAAAGATTAAAATAGCTGAGACTTTACAGAGATGAAGAGGAGACCTGACTGAAGTGTTTAACATGATGAAGGGAATCAGCCCATATTCTGTGACTTTAAAACAAGTTCAACAAGAAAACAGGGACAGAGTTTAAAAACTGTGAAGGGTAAATAAATTTCACACAAAACATTAGGAAGTTTTTCTTCACACAGAGAACCAGAGACATGTGGAATAAGTGACCAAGTGGTGTGATGGACAGGAGGACTTTAGGGTCTTTTAATGCCCAGCTTGATGTTGTTTTAGAAGAATTAAATGGATAGGACTGATAAGCTTTGTTAGGCCCAACGGCCTGATCTAATGTCCTCAGGCTGATCAAACAAGCAGTCCCCTGTGGTTCATTAAATCGGTTTGGTGGTTTCAGTGAGGGATAGTGATTTGTGTATTTAAGTGGACTTTGAACCCTTGTTCTGTTCCTTGTGCTTTTGCGCTTGCATGCTTTGGGATGTCCTATTTCAGGCAACTGCTGCTATGCCTTTTTGCTAAGACGAGCTTTTATGTGAAATAAGTCTTTTATTTATAAAGATTTTGTGTTTGTCCTTTCATTACTTTCCAGGATTTGACAGTTTCCCAAGTCTAGTGGCCATTATTGTGTCCTTTCTGGGACTTACTGCGCTTGAGAAACTCTAAGAGTCAGCTGTGCTTCAAGCACTCGATACGCTGATGACTAATAAAACTCTCGGACCTGATAAGATTTCACCAACTGTAGTGAAAATAATGAAAGACGTCTTCTATAAACCTTATTGGACCACAGTTGCTATAGAAAGGAGTAGTATCTGAGGACTGGAAAGTTACAAAGGTGACTTTAAGCTTCAGAAAGGGAGAGAAAATTAATTATAATTAATTTTAATCTGATAAGTTTACTTTTATAACACTTAAAAAAATGGAAATCATATTAAGAAACAATCTGGAATGGTCCCGGTATAAACATGTACAAAAACAGAAAACAGCCTTCATGGGTTTATGAGAGGAAGATCCTGCCCAGCGAATCTTTTAGATTCTTTTTGGACAGGCAACTGCAGTAGTGGACAAAAGCCAAGCATACGGCAGAATTGACTTTGACTCAGTCTGGCACTGAAAATGGATTCTTAAACGCGGTGCTGTGGGCATCAGAGGGACACGGGGACACCATTGGAAACTTGTCAAGGGTAAATTTCACACAAACATTAGGAAGTTTTTCTTTACACAAAGAACGATAGACACCTGGAATAAGTGACCAAGTGGTGTGATGGACAGGAGGACTTTAGGGACTTTTAAAATCTGACTTGATGTTATTCTAGAAGAATTAAATGGATAGGACTAGCGAGATTTGTTAGGCCCAGCGGCCTGTTCTAATGTCCTCAGGCTGATCAAACAAGCAGTCCGCTGTGGTTCATTGAATTTGTTTGGTGGTTTCGATAAGTGATAGTGATTCGTGTGCTTTTGTGTATTTAACTGGATTTTGAACCCTTGTTCTGTTCATTGAGCATTCTATTCGGATTTGTCCTTTTGCACTTGCGTGCTTTTAGTTTTCCTATTTCAGGAAACTGCTGCTATGCCTTTTTGTTAAGAAGAGCTTTTATGTGAAATAAGTCTTTTATTTATAAAGATTCTGTGTTTGCCCTTTCATTACTTTCCGGGATTTGACAGTTACCCCCCGTCTAGTGGCCATTATTGTGTCCTTTCTGGGACTTACTGCGCTTGAGAAACTCTAAGAGTCAGCTGTGCTTCAAGCACTCGATACGCTGATGACTAATAAAACCCTCAGACCTGATAAGATTTCACCAATTGTAGTGAAAATAATGAAAGACGTCATCTATAAACCTTATTGGACCACAGTTGCTATAGAAAGGAGAAGTACCTGAGGACTGGAAAGTTACAAAGGTGACTTTAAGCTTCAGGAAGGGAGAAAAAATGGATCAGGTAATTACAGTCCAATAAGTTTTACTTTTAAAACATTGAAAAAAACAGAAACCATATTAAGAGATAATCCGGAATGGTCCCGGTATAAACATGTACAAAAACAAGCCTTCATGGGTTTATGAGAGGAAGATCCTGCCCAGCCAATCTTTTAGATTTTTTTGGACGTGTAACTGCAGTAGTGGACAGAAGCGAAGCATACGGCAGAATTGACTTTCAAAAAGACTTTGACTCGGTCAGGCACCAAAGATGAATTCTGAAACGAGATGATGTAAGCATCA
Source organism: Polypterus senegalus (assembly GCF_016835505.1). NCBI lineage: Eukaryota > Metazoa > Chordata > Cladistia > Polypteriformes > Polypteridae > Polypterus > Polypterus senegalus. The sequence continues at coordinate 4,681,454 of NC_053171.1, forward strand.
GGGAGAACCTACAAAAGTGCATCTGAGTATAGAAGGTCCCCCAACTCAGGACTAAACGCAGGTAGACTTGTGGTGGCTCAGTAGCCTTCAAAACTCAAGGGATATCAAAATGGCATCAACTGCTGCTCTCTTGTTGGTTGTTGGTGGATGAGGGTTGGTGTCTCGTTTTAGTTCATATGCCTTGAATGTGAACCAATGGAAGGATACATTCCACAATTTGTTGAAATCAACTTTTGGGGGCACCACTGCACTCTTAAAGGGTCACATGGTGAAGAGGGTTTTTCTGACCCCCTTCAATTCAACATCCCCATTAAATGAATGTCTATCTCTGACTGGCTAGTGCCCAGTAACCCGGTCCACCCAGATCATCCTCATTCTTCATTTCCATTCTTCACACCATTGTAACTCCTATCTGTGCTGAATTACCAGGCCTTGTGCAGTCAGCTTCACTATGGATACCCAGGGGACTGGGCTAAATGAACATGTGCAGTCCAGGGGGTGCCACCGCCGTTATCCGGGCAGTCGCAGACACCAGTCCTGTTTTCTCAGTGGCCACTCGTCCGTTTCCATATTCTCCTACTGCATGTCGCCCTGGCACTGAACCCTCCATCCTTACGTTTCAGAGTGCTCACCTGGGTTTGAATCTGAATCTTGCTGCCATCCACTCCATGATGGAGCAAAGCCACAAGCTGAATGGACTTATGCAAGCCTTGCCACTGCCCTCTTAGGGGCTCACATGGTGAACAGAGTTTTTGTGTCCCCAGTTAATGAATGCCAGCTTCTAACACTGTAGTCATCCGGTGCCAAGTCCTACCATATCATTCGTCATGGATTGCCCTTCATCCAGGGTTAAACCCCAGTCCTTGTACTTCATTTCCTAACTAAACACTGCTGTATGTCTTATCTGGTTCATCCCACTTGCCCATCTAGGTTTGAGCCCCTCAGTCTTCATGCCATCAGTCACAGTATGGACACATGGATGACCTAAATAATCAAGCATGTGTAGTCCAGTGGGCACCACTGCTGTCACCTGGGCCGTCACTCCTTGTCAGTGGCTCACATGGCAGACCCCCCTACTTGTTCCTTATGCCCATTTCTCTGTTTCACTGAATCCTGATTCGCCCTTTTCCTTGGCATTGAACACTGACACTCCAGCTCCATTTCCAGCACCACTCTTTCTCATATTTGATTGGTTGACTGGCGGACACCAGTACTGTTTGCTCAGTTTCCGTATCTACCATGGCATGTGCCATGCCCCATGAACTCACTCTCTAGCTCCATGCCAGTCTTGATCATATTTGGTTACTCCCGTACAGCCTAGTGGCATAGCCAAATGAGAATATACAGTCCAGAGAGTGCCACTGCATGGTGATCTTTCCAGCTTTAATTCTTTATCTTCAGTGCTTAGCCTAGTATCTAACATCTGCTCCACCCATATTGTCCATCATGGCGTGTCCTTCACCAAATGTTGAATCCCAAGCCCCCAAACTCTAAGTAAAGTCTATGTGGCATTACTGTTATTAATGTGGACAGGCTCACGTGTCACAGGACAGTCCCACTCGTGACACGGTCACAGTTGAGGTTAGGCTCACCCCTAATGCCCAATGCAGCCCCCTTATTCTCCCCATCCAGGGTCAGTCTTGGCCTACAGAAGCAGCCTAACCGGTGGATCCTAAACCTGTCAATACACCGTGACGGACAAGCATGTCGGGCCGGGTTACTCTCTGCACACAGGATGTATTATTTTCTCCAAAGTACATCATTTGGAAGTCATCCATCATCAGGGTTCAATTAACGTGAGGCTCCACCACCATCAATTAAAACAAACTGTTTATGTGTGTTTGCTCACCGTTTGGCTCTGAAGATGTGGAGGACTGGAAAAAAAAAAAACGTAACATAGGTGTCTTGGGATATGCCAGGAGGTCAAAGAATTTAACCCAAGGAAGATGGCTTGGTCTTTTACTTGCAACTCGAGCCGTTCTTTACTCTCGTCAAGTAAAAGGCCGCATTATAATGTCATTCATACCTCACACTGCGTCCTAACAACTCTCCTATTCACGCTAAAAGGAGTCGACTCCCTTTGTCGAGGTGTATTAGATTTGTCCCGCGAGATTAGCCTGTAAGCAGTTTTTAAAGGATGAAACAGGATTAGATAAGGTTTCCGACTAAGAAAGGAGTCCAGAGGCAGGACTGCCGAAAACCGCTTGGATTTCAGCCGATGAAACCTTCCTTTGTTTTAACACTTCAGCCCGTCGGCCAGCAAACCAAACCAGCGGCGAACAAAGTGTCCACTAACATGGCCTTTCTTGAGTATTTAAGACGCATAAGCATGATCCGGTTTCACTTATCAGATGACGGAGACCTGCGAAGAGCACAGAAATACGGGGATCTCCGGCTCAACTCACCCAGGGCTGTAAAGTGGCACTTTGTGGATGGCACTTATGTCACTCACTTCACTTTTATTGTTTCTCACCACATACTGGCACATGCTTGGTAATGACGTGTACCACGTGAGTGTGTTTGGGTGCATACATACTTGGCAAAGCATGGCGTCACATGCTGGGCTGACTGGCGCTGCTACTATGGTCACTCCGAGAGATAGACGTGAAAGGCACTATATGATAGATAGAAGGCAGATAAATAGATAGATAGATAGATAGATAGATAGATAGATAGATAGATAGATAGATAGATAGATAGTGTAAGGCACTATCTATCTATCTATCTATCTATCTATCTATCTATCTATCTATCTATCTATCTATCTATCTATCTATCTATCTATCTATCTATACTATATAATGCATTTCTTGTTAATCTAAATTTTTAGTCTTGCCTACTACACTATCTACTTTTCTATCTACATGTGCCTTTCATATCTGTCTAGTGTGTACTGAACGTACTTAATCAGGTTGGTTGAGGTAATGCCTATCCAAATAGTATTGGTATGTTTGGCAGGAAGCAAGCCTGGAGTGGGCATTAGTTCATTACCAGGGCACACAACCCCAAGGGTTAGCCAATTAAATACTCTAACCCTTTGTGATGAAAAATGAAATGTGTGGAAGATCCCACACAAAAACACGGTGAGATGGTGTCTGCTGCCATCATACCTCAGCTGCACCAATGTGATATCCAATACCTGATGAATGCTGCTGAATTAAAATATCTTTAATTTGACATGCCAGCTTGAGCTTCACAGGAGGGCATATCACTTAAAAGCACTGCTGTCATACCTTTTTAATTTTAAGTACCGATCCATAGCACAACTGTTCACTCATGTTTTTTACAGTTGAATAACAGGCAGGTTAAGAGGCAGTGAGAATGTAGTGTGCATCATTAAAGTTTATAATCTATCTATCTACTACACAGAGGTATAGAAATGAAAGGCACTATCTATCTATCTATCTATCTATCTATCTATCTATCTATCTATCATATAGTGCCTTTCACTCTATCTATCTATCTATCTATCTATCTATCTATTATATAGTGCCTTTCACTCTATCTATCTATCTATCTATTGTGGACGTGGCCCGGGCACAGACAGGCAGACATGTTGTTTTTCCACCACCAAACGTTTAAGTCCTTGTGCACACAAACCCCCAAGTCCTGGCCAACACACAATGCCTTTCTTTGGGCCGCCTCCACTCTCTCTTCTTCTGCCTTGTCCTGCCTCCACCCGACTCCAGCTCAGCTCAGTCTCAGGGCTTCCCCACAATCCTTTTATAGCCCCTGACCCGGAGGTGTTCCTGCCCAATCAGTCCACAGTTCCTTATTCCTTGCGGGTCAGGGTAAACAGTCCTTTTCTTCAACCCGGAGCACGCGTGTTCCTTCCTGTCATATGACCGTGATGTACTCCCGGGTTATAGGGCACATAAGAGTCCACGAGCCCCCTACAGTGACTCCCGGTGGCCCCCAAGGTATCCAGCAGGGCTGTGTATAAACACTACATAGTCAATGAGGCCTTGCTGGAACTCGGGGCACGATCATGCAGTCGGGCGAGCTCCTCCTGGCGGCCTGGGGGTGAGGGCCGGAGCACGAAGCCGGCAGTCCTCCACACTATCTATCTATCTATCTATCTATCTATCTATCTATCTATCTATCTATCTATCTATCTATCTATCTATCTATCTATTATATAGTGCCTTTCACATCTGTCTATCTGTTATATTGCTCCACTAATATCTACATTCTCTTTAAAAAGTATTCAGACTCTTCACTTTTTCCTTTCTCGTATACGAAGCATAGGGAATGTATTGTAATCATCTGAAAATTAAATTTTGAGATTTTGATGAATCTCAACATTTTAGACTTTCTGAGTCTGAAAATATCATTTTTGTAATTATGTCTGTCTGTGTGTGTGTAATAACGATAACTTGAGTTCGCCTTCACTGAGGTCAACCAAATTTTGCATACAAGTATTTGGTTCAAAACATAGATTTCTGTCAACTTTTGAGTTACTTCTGCTAACTGGAAGTGGTATTTTACCTTTTATTGATGCAGCTACAGAGTCCGTTTTATTCAAATTTACTTTTATAATAATTGTTCAATATATTATTACTTTTGATTTGATTTGTTGTTGATGGTTCTTTAACGTACATAATGTATAAATATAATCCTTGTCTTGTGGTTTATTTACTCCTCAAATATCCATCCCCATATCTAAGTATTGGGGGGGCACGGTGGTGCAGTGGTAGTGCTGCGGCCTCGCAGTTAGGAGACCCGGGTTGGCTTCCCAGGTCCTCCCTGCGTGGAGTTTGCATGTTCTCCCCGTGTCTGCGTGTGTTTCCTCCCACAATCCAAAGACATGCAGGTCAGGTCCATTGGCAATTCTAAATTGGCCCTACTGTGTGCTTGGTGTTTGTGTGTGTCCTGCAGTGGGTTGGCACCCTGCCCAGGATTGGTTCCTGCCTTGTGCCCTGTGTTGGCTGGGATTGACTCCCGTGACCCTGTGCTCGGATTCAGCGGGATGGAAAATGGATGGATGGATATCTGAGTATACAAGAATGTCGAGGGGAGAGCACTCCCGATTTTTTCACATTTTGTTCTGTGTCATCCTTGTTGTAAAATCATTTCATTTCTTTTTTTTAATCTCATCAAGGGTCCAGGTGGCCTCCTTTACGTGACATGACGCCTCCACGTGTGTCCAGTGTGTGTCCAAACACACACATATGTGGCGCACCACTTTATCCAGCATGCAAAAAGAGTTTTTTTTTTTTAAGAAATTAAAAAAAAAAAATCATTTCCACTTAAAAGTTAAGCACATGACAGCGCCATTAACACCTGAGAGCATCGAGATAAGCCACAAATGGCATAACGGATTAGAGCACTGGAGAGTCATAACAGGCTGTCACCATTTGCACATTACTATAATGAAGCTTTTCTGGGATGAAATGAAGCCGTTCACTCGTCCAGAATTTGAGCGCTCACTCTAAGTATTTCACCAAAGACATAATATCTAAGGGGAAAAAAAATGAGAAAAGAAGGGAAAAAGTAACTTTAGTGACTGAGTGATTGCGGCGTTTGGCACTCTCAAAAGCAGCAAAGGAAATGATGGTGTTGAAACCCACGTCACCTGTTGGGAAAGTATTATCTGATTCCCACCTTGGGACATGAGCTCCGTTCGAGTGAATTCACTTTGGGGATCAACTCCAAAAAAATCTATCATTGGATAGTTCAAGACTGAATTTGGGGGTTAGGATATAAAATGGGGTCCCTGTTATCAGCATCGTCATATCGCAGAACTCCGTGCGCAACTCCGACCTCCGTCAGCAGTAACTCGGCTATCGGCCAATAAAAGGCACACCATGAAGGTTAGTTACAATGCTATATCATTAATTCATTAAAGTAAGAAAATATGGAATATTATGACCTAAAAGTTACTCTCTGAGCCCTGGTTCATTGGCTGGCTGGAGGTCTTCCCAATAAAAATAGACAAATACATAAAAATAAATAGACCTATTTATATATATATAATTTTTAAATTTAAATGTATATTTCATTTTTTGTTTTATTGTTTATTAATTGTTATTGTTTTTCATTTTATTTCTTATTATTTTTATTATTTATATTATTATATATTGGGCGGCACGGTGGCACAGTGGGTAGCTTCCTGTGTCCTCCCTGTGTGTGGAGTTTGCATGTTCTCCCCATATCTGCATTCACTGGCGATCCTAAATTGTCCCTAGTGTGTGCTTGGTGTGTGTGTGTGTGTGTGCGTCCTGCGGTGGGTTTGTTTCCTGCCTTGCACCCTGTGCTGACTGGGATTGGCTCCAGCAGACCCCTGTGGCCCTGTAGTTAGGATATAGTGGGTTGGATAATGGATGGATTATTATATATTTAAAAATATATTGTTGCCAATATGAATATGTTTTACCATATGCTATAAAGTTTATCAAGGATAACTCTATTAGAATATCTTGCAATATACTGACATATGGGCGGCACGGTGGCGCAGTGTGTACTGCTGCTGCCTTGTATTAAGGAGTTCGCTTCCCGGGTCCTCCCTGCGTGGAGTTTGCATGTTCTCCCCGTGTCTGCGTGGGTTTCCTCCCACCGTCCAAAGACATGCAGGTCAGGTGCATTGGTGACTCTAAATTGGCCCTGGTGTGTGCTTTGTGTGTGGGTGTGTGCTCCGTGGTGGGTTGGCACCCTGCCCGGGATTGGTACCTGCCTTGTGCCATGTGCTGACTGGGATTGGCTCCAGCAGACCCCCGTGACCCTGTGTTCGGATTCAACGGGTTGGAAAATGGATGGATGGATAATGACATATATTGTAAAATCTGTAAATTATTGTCCTTTTTGGATATTGAAATATATTTATTGAAATACATTTAAAAAAATCTTCTATTCAAATAAATTGTAATATACTAGAAATAATATACCGTAAGGCACATTTGAGAAACTTTTAAAATATATGTTTAAATATAATGCAAATGATAGTGATAATATAAATTTGAATCCAAGACTGTATTTCGTTTTTTTAGATGACCCGTAAATGATTTGTCTTGGGTCAGTCCCCACAGTGAGCTGCATATCTTATACACAATACATTTGGAAATGTGTTTCTTACAATATAATTAGGTAAAAACATGTTTACTTCTGTTTCAGATATAATGTTAAGAAGTATATTTGAATGCATATATGTCATTTTTGTAAGATATAACTCTATACTTTAGGGGTACATTGTAATATATTTCACACTCGTGAGGGTCAGAGGATGACTTGAGTGACTACGTGGCCAATGCTCCGCGTCCAGAGAAGGCCGTGTGTGTGTGTGTGTGCGTGTGTGTGTGTTTGTGTTTGTGTTTGTGGTGTGTGTGTGTGTGTGTGTGTGTTTGTGTGTGTGCGTGTGTGTGTGTGTGTGTGTGTGTGTGTGTGTGTGTGTATGTGTGTGTGTGTGTGTGTGCGTGTGTGTGTGTGTATGTGTGTGTGTGTGTGTGTGTGTGTGTGTGTATGTGTGTGTGTGTGTGTGTGTGTGTGTGTGTGTGTGTGTGTGTGTGTGTGTGTGCGTGTGTGTGTGTGTGCGTGTGTGCGTGTGCGTGCGTGTGCGTGTGTGTGTGTGATTTCCGTGTTGTGTTCTTTGATGACATGAGAATAGCACAGAGAAACAGCGATTACTGGACACACCTTCCAATCCCCTAAAAATGTGCAAAATGCATGGTCTGCCCAACACTGGGCATGTGCCAGTGTGCCCGTGAGAGGAAGCTTCCAATCATCCACAGACGGCTCCTGTATCTTGTCCAATGATTGGATGAGTCACATGTCCTCAAGACCTTGTTACTTGGTAGAGCTCATCACTAAAATGGGTAGTTAACGCGTGCAGTCAGATGGCCTTCAGGATGATTATGCTAATCCATCCATTTACTAAGTCACACAAGGCAAGAACCAAACCGATATGTCGCAGTTAGTAAGAAAAGAAATAATAATAACAACAATAATAATAGTAGGCATCAAGCACAAACTGCTGTGGTGGGCTGGCACCCTGCCCGGGGTTTGTTTCCTGCCTTGCGCCCTCTGTTGGCTGGGATTGGCTCCTGCAGACCCCTGTGACCCTGTGGTTAGGATATAGCGGGTTGGATAATGGATGGATGGATGGAAGCACAAACTGATAAAGTCCAAGACTGCCAAGAATTCAATCATCAAGCTCTTAAGATGGAGCTCAGCTCACTGAACATGATGTCAGCCATCGACAGTCTTGTCCTACACAGCTTTGGCAGCACCCTGTGGCCCTTTTTGGAGCTAAAGCAACATGGACAGAAGGACCAGAAAGCTCCTTGCGACGTGCAGTTCTCCACATCCAAGAGCCGATGTCGAGCGTCTGTCCATCCCACGATGCCAAGGAGGCCGAGGACCTTTAGAGCTCAAAGCAGTGGAAGACATTGCAGCGGTTGGTCTGTTCGAGTAGGTCAAGTGAACCGGCAGGCGGCTGGACTGTGAACCTGCTCTGGACATCATGTCAACGAGAGACAAGTGATACAAGAACATACCAGACCTGGTCGTTGACAATGGAGATGACGTCGTTATGTTGGACAAGCCTGTACCATCACTGCCAATAGGCCGGAGCACCCTGGATATTGTGTTCCATGAGGAGAAGAGCAAGTCGTGTGTCTTCAATAATGTGACAATCCCGGATGACAACAAGGAGGATGAGAAGGTCATCAAGTATAAAGACCACAAGATTGAAGTCAGACACGCGTGCAAAAAGGAGGCGAGTTGTAGGCACACTGGGAACCATCAAGTCTGGGTCACAAGAGCAGCCGGAGAAACTCCTGTGTAGAGTCAGCGCCCAAGAGACCCAGAAGATCGCACTCCTCAGCACGGCCTGCGTTACCAAACGCGTCCTCAGCTGAGCAGCGAGCGGAGTTCAAAGACGAACGAGTGTAAGTGCAGACCGCAGCACTTATGAGGTCAGTCAAGTCACGTAACGAACCCAGCATCACAAAACGTCCTCAGCGTCACTCACAAAACGCCCGTTGCATGTCCTGTTACATCATGGCTAAGACTTTCCTCAGACTCAAAGGGCATTTCGTGACTGACGCAGTGGGCGGAACGTGACCTGCGTCACAGGGATTGTGGGCTGCAGTCAGACCCGTCTCTCGAAGCCTGAGAGGTCTGGTTGAGCTCTGCTGAATCCACCAGTGTCCCTCAATGTGATGGGAGGAGGGTGGCAGTTGTAATAATAATAATAATCATAATAATAATCATAATCATAATCATAATAATAATATGCACAATTGTGTCCAGTTTACAAACTGGTGGGGACTGGACCTGAGCTCAGCAGTTTAAGGTGCAGAGCAGAAATAAACCCTCCATCAGATGCCACTTCATTGAATTAATATTTCTTATTCATTTATTTTGCTTCTTCTTCTTCTTCTTGTTTATTCTTATTACTGCTATCAAACTGATTTAAAACAAAATGAGACACCAAATCAAATTACTCTAAAACTGTAATTATCCCAGTTCAGGACTTCACAGTGGCTGGGGTCAAGGCCAGCAGCACAGGTCACAAAGCAAGAACAAACTTTAGAAATGACACCAGTTTATGAATGTTATATTATTATTAACATTTTTATTGTTATACATGAGGTCACTCCTATGCCCCCAGACATGAGGCTCTATAATCAGTCACCCTGTAGTCAAGGTGGCACTGCCCACTACCTGTGTGCTGAATGGTATTGAGCCAACTGAGCACATCCAATGACAGACAATGGCAGAGTGAGCAGCAGGCTGTGCCAGTGACTGGAATACGGCATATAATATTATCTATCTATCTATCTATCTATCTATCTATCTATCTATCTATCTATCTATCTATCTTCTATCTATCTATCTATCTATCTATCTATCTATTTATCTATCTATTATATAGTGCCTTTCATATCTATCTATCTATCTATCTATTATATAGTGCCTTTCACATCTGTCTATCTGTTATATTGCTCCACTAATATCTACATTCTCTTTAAAAAGTATTCAGACTCTTCACTTTTTCCTTTCTCGTATACGAAGCATAGGGAATGTATTGTAATCATCTGAAAATTCAATTTTGAGATTTTGATGAATCTCAATATTTTAGACTTTCTGAGTCTGAAAATATCATTTTTGGAATTATGTCTGTCTGTGTGTGTGTGTAATAACAACAACTTGAGTTCGCCTTCACTGAGGTCAACCAAATTTTGCAGTATTTGGTTCAAAACATAGATTTCTGTCAACTTTTGAGTTACTTCTGCTAACTGGAAGTGGTATTTTACCTTTTATTGATGCAGCTACAGAGTCCATTTTATTCAAATTTACTTTTATAATAATTGTTCAATATATTATTACTATATTATATTATATATTATATACTATCTATCTATCAAAATGAATGGAGCACACAGCTGCAACTTAACAGAAAGTGTAAAAGCGAAGAAGGTCTGAGGAAAGTCTGAATGTACTGAATTATATAGTGCCTTTCACATCTTTTTAATAAATAATAATAATAATAATAATAATAATAATAATAATAATAATAATAATAATAATAATAATAATGCAACATGAGGCTGGAGTTTATATACACTTAGAAATACTTTATTGAATTGTATTTTTATGTAAGCAGAATTTTTCATTTAAATTGAATACCATTTGTAATAATAATTAAAAACAAAAAGAAAAAAAGATTTAATTCACCAAGTGATTTTTGCTCCTGTTACAATATCATATCATTTAAGGATGTTATTTTCATAAAATGATTTCCACTTTAAGTGATCTTGTTACTATAATTGCCTACCTACTCTTTCATGTTTTGTTAACTACTCACAGCAATACTTAATTTTTTTTTTTTTTGTTAGTTCTGAAGTTCTATTTAAAACATTATTATGGCAATATTACACTTTATAATAAAAGTGCACAACAAACCGATTCCATTGGTAGAGAGCCACAGCAATTTGTAGATCATCTGCATTCTTGTTTTAGAAAGTTTCATTTATACTCTGTATTTTCTTGGTGACTAATGATAGCACTTAAGTAATGCTTCTTAGAATTACATTACTAAACTAAACATTTCAGATTTTGCTAGTGTTTAATTATCATCACTGGGGATTGCAGAAAGCCCACACAGCAGAGATTTTCCACCTTTCAACACTTAAGAGCACAGAGTGAAGCCATTGATCTTAAAATTGATGGGATTTTGTAGGACGACTGCTTGTTTGTTCTGCACTGTTGTCAGTAAAGTGGTTAAAGCTCTGTTTGTTTGTTTTGTTCTGAATGGCTCTTAAAGGATTAGGATTTGCGGCTTTTGTCACAGCTGTAACTGACCATTGTGAAGAACAGAAATGAAGAAATATTTGATGTTGAACGGGAATATAGGAGCTGATGCGGAGAGGCGAATCTCCTTTGACCTTTACATGTTGATGTGTGTGTCTGAGTTAATATCTGAGAAAACAAAAAGTTGATTTCCTACGTAGAGCCTTATTTAGCACATTTGGCAAAAGTCGACAATTAATGTAACTGAAATTTGCTGCACTTTTCAAAATTCTGTTTTACCACCGTTTCCTTCTTTATTATTTCTTCTTCTTCTTAACATTATTATTATTATTATTATTATTATTATTATTATTATTATTATTATTATTATTATTATTATTATTATAATGCCCAGTGCAGTATAGCTCATGTAGAAGTGTTGTTGCTGCGAGAGAGTCACTGATTCAAAACTGCAGCCCACTCCGTGTCTCCAAAGCCCCGTGCATTTTAAACCGTCAGTGCGGCTCACCTTTGCTGGACGGTCTTTGTACTTGCTGTTGTTTTTCATTCATTACAAGGATTGACTTATTTATTTATTTATTTTCTTTACTTACACTTGCAAGTTAGTTAAAAAATTATTTGCAACTTAACACCGTAAATTGACTAAAAACTACAAGAAAATTTAGGAAAGCGATTTAATAAAAGAAAAACGTTTATCTTTCTATGCTGCAGCCTTGAATCTTTTCCTTCTTGTTTTTCTTCGCCCTATTTTCTTTAAAACATAATAATAATAATAATAATAATAATAGTTTAAATGTATATGATAAAATTTGTTGAAATGTTTTTGTTGAATTTTAAAAACGTCTTTTTGTGGCCACTTTGCCGGATAGGAATGATTTCATATATGAAACCAGTCATGTCTGTATAAAAACTTGACTCGCTTAAAAGCAATTTGACCCTCTGCATTAAGGAATCCGCTCTGCAGATTTTCCTTATAAATATGTTGACTTAATTTGTAAGTGGCTTTGGAATAAAGCGTCTGCTAAGTGAGAAAATGTGGATGATGTTATTACGCGAGGCTAATCCTGCTCAGTGTATTTCTCAACGAATGCCAAGAGAACGAATTTTCTTTGCAGGCACCGTCAGCCTTCGTAACTAAAACGGGAGCCTCCATGCCATGAATGTGTTCATTTTATATGGCAGTTTATTTATTTGTTTATTTATTTAATTTATTTATATCTTAGAAGTAAGCTAATTGTTACCGTATGTTAAGTTACTTTTACTGATACATGTGTATTCGAATATTTATGTTTTTTGTTTATACACACACATACACACTCATATTATTTGCACATGACATTTTCACACACTCACGTCTATCTGTATTCTTGATTATTATTATTATTATTATTATTATTATTATTATTATTATTATTATTGTTGTTGTTGTTGTTGTTGTTGTTGTTGTTGCTGGCTATGGATACTGGGCCCGCGTCATTATTTTTCGTTTTTGACATCCGTCCATTGCCTGCTTCTCTCCTTTGTTTCTTCATCTTTAAAGAGACGCGCAGCAGCTGGAGGCTCCCTTTTTCCTTTTTGGATTTGCGCTTGTCAGCCAGAAGAGCTCATTGCGTTACCAGTGGTTGTGGAAACTCGTGGTTTGGTTGACTAATCGATCTTATCAATCGCTCGATTGATAGATTGCTTGATCGACTGATTGATTGACATGTCCCTGCTGCCTCATATCCCACATGTCTCCTTTGTCCACCCCCCACGAGAACCCCCCACCACCTTGTCCATTGAGTTTTCTCCGCCGTAGCTTCAGTTTCCGCCCGCAGGCGTTCAAGTGAATGGACTGGCGACTCGACGCTGACCCGACTGAACGACTGGGCTTGAATGAGTGACGGGGTGAACGAGTGTGCACTTCAATGGACCGCTTTCTTTCTTTCTTTCTTTCTTTCTTTCTTTCTTTCTTTCTTTCTTTCTTTCTACCGGTGCTACAAGGGCTGCCCCCAGCTCTCCTCGACAGTTAAACTGATCGCATAGCCCGGAGCTGCGGGCGCATTTCCTTGTTCTGACAGCCATGAGCCCCAATCCGAGACTCAACACTACGGCGTGTTTGCAAACATTTCTGCGGCTTTTGTTTCCTGCGAAGTTCTAGCGCTCTGATTTCCTCTTTCTAAAGCCCGGGTTCTTACTTTTTAGGTTAAACTTCTTTTTTTTTCGGAAAAATTGTCTTGGTATTTATGGTGACTTTTAAACCGTTAGACACTTGTAAGGATTTGTTTTCCATGGGTGACTTCTTACAAAGATTCTCTCCATGTCCCGTTGTAGTAAAAGGCTTATCTCTGTACGTTACACTGCAGCATTAAAATTGCTTTTATTTTGTGTTTAAGATGCTATGATTATTTTCTTTGTGTAATTGTACTGTATAGTATATAACTGTTTCAAAACCACTAAATCCAAATAAGATAAATATTTGGGAGCACCATAATCATGGTCATCGTCATAGATAGATAGATAGATAGATAGATAGATAGATAGATAGATAGATAGATAGATAGATAGATAGATACTTTATTAATCCCAAGGGGAAATTCACATACTCCAGCAGCAGCACACTGATAAAAACAATATTAAATTAAAGATTGATAATAATGAAAGTATAACAGACAGACAATAATTTTGTATAACACAGGGTGCAAGGCAGGAAATAAACCCTGGGCAGGGCACCAGCCCACCGCAGATAGATAGATAGATGTGAAAGGCACTATATAATAGATAGATAGATAGATAGATAGATAGATAGATAGATAGATAGATAGATGTGAAGGACACTATATAATAGATAGATAGATAGATAGATAGATAGATAGATAGATAGATAGATAGATAGATAGATAGATAGATAGCATTTTATTTGTTCAAGGAGGGAATTTATCATTTTTAGAATATCAATAAACAAACAAATCAATCAATAAATAAATAAATAAATAAATAAATAAATAAATAAATATTATAATAAACAACGTTCCCCAACTTCCTCACAACCCCCCCCCAAACCCCTCAGACACAAACACTCGCATATACCCTAGCAGAGCTGAATGATTTATATAGCGCCTTTCTCGTGCTCAAACCCACTGCAGTACACGCACCCATAGTGCCTCGCGCAGGGTGTATATGCAGGCCTACTTAATCATGAAGCATCCTATCGCACACACTTTTAAGTCTCGGTGAGAAAACTAAAATACTCGATAACTGAAAAAGAGTAAAAAAATCCGTCACTAACTGAGAAGCCTTGCAAACCCAGATAATAACCGAGGCCGGATGAGCTATTCGGAAGTGGCAGCGTGTTGGTTTATATTTTATTGACTTGCTTGCTGGGGAATCAGAGATTTGTTGGTACACGTGCTCCGCGGCGCAATGCTAGTAAAGCCACCGTGGATGCCTTGGCACGGACGCTGGCATTCAGCAGCGGCTAATTTTGCGAGGACAGGTGATTTCTGTATATGAGAAGAGCGTCCAGTCAGTCAGCCAGCCAGCGCTCCGATGAGGCCGCTTAACGCGGCGCAGCAGCTCTCGAGTGCGCTTGATTTCTGCTTCCCTCTGTTAGTTCTGAAGGTTCAGAGAATCAAAAATGTACCTGCGGTTTTATGTCTTACACTTTCAGGGCTGCAAGTCAATCTATTAGCAAAGACTGCCGGGTCTGAGAAAGACCAAAACACCACATTAGTTGAAAATTAATTTAACAATTGATCAATGGACAGACATTGTTTTGTTCCAGTATGTTCATCTGTTTCTGCTTTCGTTACTGTGCGTTTGAACAAATGTCCATCTTGTATGCGCTATTTCTCAATTTAGTGATTTACGTGAGGACTTCTGCTCCCTCACTCAGTAAGAGCGCTATTAAAAAAAAAAAAACTGAATTGAATTAAAAAAAAAAAAACATTACTGGCGAAAACGTATCGGGGGCACAATATAGACCGACTCTACATCAGGTGAATGCTAAATAAATACAGGACACCGCATAGCGCCATCCCAAGGCAAAACACTTGGATAAGTTCAGCGCTTCAGGGACAGACTCCGGCTGATTAGATCGAATTAAAGCTCTGCTATATCGCATTGTCACAATATCACACACACACACACACACACACCGACATGACAAGTAGGCCTGCTAGTTTGGAATATATAATAGTAATGAATGTATAAATAACTTCACTCCATTTCACGGTAATAGAAAAATCCATCCACATCTGTACACCCCCTCAGCCAGTCAAGCTCGGTGGTCAATACTCTAAAGGGAAATCCAGTTCACATCCCATAATATCTGGAGAATTTATTGCTGCAGGAATATCATGTCAGTAATTCCTGGATCACGTTAAACAAACAAACAAAAAGTTTATTAATATTATTATTATTAATAATAATAATAATAATAATAATAATAATAATAATAATAATAATAATAATAATATATTTTATTTAGGGCCTTTCCCAAGCTCAAAGCGATTATGTGAGAAATACCCAGTGTTATTAATTTGATCTTCTCTTGTGCTATTATTACTTTTGTACCAGTTCAAAATTTTGTAAAGTGCTTTGAAAATTAATTATTATTATTATTATTATTATTATTATTATTATTATAAGCCAAATCCCCATTAGATAAATTAAAAATTAGCATCTTGAGTATAACGTCTGCGTGGTTCAGAAGCATGCAGAATGCATCAAAAACTCACCCAAGAGTCAAAACTGTTTTACTTTATTCATTTTATTTTATAATATAAACAGATTTCAGTCACACTCGCTTCCTTTACTTTATGTAGCGCTTTTCAAATAAAAATTGCTCTTTGAGTCACCCAGATGATCACTAGGTACGATTTTTCCAAAGATCAGATGTGAAAGACGGGTGTTATTCACCCGTTTTCAGAAAAAAACACACAGTGGTCTTTCATTAAAATACTTCACTTGTTAGGTTTGGTGGACCAACATAAATAAGCAAACAAATAAACAAATAAAGCTCTGGCACTTTTGGGCTGAGCCCACGAGGCCATTGTTGACCTGGAGCAGCCTGCCCCCTGCTGAGTCCGCAGGGCAAGTTCAGGATAAACCAAAGGACTGTCGGCTGCTTTGAAGTGCTCGACTTCTTCAGCTTCTTCGCTGCTTTGACATTCCAAAGAAACGAAACTCACAGCCACGGACAAGAGCAAACGACTTGGTGGGGCAAAACTGCCCTCCTTGTAACCGCACTCAGAAACCCACTGGATTACTGTGGTCACCGTCTGTCACAAGCCACGGATTTTCTTCAAGTGAACGCTCACCCTTTTATCACCTGAACGCCCCTTATTAAACAACTGAAAAGTCATCCTGCGTTTCTAAACTTGTCAAGTCGTTTCGAGGACTCCCTTGCATCGCGTTGGCTTGTTGAAATGAATGGAGGGTCAAAAACGCAGTCTTGTTATCACGAGCATTGGCTAAAGGACACAGAGACCTCTGAACTCTTGACTCGTGAAGCAAAAGTGAACAACCATTGCCCTCTAGAGGTCTACTGGCTCACTGGGCAGGCGCCCAAACACTTGGACATCTGGGATTGTTGTGGAAGAAGGATGAGAAAAATGAAGTGTCATAGATAGATAGATAGATAGATAGATGAAAGGCACTATGTAATATATAGATAGATAGATAGATAGATAGATAGATAGATAGATAGATAGATAGATAGATAGATAGATAGATATGAAAGGCACTATATGATAGATAGATAGATAGATAGATGAAAGGCATTATGTAATAGATAGATAGATAGATAGATAGATAGATAGATAGATAGATAGATAGATAGATAGGCATTATGTAATAGATAGATAGATAGATAGATAGATAGATAGATAGATAGATAGATAGATAGATAGATAGATAGATGAAAGGCATTATGTAATAGATAGATAGATAGATAGATAGATAGATAGATAGATAGATAGATAGATAGATAGATAGATGAAAGGCACTATGTAATATATAGATAGATAGATAGATAGATAGATAGATAGATAGATAGATAGATAGATAGATAGATAGATAGATATGAAAGGCACTATATGATAGATATATAGATAGATAGATAAATAGATAGATAGATAGATAGATAGATAGATAGATAGATAGATAGATAGATAGATAGATAGAGTGAGTGATGGTTCCAGACCAAATTTACCAAAGGGGCCAGGGTGGGGCCAATGTTTTTTCATGGGGCACAGAATATCACCATAGGTGTTTAATTAAAATTTTATCTCTTCACCACAGGAGCCATAACAGAGGCCAGGGCCAGTTCTACATGGGCACTGGCCCCTGTTGGCCCACATCTAAAACCGCTTATGCATGGATAGATAGATAGATAGATAGATAGATAGATAGATAGATAGATAGATAGATAGATAGATAGATAGATAGATAGATGTGAAAGGCACTATATAATAGATAGATAGATAGATAGATAGATAGACAGATAGATCTGACAGGCACTATATAATAGTCTGGCGACAGTGATTAAGACCTTGCGACTTCTAATCCTGAGGTTTTGGGTTCAAATGGCACTACTGACCCTGAGTGACCTGCTTGTCCTCCAACTGGCAATACTAAAAATTGAAAACAATGGTATCTAAAATGTTGCAAGTCGCCTTAGATAAAAGCGTCACTCAAATAATAATAATAGGTATACGGAAAAATAATCGATTTGAATGTTAAGTTCCTATATCACTACTTAATAGATAAGTGTGAAAAACACTACATCACTAAATTATAAATAGACAGATCACGGTGACCTGCTAATTCTCGCTGATCAGTCATTTTTGACATTGAGTCCTTGTTCCTTTAATTTGGGTACAAATGAACTTCAGATGGTTTTCATATAAAGTTAGCTGTGAAGGCCCTTACATTGTTAAGCACCATTTGTAGTGGAACAGAAATAATTTCAGAAGTAGCTCTGGCCTTCTCAATATCATTATTATTATTATGGCAGGGTGACGTATTAGGAGTTGAGCGCCTTGTGCTCGTGTCCACTTTAGAATGTAACTGAAATGTAAAATTGAGCGTGTTGGTGTTTGTTTTGTAAGAGTAAAAGATTATTAAAGTCGTGTAAAATCGTTTCAATGGCCTATTGTGTTTTTCTTCTTTTTTTAAGTTATGTATACATATACTTGATGAACGAATTAATGAAACATCTGATTGCGGCAGCATCCTGCATGTAATTAGAGCAACAAAGCCGATGGCGTCTCTGACGAGGAGGAACGGATCCGCGTGTAATTTTCGCTCGACTTGAAGCGCGGAGTGTAAAATCTGCTCGAGCTTTTCCCCAAATCCTGAAATTCCAAAATGAGGGATGTCGCTGCTATCTGATCGAGGCCGGTGTGTTGCCCGCCGCCGTCTCTGGTGACAGCCCCTCACCGCACGGAGCGCCCGACAGGAACAGGAAGAGTTTCACCCGCCCGCGTTTAATTAGCACGGGCTAGGACACAATAAACGGATGGATTGGCCTTGTTTTCTGCGCGAGATGCCGTTTTTTTTTTTCTCTCTCTCTCTCTCCCTAATTCGGGGGCTTTGTTTCTTTGCCGAGGACGGATCTGGGTCTTTTGGATGCTAAATAGAGAGCTAATTCAATCGGGGGGCTTTCTCGCCAGGTCTGCTTGCAAACCCATGCCAGACTCACAGGCTCTTTGTGTACGGCCTTCTCTGCATGAGGCTGCGCTCCCCCGGCCGGTCAGATTTTTTTTTGTCTCTGTTGGTTAATAAGCTTCAAGCCTAGCAGTCAGATGTGGTGGGAACATGGACTGGACGAGGGTCCTTAGTGAAGGTGTTTGTTGTTAAATAGAACAATTCAGCTGTCTCTTTAGAAAGTCTGACAAAAGCAAATACTCCCTGCTGAAAATTTTCTTAGCCTGTTGCACAAAAGATGAAGTTTGTTTAAGAAATTGCCGCTAAAGAAAGCGTCAACCCATTAAGGTAATTATATGGAACCTGTGTCGTATAAAAGCTTAATTGATGTTAATGTTTGTATAATTGGTGATTCAGAGAGTGTAAAGGACTAAAGGTCTTCATAGCATTTTCAGTCATGTCTCTGAAAGAGGTCCTTCTGGTTTTCACACTTACCACAATGCCTGCCCGTCTTTCTCAGATTACGGCATGTTTTCAGCCCCTTACAGCATTCTGCTCCGCTACTTAAAGCGTAAAATAAGGGTGAAGAGCCATTGTCTAGTGCAACCATTTTTCAAAGAGTGTTTCTGACAGGGATTGTTAGAGGAATCATGTTGAAGACAAGGGGGTGTGAGAGGTGAAAGCCACTATCACCCACTCCTGTCACATCCCCAATGATCAGCAATAGCCGCCTAATTGCTGCATCTGTTTTTTCATGCCTCCATTCTTTTAAACAAATACTTAAACCAACGCCACATGTTCTTGCGGAATCTACAAATAACCCCTTGTGATTGGCACTTTTTTTTTTTGATCATGCAGGAAGAAATATTCAATCCGGAATATTCCATAATGGCCAAATTAATGCGTTCTTCTCCTGAAGATCAAACACCTGGGGAAACTATTCAGTTCGCAGTTTCTTTCCTATTTACATATTGTGTTTGGAAGAGGAGATGAATTATGCCTCATGGAATACATGCATTATTATTATTATTATTATTATTAAAAATAATACAAAAAAAAATTGATAAGACAAGAAAACCTGCAACATTCCTTCCAATCCGGTCTTTAGTTTTTATAGTGCCATCCATTAAAAACAGTTCAAAGCAATACCAGAAAACACATCTGACCACAAACTAATGTTCATAACAATAATCATAAAGTAGAAGAAGAAGAAGAAGAGCTTCATCAGCTTTATAAAGCACCATTCTCAGAGTTTCATACAGCATTCCAATAGTGTGCATTATTAATTTAAAGCTGAAGGATCTTCATCACCTGTACCAGCTAAAAGTGAAGATGATGATGACATTGATTTAAATGACCTTCGTTCATATTATGGTTATTATTTGGTTATTATTGTAATTTACAAAAAAGCAACGTGAAGCGATAATCAGTGCTGTATTATAACTGATTTGTTAATTAATAAAGTGCCTTTCACAGAAAGCATTGAATTATAATTATTTATAACTGTGAAGTGTGCAATGCCAGTGCAAATGTTAGACGGATGTCATTTGTAATGGGCTTTGTTAATGCCCACTCAGTAGACTTTATAGTGCTCTTCTTAGAGAACATTACATCTTCCTCTTCTTCCTCTTCTTCTGCTGCTGCTGCTGGTGACTTTCAGTATCATTACAAGCCACCCTAACTCAGCTGCTGGGGATTCTTTACCCTTCTCTGAGGACCAAAAGTTAATAAAACTCGGCCAGGAGAGACAAATACACGAGAAACGATCACAGCCATCAGGCCCAGTCTAAGAACTTCTTCTTCTTCTTTTTTTTTTTTTTTTTGTTGTTATTATATCATTTCTCAAATATCATTGCATTAACATTAACAATTTTACTATTTGTATGAGTAATAGTAACAGAAAAAAATCATAGTGCCTTTGATCAGTGAGCATTTGTATAAGCTAGTACAGCTCCCTATAATTCTAAAAATATAATAATTGTGCCCTGTGTTGGCTGGGATTGGCTCCAGCAGACCCCCATGACCCTGTGTTCGGATTCAGTGGGTTGGAAAATGGATGGATAATAAAAAGTAAAAGTAACAACTTTTACTGCTAGAACTTCTAAGAACTACAGATATATATATATATATATATATATATATATGTGTGTGTGTACTGTATATATATATTTATAAAGTATTAACATTTGCCTTTCTGTCCATCTGACACAAAATTACTTACAACCTAAGGCCACTAGAGCCTTTTATCTTGACTTTAATCAAAATCTTATGATCTGTTATGTTGCAGAAATTAAAAAAAAAAGGCAATAAAATGTTATTTTTTTGCCTTTTATTTTAGGTCCATTCACTATCTGACACCAGTTATAACAATGATGTCATTAAAACAAGTGTCATGGTGGCGCAGTGCTTAACTGTACGGCCTCATGGATCAGCATCCTGGAATGAACCCCCACACTTGGCTGTTGTTTGTATGAATTTCTGTGTTCCTTCTGTCTCTTCTTCTTCTTCTTGTAACGAGTCAGTCTTTATTAATATGTTGCCCTTACCCAGAGATTATACCGCAGTTAATTACTTGTATATTGATACCAACAGTTGTATGTGTAATAATAACAATTTAATCTTCACTTTATCTGGTGCATGTCACTTATTATTTCTACTGCTGCTATTATTATTATTATTATTATTATTATTATTATTATTATTATTATTCCTGAGATGGATTAAGCAAGTTTATAACTTAAACCTGCTTAACGTAATTCAGGTTTGCTGTCATCTTAAGAGTGTGGCAGCACCAACTACAACAAGGGTGACATCCAATGAGGGAGCGCCAGCAGAAGAGAGTGCGTCACATTCTGTTTATTATAACAAGTACAAAAAGAACAACAATAATAATAATAATGAAACAAAAACATAATAATAATAATAATAATAATAATAATTATTATTATTATTATTATTATTATTATTATTATTATTATTATTATTATTATGTTTTCATCACTTTCCCACAGACCATACATACTATCATACACATTACTGATTATGGTTGATAAAAACATTATTATTATTATTATTATTATTATTATTATTATTATTATTATTATTATTATTATTATGTGATTTTTTTCAGAGTAAGTATTGCATTATTATTACCAGTATTAAACAAGGTACTATTTCTTCTATATGATGACTTTCTCAAAGGTGACTATATATTATTAATAATAATAATAATTTGATGATTCAGTAGTTATTGGGCCTAACTCCCTGTCCCCGTCAGCCATTGTTCAAATTATTTTTGATTTCCTTTCCTCCTAATTTCTGTCACGATGCTGACTCTGCTTTTGCTCAGCTGCTCCTCTCCACAGATTTCGTGCCACGCACCTTCATTGTATATTTGTATATTCAGATTGGATGCCAGGACGTTAGCCATCTTTAACCTGCGTGTCTAAATATTTTGCTCTGAGCTGCATGTGAATGATCTTGTAAATTTCCTTCATTAATAAATCGCGCAGGTTTGGATTGATTTCTCTTGTCGTCCACATGTAAAGTGTGTTTGCGACAGAGCAATATAAAATAAATATGGTGCTGTTTGTGCACCTACACACACACACACACACACACACACACACACGTATGGGTCTAGTGAACAGTGTGCCATAAATGGAAAACATAAAGGTTAGTCTTGCCAATAGAAAAGACGGTCAGAACCACAAGGTTTACGTTTTCATACTTTTTTAGGCCTAGGAATAACCTTTCTATCTATCTATCTATCTATCTATCTATCTATCTATCTATCTATCTAGCTGTCTGTCTGTCTGTCTGTCTGTCTGTATAGTGCCTTTCTTATCGGTGTCTCACACATATCCTACCCACCCGGAGCTCCCACCATACGCGGCAGGTGCCCATCTCGTTACTGCTGGGCTCTCTCACACATTCTACAGGCCAGGACCCCAAAGTCCGATGGCTAAGCCCCTCCGGAGGAATGGCCAGGAAGTGCGCGGCGCCCGCCTTCTCGATGGCGAGGAATGAAGTTTTGTGTCGGGCTCTCCACGTCCCTAATTAGCCGATTCCAGTGGCTCTTGTATGATCGGCGACGGGGGGAAGCAGACACATGGAAGTGAACAATGCTGCCTTTTTTATCTGTCAAGGACTTTCAAAAAACAACACCTGTATTGCTGCAATGCCCGCGCTTTTGTCTATCTCTAATATTGCTTTTCTGCCTAATTGCCATTACTGCCACGTACATTAAGCCCTTTTTCAGGAAGGTTAAAACAGGCCCAGCAATGAATGGCAAACTGATTGTACTGCTGTCAAACTCGGCTTATTCTGGAGATAGAAGTGTGAGGAAAAGGACAGAGAATTGCACTTCATTAAAGCTCCACCAAGCTGATTGGAGTGGAGGCGGTAATTGAGATTTAAAGTGGCATTCCCATCACACTGTCCCTTTTCTCAGCTTCACAACTGTACTGTCATTCAAACTACACAAGGCGATGTTGGCCAGATTTCCCAGCTCCTTCTTTTTTTTTTTTTTTTCGGGTGGTGTATGATGTGTTCGGAGTGGGGGGGTTGGTGTTTTTATTAAAAAAAAAAGTCCCCCCTAACAGAACAGACAGACATTCACCTCCAGGCTATTCTCATCATACACTTTGTTTTAATTTCCAATTCATGTGTCATTAGGGAACGAAGATTGACAAGAAATAGCGTTGACCTCACAGATCTGACCTTCCACCTTCGGGGGT
Organism: Polypterus senegalus; assembly: GCF_016835505.1. Lineage (NCBI taxonomy): Eukaryota > Metazoa > Chordata > Cladistia > Polypteriformes > Polypteridae > Polypterus > Polypterus senegalus. The sequence goes on from NC_053171.1 coordinate 4,705,072, forward strand.
CTCATTTGAGTCGGAACACAAGTTTTGCCCGGGCTATGAGACACCTTTTCTTCGCACAAGAATGAATGGTTCCTTTTTTTTTTTTTTCCTCCTCGGTGTGTCACCTCCCCCTGTTTTAGGTTGAGTCTATCAGACATGTCAACTGCCTGTCACCACATCAATGGAGACGTTGCCAGATTTTTTTTTTGCCCTCCCCTCAAATCGAAGGAGAGCTTCCTGAACGCGCTATTAATTTTTTCTTCTCCCGTCTACCAGTCAGTCGGGCCGCCGCCGATCGCTAATGAGCGCCTCTCTCTCTCTCTCTCTCACCCTGCGCCCAAAGTGTGGTGCGTCACAGCGGGCGGAAGAGGGCGCTGTCTGCATCGTCGTTGGGGCTTATGGGTGGCGCAGTGGGCAGCACCGCCAGTGCAGGTACACGTGACTGAAGCAACATTTCCATCTAGCATTTCGGGCCAGCAATTATCCTCCTGCCTGAATATCCAAAGTGCGGGTCGTGTTACTCATCAAAGCCGAATACTAACCACAGGCCAGCGCCTTTGACCCCCACCGGCAACCTTTCAGGAATTTTTGAAAGTAATTTGCTCTTTTCTTTTAACTACATGGCCTTCTTTAAGAGTCAAACTTCTTGAATGGAAACCTGATTCCACGAGCGTAATCTGTTTAATAATGTTTTTGTTCCTCGTAAGTGGACAAAATATTTGGATGATCCTAAACAAGCGCAATAATTGAGTATGTTATTTCACAGCAGCAGGTGTTTGAAATCTTGAGCTTGTCTTTACATAATGAAACATTTTGTAAACAAAAGCAGGTTATTATGTTGCTACAGCTTTCTGGGGATCTGCACAGATGAAACAACTAATTTTCCTGATAGCATACTGTAATCATGTAGTTATTCTACCATGGCTGCTGAAAGCTCCCAGCTACCTATTAATAGTTCACTCTTCACTGGCTGCAGTGCCGACTGAAATAGCGGCTGCTGATACTTTTCACTTTATGCTTGTCATATTTGGTGCTAACACCGTCGTCGTACATCGGACCTTATGGATCTTGTGCGTTGGGTCCTACCTCTTGGGCAGATCCTCACCCGAGAAGAGATGGCAGCAGTGCACCAGGCGAGCAGACACGAGCCCCAAGGTTCAGTGCTGGGTCTTCTCCTCTCATCTCTTCACATCTCCTCACCCGTCTCCTCTCAGTGCTTTGTGGATGGACCACATGGCATCTCTGCACGGCTCACCGAGATTGCAATCTGGATGAAGGACGGACCTCCTTGTTATCTCAGCACGTCCGTCTATTCATCACTGTTCACCTCGGCTCCTTATCAATGAAACCTTGGGGTGGGGATCGATGACCGGCTGTCCTTCAGTCTTTCCATCTTGACTGGGACTGAGTACTGTAAGAGACGGACCACCCGGGGCACCCCCTGGAAGGAGGGGGTAAGGCAGCTTTTTTAGAACACTGTGTCCTCCAAGATGCTAGATGGCAGCTCCCCTGAAGAGTTTGGTATCCCAGCCCTGTTGGGTGCCATGGGTGTTGTAGAAGGACCTGGAGAGTCAAACTGACCTCATAGCCCGGAAGTACTAGTGAGCTGTGAGGATGGAAATCCAGAAGTACTTCCAGGTCAGAGAGAGAAATCAAGTTTTCACATCACAAAAAATTACATTCAAATCCTTGATGCTCACCTACAGAGCACTTAGTGGGTCAGCACCCACAAATACATTCAGGTCCATAAGTATCTGGACAGTGCTATCATTTTAATAACTTTGGTTCTCTGTGTCACCACAATGGATTTGAAATGAAGAAATCAAATTCTGACTGAAGGGTAGACTTGCAATTTTAATTTAAGGTGTGTGGCGGATAGTCGGGACCCCTACCTGGCTGGGATGCCCTGATTATGGAAGGGCCAGGTGAGAGAGGACTTCCAGGATAGTTTCTCCCCCCAGACCGACAGAGGGCAGCCCCCTTGGTGTTAGGAGTGGGAAGCCGGGCAGGGCCTTCCTCGCTGTCCTGTTTCACTTCTACACGGGTGAAGCTGTGGGGGCGGCTAGTATATATATATATATATATATATATATATATATATATATATATATATATATATAAAATCAAACATCTGTCTGCTTTGCACAAGAGAACTACTTCACGGATTTAGATTGGGTTTTTTTTCTACAATTTGCTTGCACATTCCGGTTGATGGGCGGCACGGTGGCGCAGTGGGTAGTGGTTCGCTTCCTGGGTTCTCCCTGCGTGGAGTTTGCATGTTCTCCCCCTGTCTGCGTGGGTTTCCTCCCACAGTCCAAAGACATGCAGGTCAGGTGGATTGGCGATTTTAAATTGGTCCTAGTGTGTGCTTGGTGTGTGTGTGTGTATGCGCCCTGCTGTGGGCTGGCGCACTGCCTGGGGTTTGTTTCCTGCCTTGCGCCCTGTATTGGCTGGGATTGGCTCCAGCAGACCCACGTTAGGATAGTTAGGATATAGCGGGTTCGATAATGGATGGATGGATGGATTCTGGTTGATTTTGTGACTTCTCTCATCATGTATCATAGTATCAGAGTTCGCTAGTGGCACCGAATCCAAGGGAGACGCCGTTCGAGTCGGTCTGATGTGGCATTGGCGAGAGGGTTTTAATCCCTCGCATTCCTCTAATCGTGATGGACATGCCCTTTCAATCCAAGACATTATGGTTCCCATTGAAGCTTTGCTTGGCAATGCCAATTACCGAGACCCAGGGACAGACACTCAGGTTGGCAGGGGTTGATCTGAGTTCACCGGGCTTCTCGCATGGTCAGCTTTACTTCACTTTATCCCGGGTTAATTCCCCAAGAAACCTATAGGTCTTTATCTCTGATAGCAAAACCAAAAATATTCTACATCAGGAGGCCCTTGGATACGAATGCTATCGATATAAATTCTTCTCAATACAAATGACATTTTTTAAATTGATTTTTAAAGTTTGTCCTGTTTCACTACTACGTGGGCATAGCTGCGGGGTTGGTGGTTGGGGAGGTTTGGGGGTTATGGCAGCTATCATCAATAAACACCAGCAACAAACTTCCATTGGCAGCCAAGCATGCCCATGCCATAACACGGCCTCCACCATGTTTCACAGATGACGTGGTATTCATCAGATCATGAGCTCTCCTCTCCATACTCTTCTCTGTCCAACATTTTGGTGCATATTGTTAGTTTTATTTGTCTAAGGAAATCGTTCCAGAACTGAATAGGCTTTTAAACAATGTTTTCTGGTAAAGACTAATCTGTCCTTCTTATGCTTGAGGTTTACTAGTGGTTTGTCCCTTGTGGTAAACCCCTGGTCTTTACTTTCATGAGGTCTTCTCTTGATTGTAGACTTTGGCAATGAGAGGTCTACCTCACGGAGAGTGGTCTCGGTTTGGTTGAATGTCATGAATGGGTTCTTCTTCCCCAAGGACAGAATTCTGTGATCATCCAGCACATGGTTGTCCAAACCTTTTTGGTGCTGCTGAGCCCACCAGTGTGTTCCTACTATTTACGAATCTCCCAAATGGTTGGTTTGACCCCTCCAGGTGATTCTACTGTCTCTCTGATCAGTTCGTTTGGTTTTCTCAGCCTAATGACGGCCTGCACGGACAGCTCTTTGGATCTCATATTGAGGGTTCACAGCGACAGCTTCCAAATGCAAATTCCACGCTTGGAATCCACTCCAGACCTTCTACCTGCTCAGCAGTTAATGAAGTAATGAGGGGCCTACTCACACCTGGCTATGGAACAGCTGGGCAATCAGTTGTCCAAATACTTTTGGGGGGACCATGCATAAAAATGGCAGTCATTCCTAAATGGCTCACACGATATTCCTGTTAAACACTTTGAATTAAGGCTGAAAGCCTACACTTCAATCACATCTTGATTTCTTCATTTCAAATCCCATGTGGTGGCATACAGAGCCAAAATGATGAAAATGATGTCACTGTCCAAATACTTCTGGACCTGCCTGTAGATGGCGACACTTGTTAGGTCCTGTTCTCCTTCTCAACAACTCACATCTGGTGTTGGTGATGCCAGCTCTTTGTGGTATCACATCTCAGTCCAGATGTCTGTCAGTCGGTGGAATGAGCTGCCCATCTCCATTTGGAATCCTGACTCCCTCAAACAGTGTCTAAAGACCCTCTTTTATGGTGTATTTCTGTCTAATTGATAGATTTTGCGACCTAGGAATTGTAAATTTTGTACCCTTGTCCTGTCACTGTTGTGCCCAAACTGTCTCCAGGTTGATGTCTCCTCGATTATGCTGGCCTCTTTTTTAAGTCACTTTGGACAATGGCATCCGCTAAGCAGATAAATGGATGTGTAAATAAGAGTGAGTACAGTGTGCTGTGTAACTGCAGAGCTCGAACCATAGACCTCCTGCTTCATGGCCCTTATGTGAAGCTGAAAACCAGCAGGTGTCACATATTGTCCCTTCAGATGGCATTCAGAACTCTTCGCTTTTCTTCATATTTTGTTATGTTGCAGCCTTATGTAAAATTTAACAGTCTAAATGACTACAAGCTGGTAGAACTTAACTTCTCACATCAGGAAGACCTCTGACAGGCTGGCCCTGGACTATATGAGTCCTCTTGTGGTAGATCACCATGACCCATAGCAATCTGCCTACCAGACAAAGACTGGAGTGGAAGATGCAATTATCCATCTTCTCCACAAAGCAAGACAAAGCTGCCCACACGGCGAGGGTGAGGTTTTTTGATTTCTCCAGGGCCTTAAATACCATCCAGCCATCCCTGTTAAGGGGTCATCTCGGAGATATGCAGGTGGATGTGCCTGTGGTGTCCTGGATAATGGACTCTCTGTCCAGAAGACTGCAGTTAGTGAGGCTCAGCACTCAGCACAAGTGAGGAGAGTGTGTTGAGCAGCTGGAAAGAGTACTTTGAGAGGCTGATGAGTGAAGACAACAAGAGTTTTTAACCAGATTGTTAAATGGAATCTTGGAAAGTGAGAGGGTGATGAAGAGTGCAGAAGAAGTGTACTGGTGGGCTGATATTTAAGAATAAGGGGGATGTGCAGGACTGCAGTAACTACAGGGGGATACAATTGATGAGCCACAGCATGAAGTTATGGGACAGAGCAGTGGAAGCTCAGTTAAGAAGTGAGGTGATGAAGAGTGAGCAGCAGGATGATTTCATGCCAAGAAAGAGCAACACAGATGTGATGTTTGCTCTGAGGATGTTGATGGAGAAGTAGAGAGAAGAACACAAGGAGTTGCCTTGCGTCATTGTGGACCTGGAGAAAGCAAATGACAGAGTGACTGAGAGGAGCTGTGGTATTGTATGAGGAAGTCAGGAGTGGCAGAGAAGTACGTAAGAGTGGTACAGGATATGAACAAGGGAAGTGTGACCGTGGTGAGGTCTGTGGTAGGAGTGACGGAGGTGGGATTACATCATGTATCGGCTCTGAGCCCTTTCTTATTTGCAATGGTGATGGACAGGCTGACAGATGAAATTAGACAGGAGTCCTCGTGGACTGTGATGTTTGCTGATGACATTGTGATCTGTAGGGATAGTAGGGAGCAGGTTGAGGAGACCCTGAAGAGGTGGAGATCTGCTCTAGTGAGGAGAGGAATGAAGGTCAGTAGGACCGCCAAGACAGAATACATGTGTGTGAATGAGAGGGAGGTCAATGGAATGATGAGGATGAGGGAGTAGAGTTGGTGAAGGTGGATGAGTTTAAATACTTGGGATAAACAGTACTGAGTAATGGAGATTGTGGAAGAGAAGTGAAGAAGAGAGTGCAGGCAGAGTGGAGTGAGAGGAGAAGAGTGTCAGGAGTGATTGGTGACAGACGGGTATCAGCAAGAGTGACAGGGAGGGTCTACAGGACGGTAGTGAGACCAGCTATGTTATATGGGCTGGAGACGGTGACACAGGAGACAGAGCTGGAGGTGGCAGAGTTAAAGATGTGAAGATTTGCATTGGGTGTGACGAGGATGGACAGGATTACAAATGAGGACATTAGAGGGTCAGCTCATGTTGGACGGTTGGGAGACAAACTCAGAGAGGCGAGATTGCGTTGGTTTGGACATGTGCAGAGTAGAGTTGCTGAGTATATTTGGGAGAAGGATGCTAAGGATAGAGCTGATGGGTAAGGAGAGAAGAGGAAGGCCTAAGAGAAGGTTTATGGATGTGGAGGACATGCAGGTGATGGGTGTGACAGAACAAGATGACGAGGACAGAAAGATTTGGAAAAAGATGATCTGCTGTGGCAACCCCTAACAGGAGCAGCCGAAAAAAGAAGAAGAAAGAAGAAAGAAGCACTGTGTGATGAATGCTGGAGCACCACATGACCTGTCTCCTTTTCTCTTCACTTCGTATACCTCCAACTATAACAACAGCTCATGTCACCTGTGGAAATTCTCAGATGATTCTGCACTAATGGGGTATGTTGATAAGAGGGGATGAGGACAGAAGAGATAAGTCAGGCGGAGAATTACATTTCTTGGTGCACCTGAATTCACATTAAGATTACTGGCCTTACTTATTTGAATCTGTCCGATCATCCTTTTAGTACAACAGGATAATATTCATTAGCCACCAGTCAATAGGAATGTCTCCAGTGTCCAGACAGTTTTCAAAAAGTATGTGCCACGGTGTCTATCTGTACTTTGCAACTTCCTTAGGCACTCTGTGATAAATGTTATCTTGGTCCTGATGGTTTGCTAGATTTCCGCCTATTTAATCTCAACAGCTCTTCTCTCTCTACAATTTTCAAGTCATTCACTAGCATTCTTAGTAGTCACTGTTACATTTTGGAGGCCGCTGACATCTTCACACTTATGAATGTCAGTAAGGTTCAAGTTCAAAGCATTTTTGATTTCACTGACTGTATATTTCAGCCTGCCTTTACCATTCTTAACGCTCTTCCTCCTTGACTGTTTGTTTACCACTGTAACAATGGAAGAATCTCTTTGGGTCGTCTTACACCTTTTCTACAGTATTTCTCTACAACTGTCTTTTAACTTACCTAATATCTTTTTTATACCCACACATCTCAGAGGGAATCCACTTGGACAAGGGGGGGGGTGGACGGGGGGGTGGGATGCATAGGCTGCTGACAGCTCACAGGTAAGGATTTGAACCAAAGACTGCATGTGTGAGACAGCAGGGCGGGACGGACAGTGAGTTACTGTGCTGTCTTCATTTTTATAGCACCTTTCAAAAACAACAAACACCTTTCCTCTAGCAATTCTGGTGTGTGTTTGAGGGGATTGCAGTTATTTATAATAAGGTAATGATATTTATTTATTTACCAGTAGGCATCGTCCCTTTCTCGCTTTGCTTGCCAACCCCCCTGCCAGCGCTAAGGCCAGCCACTTTGCATATCTGTAGCTCGTGTATGTGGATTTCATCAAACAACTAACTTTTTAATTCTCACGGATACGCATCTATCTATCTATCTATCTATCTATCTATCTATCTATCTATCTATCTATCTATCTATCTATTATATAGTGCCTTTCACATCTATCTATCTATTATATAGTGCCTTTCACATCTATCTATCTATATATCCATTCTCTTTTATAGTGCCTTCTTTGTTTTTTACTTTTATACTACTACTACCACTACTACTACTACTACTACTACTACTACTACTACTACTAATAATAATAATAATAATAATAACAATAATAATATTTTAATTATTGAATGCCTTTCCAAAGCTCAAATTAATCCATCAGTTAACTTAACTGTCTTCTTGGATCCTGAGCTCGTTTGTCGTGTGGTGGGTGCGCCGATGTGCTGTATCAGCGTGTGCTCTCAACCAACAACTATCTGCACAGTACTTTTTAGATCTAATGATCTTTTCCTCCATTCTATCCATTTATCGTGCATTTCTACACTATGTTACATGAAGTTCTTTCATTTTTTTATGGTGGGAGCACAGGGTTGCTAAACTATCTGCTCAAGATCACAGTTTGAGGATTTGAGTGACAGCAGCACTATGTACCTACTGTATGTACCGCAGTATGCCAGTTTTTTTCCCACGTCCCCACAGATCATCTTAATAATTGTGTGTCTGTCCGGTTACTTTGTCTCTGTCATTCAAAAAGATTGTGCATTACACATATTTGTAATAACAAAATACATTGCATTTGTCATTACAGCAGGTGTTGCATCACATTTTCAGTAAAGCATTTTATTAACTACAAATGATTGCGATGTGCCATCTGTTAGAATGAGGTCCACATCGATTACTTAGGTTTATAAGTCTTAGACTGGCAGCACAGCTAGTATATAATAATTTGTGAATCCATCTTGGCCCTGTATATGTGTGTGTGTGTGTGTGTGTGTATAAATTGACCCTGTAGTAGACTGGCACCATGTCCAGTGTTCTTTCCTATCTCAGCCCCCTGACACCCTGGACTCTGCTACATCCTGCTCTATTACAGCTGTTGTAGAAAAGTGGATGGTGGTAAAAGTGGAGGCAATCATGAAAAATCCCCTCCATCTCCTGCAGGAGGCGCACTAGCGGAGCACTTTTAGCCACAGGCTCATTCCACCATAGGGTGCTAAGAAGTGCTTCTGGGGGTCTGTTCTGCCCACTGCTTTCAGGCAATTCATTGCTGCTACCTGATGCACTTGTTAAGTTGATTGATTGATTGATGATTGATTAATTGATTGGCTTTATATTTTGTCCTGTATTCTTGTTTTTATGTTTCTACTGCTGTATGCATTTGAATTACCCAGGTGGAAATAATAAAGTTGACCCTAATTATTACGGAGGAGCCGTGTGCCACCCAGAGTTGGTTCCATCCTTGTACCCAGTGTTGCTGGAACAGGACAGACACCTCGTGACCCTGAACTGGACTTCACTGGTTTGTTATATTCTCCTTGTATCAATATTATCTTTGATCTATCACTCCTCACGCGTGTGCCCGCTATATGATATCAATGTGTAGTGCTATGCCGTGGACTGCAACATTAAACATGCAGTAATTGTGGAGAAATGCAGATGAAGTTCAGTATAGAAGATAAAATTTGATTAAAATAAAATAATAATAATGGGCAGCATGGTGGCGCAGTGGGTAGAGCTGCTGCCTTGCAGTAAGGAGACCCGTCTGAGTTCGCTTCCCGGGTCCTCCCTGCGTGGAGTTTGCATGTTCTCCCCGTGTCTGCGTGGGTTTCCTCCCACAGTCCAAAGACATTCACGTTAGGTGCATTGGCGATTCTCAATTGTCCCTAAGGTGTGTGGGTGTGTGTGTGTGCCCTGCAGTGGGTTGGCGCCCTGCCCGCGATTGGTTCCTGCCTCGCACCCTGTGTTGGCTGGGATTGGCTCCAGCAGACCCCCGTGACCCGGTAGTTAGGATATAGCAGGTTGGATAATGGATGGATGGATGGAAAATAATAATAACACATTACATTTATATAGCGCCTTTCCCATGCTCAAACTAAATTAAATTTGCTTAAATGAGTTGTCACGCCTGTAGTGGGTTGGCGCCCTGCCCGGGATTGGTTCCTGCCTTGCGCCCTGTATTGGCTGGGATTGGCTCCAGCAGACCCCCTTGACCCTGTAATTAGGATTCAACGGTTTGGAAAATGGATGGATGGAGCTGTCATGCCAATATGTCAATGGGAGTCAGAATGTAATAATGACATATTTTAATTATACAGCATCTTTCACATGCTCAGACTATAATGGAAATAATAACAAATTGTAAGGTGATACTGATGAAGAACATTAAACCAGACTTGATTGATTAATTAGGTTGTTATGTCTGCAATACTCAGCAAGTCGCTATATGATACTGATACACTTCATTTCTATGCAGTAGCATCTCTGACCTGCTCAAACTACAATGTTAATATACAGTCATTGGGATGTAATACTGACAGAATACTTTAAAATAAATGATGTTCACTTAACTGAGGGTGTGATATCTGTAATACTAAACTTCCAGTTGTGACCGTGTAAGTCACTAGATACATTTTATTTATATAGCGCCTTCCCCAAGCTCAAAGTATAATGCTGCTCTACAGTAATGGGGATGCAATGCAGATGATACACTAAATTTAATTAAAAGTGATTTATTGCTTTGTTTTGTGATGATGATGCCCATTCAAGAACGGAGCTATATAAAAATAAAATTGAGAGAGTGAGTGTAAATATTCTATTCAATTATTGTTTTGTGTTTTCTGACTTCCTCCTGCAGGGTTCTTTCTGTTTGTAGTGCCTTGTAACGATGCGCTCACTGAAAGGCTTTATATGACCTACACGTTGAGTCCCCGACCGGCTCTTTTATCAGGCAGGCGTATTCCGGTGGCCTTTTTCTTTCTTACACACTCACACACACACACACACACATCTCGCAGGTCAGGTGCTTCTCTTTATGTCACATTAACTCTCTAAATCCCCCAACGGCTCCCAGCCTCTGGTCTTGATGTTTAAATTGATCCCCGACTGCTTTGATTTTCCCGCTCTTCTGTCCCCTGTCATTGAATATGGAGAGGAGTGCCATTGTGACAGAGACAGGGAACAAGTCTCATTTCGACATCTCATTACATCTTCAATTCCCCGCAGTCCACATTCAGGCCCCTCTAAGGTCAAGCCGTGCCGAGACCTTTCCGACTTTTTCTTCCCCCTACAATTAGGTTGCAGTCTTCACAAACAATAAATCTCTCGGCACTTTGGCCCCCGCTCTGGGAAGCCCCCTGGATGTCCCTTTTGTACTGCACCTGTGACAATTGGCCTTGTGTTAGGAAAGCCAACAGAAGTCAGGTTAAAGGCCAGAGGTGAGGGCGCAGTCAAGAGGAAGTTATTCTTCAGGCCGCTGAGTCGCCGCTCCCGCTCGTCTCATGTGACACTCAGCTGTCAATCAAGAAAGCCAAAGCGGGGACGCGCACAAGCCGCCCGCCGACCCGCCCGGTGCTGGGGACGCGCATACACAGTTTATTATTAGGAGCGTCCCATGTGACACCCAGTTGTGAATGACGAAACCCGAAGCGGGGACACTAGTGGACCGTTATTAACGTAACATAATAACAAAACAAAAACGTTACCGCGAGAAGAACACGGGAAGAAAACGGGAACGCGGAATGGAGTGCTGGCTTCGTGCGCCTCAGAACATCCTGCGAGCCGTGCTAATGTGCGGGGAGACTTGAAGCCGATAAAGTGCGTCTGCAAGGTCACCTCTGACAAAATGAAATGCTAATGCAAAAGCCTGCCGTTTACCGGCAAGTCCTCCTCTGCGTCCCACAGTGAAAGCCGCCCTGCTGAGCCGGGACGACCAGGGGAACCGAGCGTTCTGGAATGTTACACCCCTCGGCTGGCCTTTGTGTGTCAACGCAGTTGGACACTGTCACCCGGTGGGGCTTGAATGTGTTAAGTCGAAAGGCGACAACGCGGCCGAAAGAGAACGCGCAGCCTGGTTAACGGCGTGCTATACAACGGGGTGGGCGGCTGACTCGCGACATTAGTGTGCAGGGGTGAGTAGTACTTGGCTGGGCAGACGCGGTCACCGAGTACTTTTAAAGACACTACATGTACAGTTACAGTCAGGTCTATAGCGGCCATTGGCGACTGTGTAGGCTGCTACCGCGCACGCGCGGTCCGGCTAATCATTCTGTCGATTCCCTTAACTTAACTTGTGTCTGCACCAATATAGATTTAGATTTAAACGATTACCTGCAATTAAATCCAGTTTGCACTTCGGGTAGAGGCTAAGCTCCATCTCGTCATCATGGCCCTTGTGCAGTGATCAGTGACGATAAAGTTGACTCGGATATGATCGAACATCACGTTCAAATGCTGATGACAGCAACAGCGATTTCTGACTGTAATTCGTTATATAATGTTAAAATGCGGTAAGGCAGTGCTAGTGAAAGACGCTATATAATGTTAAAATGCTGAATAAAAAGACACTATTAAATTAACACAAAGTAATTCTGTTGTCTTATTTATAATACTAAACTGACAGGTAAGTCACTATAAAATGTTAAGATGCAGTCACGTAATGCTGATAAACGACACTATATGAAATAAAGTTGATCGAGCATATTTATAATACCAGGCAGTCATCTATAATTGTGTAAGGCACTGTAAAAGGTTAGAATGTGAAAGAAAGACACCACTTAACATTATATAGTGTCTGCAACACTAAACCGCCATTTATAACAGAGAAAGTCACCAATGTGATGTTAAAAGGCACAATGTTAAATTAAAGTCAATTCATGACATTGTAATGTCTGTAATAGTAAGCAGCCATGTTTGAGTGTGTAAGTCACTATTAATGTAATGCTGTTAAAAGTTACTCTATTAAAGTTGGTTAATTGTATTGTCACGTCTGTCACACTAAACGGCAGCTCATGACTGTGTAAGTCACTCTATAATGTTGAAACGCTGATGAAAGACTCAATATTAAATGAATGGTCATTAATTGTGTTGTCATATTCATAACATTAAACAGCCATTTCTGACTGTCTAAGTCACTACAAAATAGATAGATAGATAGATAGACAGACATGAAAGGCACTATATAATAGATAGATATGTGAAAGGCACTATATAATGTTTAGATAGATAGATAGATATGTGAAAGGCACTATATAATAGATAGATATGTGAAAGGCACTATATAATGTTTAGATAGACAGATATGTGAAAGGCACTATATAATAGATAGATAGATACTTTATTAATCCCAAGGAGAAATTCACATACTCCAGAAGAATACTAATAAAAATGCAGTAATACAATGCTGATTAAAGACACTAAATAAAATGAATGTTGGTCAAATATATTTTCATATTTGTTACAGCAGGCAGTCATGTATGACTGTGTAAGGCACTATACAATCTTAAGATTTACTAGTTGTCACTTAATGGCAATGAAAGGCACTATATTTAATTAACGTTGATTAACAGTACTGTCATATCAGTAATACTAAGCACGCACTTCGGACTGTTTGTAATGTTAAAGTGCAATAATATAATGCTAATATAAGATGCTATACTGTAAATTAATGTCAATTGCAGAGTCATGTTTGTTACACTAAACGGCCATTAAAGACGGTGTATGTCACTATACAATGTTAAAATGTAGATGAAATATTAAATTAACTTTGATTAATTACAGTGTCATGTCTACAACACTAAATGACCACTACTGACTGTGCAAGGCACTATATAATGTTAAGATGCAGTAATGCAATGCTGATTAAAGACACCAAATAACATTAATGTTGATTATATGGTTGTTTGTTATACCAGGCAGGCCATCACCACCTGATCAAAGCACCCTGATGTTCCTACATTGATGGACTAAAAGCCAGAAGTCTACGTGACCGTCATCAACAAGTCCTTCCAAGAGAACCCTAACTACAAAGAGGACTGTTTCATTGATGTTAGGTAGATTGCCCAGAGAGCACTGGGTGGTCTCGTGGCCCCTGCAGATTTTATTTTATTTTTTTCTCCAGCCGTCTGGAGTTTTTTTTTTGCTTTTTCTGTCCTCCCTGGCCATCAGACTACCTCACTCTTATTCTATGTTAATTAGTGTTCTTTTATTCTAATTCTTATTTTGTCTTTCATTTCTCTTTTTCTTCATCATGTGAAGCACATTATTTGTATGAAAATGTGCTATAGAAATAAATGTTGTTGTTGTTGTAATATAATGCTGACATTAGAAACTACCTTCAATTAACATCAATCGCAGAGTCATGTCTGTTACACTAAATGACCATTGAAGATGGTGTAAGTCACTCTATAATGTTACAATGCAGATGACAGACACAATATTATATTAACTTTGATTAATTACGTGTCATGTGTACAACACTGAAAGGCCATTTCTGACTGTGTAAGGCACTATATAATGTTAATATGCAGTAAATTAATGCTGATGAAAGACACTATAAAATTAATGTCAATCAACTGTAGTTTCATGTTTATAATACAAGGCAGACATCAATGACTGTGTAAGGCACTATATAATGTTAAGGTGTGTTAAATGTTGTCACATAATGGTAATGAAAGGTACAATGTTGAATTAAAGTTGATTAACAGTTTTGTCACATATTAAAAGGACTGTGTAAGTCACTATGTCAACAGCAACGATATTTGTCTGTGTGGTACGTTTTCTTACCTAGTGTATGATGATGAAGCTCAAAGTGCTTTACAAGATGAAACAAAAGTTTACTATATATATATATATATATACATACTAGGGGGCTCCGCCCCCTGCTCGCTTCGCTTGCCAACCCCAAGTTAGGTTAACCGGATATACAATTTAAAGAGATTGTTATTTTCACGGGTATTGTTACATATGCATTATTTTCACTTTTAATTTAAAATTTCAGTTTAAACAATATTTGGAATTACCTTTTCTTCAAGATCACATTGAATTGTGATTCTGTGTTTGGACTTACATCGTGACAATGCAACGTATAAATGCCTATGTGTGAATTTTGATTCTTTCTCTCTAATAAATAAATTGACTTTTTCAAAATGTTTGTCCCTGTGATTTGTTAATTGTCTTTGCAATAGTTATTCTAACGGGAACCTGTAAACGTTTTAATATGAATAGCATATCAAGATCTCCTTTGGTGTCTAGTGTTATATCCTGAAGATGGACTACATGACCTTTCTTGTCACCTGTTCAAATTTTACATTTGTTCGACCAAATTTGAATACAGCTAATCTTGTCCTGCTGCACAGCCCATCACTCCGACATCAATTACACAATAACATTACGATACGTCCTTCTTTCAACAGTAATTCAGCCGGTGGAAGACCCGACGGTGTTACCGGTTGTAGATATTCTTCAGGATATTGTAAGTTGATGTTTTTATCTTCCTCATCATCACCACCAACTGTCTCAGCAGTGTCTATTAATACGCATTTAACCAATTTGCCGTGTAGCCGATCGTCAATTTATTTAACATTAATAACATTAATTTATTTGATTTCATTGTTTCTCGCTGCCATATTTAGATGAATGGGTGATTCTAAACTGGATCTTCGTAAGTGTGTGTGTGTGTGTGTGTGTGTGTTCCTAAGTAAGCCCATTAATGGATTGGTGTCTGTCCCAGTTAAGTGCCGGAATGCACCTCATGACTGTGGTCCTGTTTGAAATTACTTGTAAGTAGGGTGTGACTTGAAAGCATCCCTACATTATCCAACCCGCTATATCCTAACCACAGGTTCACGGGGGTCTGCCAGAGCCAATCCCAGCAAACACAGGGTGCAAGGCAGGGTGCCAGCCCACCGCAGTGAAAGAATCTCATGGTAAAAGTTTACATCTTGCAGGACTTCCTTCCAAAAAGTCTCTTCATAAAGTCACGCCTCGCCGCAGGAGTCTTGTCTCGTCCCAAGTTTTTTTTATTATATATATATTTTCACGCACGTGTGAGTAGGGGGCCGCGTACGGACCTAAACGGCATCATAAAGTCGTATGCCAGAAGGGAATGGCGGGGTACTAACCTTTCTCTCTTTATTTCCTGCAGAACAAAAGACGCACCGACGCCATGACTCTGCCCGACTCGCTAACCACGCACCGCCACTTCCGCCCTTCCTCTGTCAACTCCTGATGACGTCAGCAATCCCAACATCCATCTCGGCTCCTTCCCAGCATACCTCTCTCTCTACTTCCGGTCCCTCTTCATAAATATTCCCCCCTCCGCCATTTTGACTGTCAACTGTATGGTGCAATTGTGTACTATTTTGACAAATTATTATTTTTGCAAATATTTTCTACAGTATACGGGGCCGGAAAGCCCAAACCTTTATGATCGTGTGTCTTTCTTTTCTCTCTCTCTCTCTCTCTCTCTCTCTCTCTCTCTCTCTTTATATATATATATATATATATATATTGTCAGGGATGCCAGGGGCAACGACTTGGCCCACCCTGGGCCATCCTGGTTGCACTGGGGGCCACGGGTAGAGGACTTGGAAGCTCAACCCTGTAGGGGCCCGTGGTCACTGCCAGGGGGTGTCCCAATGCCTTAGGAACCCTGGAACTCAGCACTTCTGGTACACCAGGAAGTGCTGGGGGGAAGAGAAGCAGGGACGCCCGGAGAGCTTCCGGGAGAACAGCCGCCACTTCCGCCACACTGCGGTGTGTCGGCGGGAGATTGCCGGGGAGCTCATCCGGGTACGGATAAAAGGGGCCGCCTCCCTTCATTCGGGGCGAGAGTCGGGAGCGGAGTGGACTGAGCTGGAAGAAAGGAGGCAAGGAGGCGGCCTGGAGAAAGTAAGGCATTGTGTGGCCAGGACTTTGGGGATTTGTGGTGCACTTTGTGACTTATATATTTGTAAATAAACGTGTTTGTGGGTGAAATGAACATGTCCGCCTGTCTGTGTCTGGGCCAGTCTCCACAATATATATACTGTATATCTCCTCTTTAATTATAAAATCCTGAGCCTAAAAGTGCAATGATTTTATGTGACAATTTTATGTCACGTTTTTTGCACACTTTAATTGGGCTTATTTTAAAACCTACATAAATAGATATATATATTTGGTATCATTATTTTCAGAGTTTGTCAAACTTTAATGTGATGTTGTTAGCTTTTCAGATTCTTATTCCCTTTTTAAATTATAAACTAAAAAATATCAAGAACTCACATCCCACGAGACAAGACTTTGTGCCAAGAGATAATAAAAGACAAAGAGTTTGACAGCTGCTGTACAGGCTTTAAAATGTTCAAAGCGCCATGCGAGATGAAGACCACCCAGCACAGCAGCAACAGCAGCTGATCGAGCAAAGAGGAGGTAAAATAAAACTGTATTTGTTTCCCATTGTGTCACCGTTTAAGAGGGGGTTTCGAGGAGCGACTGCATCTCCTTGGGGTGCGTTCAGCCCCCCTCTTCACAATATGAGCGGCAGAGATGTGAAGCACATAGCGCAGCCTTTGGTTGGTGTCATATGGAAAAGTCTGTGAACCCCTTTAAATTCTTTGGATTTTTGTTCCTCATTGGCTGAGCCTCCAAAGTATCAACTTCCTTTTAATATACGCCATGCCTTATGGACACAGGAGGATTTCAGCAGTGACATGAAGTTTATTGGATTAACAGAAAATATTCAATATGCATCATAACAAAATTAGAAAGGTGGGCACCCAACAGAGATATGACATCAATACTTAGCTGAGCCTCCTTTTGATCCTTTGAGCCTCTCGACGCTGTCCTCCTGTAGCCTGTGACGAGTGTCTGGACTCTGATGTTGGTATTTCTGACCATTCTTCATACAAAATCTCTCCACTTAAGTTCAATTTGATGGACAGCCTGCTTCAAATCATCCCATAGATTTTCCATGATTTTCAAGTCAGGTGACTGTGACGGCCATTCCAGAACATTTGACTTCTCCCTGTGCATGAATGCCTCTGTAGATTTCCAACTGTGTTTTGGCTCATTGTCTTGTTGGAATATCCAACCCCTGCTTAAGTAACTTCAACTTTGTGACTGATGCCTGAACATTATCCTAAAGAATTTGTTGATATTGGGTTGAATTCATCCGACCCTCGACTTTAACAAGGGCCCCAGTCCCTGAACTGGCCACACAGCCCCACAGCATGATGGGACCTCCACCACATTTGACAGGAGGTAGCAGGTGTTTTTCTTGGAATGTGGTGTTCTTCGTCCGCCATGCAAAGTGCTTTTTGTTCTGCCAAATAACTCCATTTTTGTCTCATCAGTCCAAAGCACTTTGTTCTTAATGACTCTGACTTGTCTAAATGAGCATTTGATACAACAAGAGACTCTGTTTGTGGTGTGAGTGCAGAAAGGGCTTCTTTCTCATCACCCTGCCATACAGATGTTCTTTGAGCAAATTGCACTGAATTGTAGAACGATGTACAGATACACCATCTGCAGCGAGATGTTCTCACAGGTCTTTGGAGGTGATCTGTGGTTGTCTGTCACCATTCTCACAATCCTGCCTCTTCATATGCCGCTCCTGTATTTTTCTTGGCCTGCCAGACCTGCTGGTTTAATATCAACTGTGCCTGTGGCCTTCCATTTCCTGATTCCATTCCTTACAGTTGAAACTGACAGTTTAAACCTCTGAGATGGCTTTTTGTAGCCTTCCCCTAAACCAGGAGACTCAACAATCTTTGTTTTCAGATCTTTGGAGATTTGCTTTGAGGATCCCATGCTGTCTGTCACTCTTCAGAGGAGACTCAAAGGGAAGGAAGCACAACTTGTGATTGACCACCTTAAATACCTTTGACCACTCATGATTGGACACTCCTGTCTGTGAAGTTCAAGGCTGAACGAGCTCATCATACCAAGTAATCAGCATTGAGCAGTGACAGGCATTCAAATCAGCACAATGACAAGGGGAGCCACATTTGTGCACAGCCAGACCTGCTGGGTTGGTTTAACAGCAACTAACCCTAACCCTAATTAAATTTGATTTAATTTCATACAACAAAATACAGTGTCACTAAAAATCTTTGTTCAGAAAACACTGCAGTACTCCGATGTTCCTAGGAAATGAAAGACATACAACTGTCATCTTTACTGTTGAAAGGAGAGTCAATTAATTTGCAGGCTGAGAGGGGTTCCCAAACTTTTTCATATGACTATAAAGCTCACAAGTTGCATTTTTCCCTGGATACATTTTGGACAATTTTAAATTAGATAAATGTGATGAATGAATGACAATAAGCTAAATTATCAAGTGCTGGGCACGTGTAGAGCTAATCTACAGGGCCGAATTCTACTCCTTTTCTGAGATGTAAAACTAAAGGTCCTTTTTCTGAGGGTTAGGATGCCAGTTATCATCTGATTGTTTAGGACATAATGATTCAAGGTCCAAGATAAGAGGAGATAGCATGATCCGAGACAGCAATAGCATTGCACTTAGAAGATCTGATGGGGCAGGAAATTATTATCATTAAAAAAGTCGTCCATTCTTAAGTAGCTATGATGTACTGGTGAGAAGAAGGAATATTGTCTTGTATTTGGATTTAAAAATGTCCATGGGTCTGATAAATTACGATCCATTACAAAGCTTGTGATTATCTTTGTGGTATTAGATGTTATAGTCACCATAGTTGAAAATATATCCCTGTTTGGATTTAAAACACAATTAAATTCTCCAGCCTTTATAATTTTATTAATTCTCATATTGGGAATGGATGAAAATATGCAACTCTTCAGTTCCACCCGGGGGAGTAAATGCTAACATTGTTCAAAGTTATTGTCTGTTTTTACATGCATTTTTATTACTCTTTGTTTTTTGTACCAGTATGCTGCTGCTGGATTATGTGAATTTCCCCTTGGGATTAATAAAGTATCTATCTATCTATCTATCTATCTATCTATCTATCTATCTATCTATCTATCTATCTATTATATAGTGCCTTTCCTATCTATCTATCTATCTATCTATCTATCTATCTATCTATCTATCTATCTATCTATCTATCTATCTATCTATTATATAGTGCCTTTCATATCTATCTATCTATCTATCTATCTATCTATCTATCTATCTATCTATCTATCTATCTATCTATCTATCTATCTATCTATCTATCTAAATATGTTTTGCAAGAGAGTGGCACAGTGGGTGGCGCTGCTGCCTCACAGTAAGGAGACTCATCTGGGTTTGCTTCCCAGGTCCTCCCTGCGTGGAGTTTGCATGTTGTTCCCGTGTCTGCGTGGATTTCCTCCCACAGTTCCAAGACATGCAGGTTTGGTGGATTGGTGATCCAAAATTGTCATCTGTGTGTGCGTGTCCTGTGGTGGGCTGGCGCCCTGCCCAGGGTTTGTTTCCTGTGTTGGCTGGGATTGGCTCCAGCAGACCCCCGTGACCCTGTAGAGATTAGGATATAACGGGTTGGATAATGGATGAATAGATGTTTTGCGAGATAAAATCTCTATCATCCACATTAGGTTGTTATATATTTATCAAAATGACTTTAGAATTGAATAAATTACCCATCACTATCTCATAGCATCCTTCAGGGTCAAAAACTACGCCTATGGCTACAAATGAGATTGCCTTATGTGTTAAAATTCTCAGACACACACGTTTTATTTTTGTAGCTAGAATGAATAAAAGTGGCCAGTCCAGTCTCTCTCCAGTCAAGATTGGTCCTTACTTATTAAGTGAGTCTCTTGTAAGAATTGTGTCCTAGCCTTTAGGCCTGTGAGGTGGAACAAGAGTTCTTCTTGCTTTAGATCGTAATTGAGGCCTTTGACATTCCAGTTTACAAAGTTCAATGGTTTGCCAGGTAAATGCTGCTGAAATCACATATTAATCAGATTACTAGGACACCATTTTTCCACTTAAGAAATACAGCAAAAGTTATGTCCCTTATAACTTTGCAAGATGCTGAAAAATGAGTTCACACTTTTGTTTTTAGTCAACTAGATTACCGTAATGGACACCTCACAGGACCACCAAAAGAAGACATCAATCGATTGCAACGAGTGCAGAATGGAGCTGCCAGAATCTTAACTTTAGAAAAGAAAATCTGAGCACATCCCACCAGCTTTGATGTCACTGCACTGGTTACCCGTGCCATTCAGAATTGACTTTAAAATACTGCTTATGGTTTACAAAGCCTTAAATAATCTCACTCTGTCCTATGTTCTGCTATGCCTGTCACCTTAAACTTCGAGTCGTAACCTTAGATCTTCAAATGAGGGTCTGCTCAGAATTCCAAGAGCTAAACTGAAAAGAAGTGGTGAAGCGGTGGGTGGGCTTCTGCTGTTAGGCACCTCAAATATGGAATACGAGTTTGCCGATAGAAATTTGCCAGACTAATACGGTAGAACATTTTAAAAAGCTGGCAAAATATCATTATTGTAACATGGCTTTCTCAGAGCTACAGCGTCTCCTTGAGGAGAGCTGAAGAACTACAACTGACCATCGACCGTCACTTTCAGTTTCACTACATGTGATTTCAGCTCTGTGTCGACTCTCACTGATGCCGCACATTGCAATGGTTGAAGGAGAGAAATCTGCAGGGAAAATATGAATTTGGCTGTTTTTGCATACGATCTCCACCTTGTAGGTTTTGAGTGAACTGGTCCATGCCTGCGATAAGCAGGTGAGATTCTGCTACAGTTCTGCTACGTTGTGTGTGAGTACGTTCACAATGCAATGGACTGGCGCCCTGTTCCTGCCCTTTGGCCTATGCTCGCCCCTCATGAACCCGCTCAGGATTAAGCTGCTTAGGAGATGGCTTGAATGTTATAATTCTGCTTTGAATGTCGCTGGGTTGAGACCTTGATTGGTTTTCAGGAAGTCTTTTGATTCTGTTGTTGTTCTTCAAACACTACAAGTTTATCACAATGCACTTTCCATTCTGAATCTACAGAAGTTATTTTGTTTATCAGCAGCAGATCTTGATTGTTCTGCTTCTTCGATGCCAGGTGTTTTTAATTGTATTCTCATATTCGCCTGTATATTTCCACATAGTGACAAGGACATCATCCCATGGGATTATTGGAATCTTAAAGAATACAGGGAGGTCAGGATGCAATGCAGTGTACAGTCAACACATCCATAACCAGATCAGAGACGTAACTACTTAAAGAAGATCTCTGGTGTACACCTACCCTAGCTGGGGTCTTGTCTGTTACCCTGACACCTGGTCCTCAAATCCTCAAGCATATCCTGGACAGTCCACACGTACTTCTGTGGTCTCTCTAATGCATCTCCAGACTTTGTGATGTGGCACTCAATTACAAATCTTCTGTCAATCGGTAAACACCATCTGCCAAACCTTAAGGTTTTTCTCAATGCTTCTCCATCAGCTACTCAATGCAAAGACTCCATCCGTTGCTCTTCTACCATGCCCAAAGCCAAACTGCTCCTCCCCTATGGTGGTCTTTTCACTAAGCCTTCTCTCTGCAACCCTTTCCTAAATTTTCATTGTGTGTGCCATCAGCTTTATCCTTCTGAAGTCTCCACTATCCTGATCATCTCCCTCCCCTTTACAAATGAGTACAAACCCACTGCTCCTCTGGTATTCCCTCCTTTTCTTAGATCTTCTGAAGCAGATCCCACAACACATCTACGTACTCCCTCTTCTCCTATTCTGTTCTGCACCTGCTGATATTTCATCCTCTCCTGCTGTCTTTCCTTTCTACCTTCTTTTCAACGCCTCCCTCCTTATTCTCAATACCAGTCTTTCATTCAGGGCTCCATCTCTACTTATTGTTAACCCTATCATTTACACTGAAGAGCCCACCATCCTCATCCTTCATCTCCTGTATCTGATTTAAATCCTACCCCGCTTTGTTCCTAGTCTTCGCTATTCTAAAACTCCTTCTCTCTCTCCCTCTTCTCTCTCCAATTTCTCATAATCCTCCTCCAAAACTCATCCCTGGGCTCCTGCCACTACCCTCTTTGCCTCCTTGTTTGTCTGTCTTCCTCGTTCTCAGATTGGTGCCATGTCTTCATTACCTTCATCTTAGGCTTCATCATATCAGTAGATAGATAGATAGATAGATAGATAGATAGATAGATAGATAGATAGATAGATAGATAGATAGATAGATAGATAGATAGATAGATAGATAGATAGATAGATAGATAGATAGATAGATCTGAAAGGCAAGATATAATAGATAGATAGATAGATAGATAGATAGATAGATAGATAGATAGATAGATAGATAGATAGAAGGATCTGAAAGGCAAGATATAATAGATAGATAGATAGATAGATAGATAGATAGATAGATAGATAGATAGATAGATAGATAGATAGATAGATAGATAGATAGATAGATAGATAGTGTCAGGGATGCCAGGGGCAACGACCCAGCCGGGATGCCTTGAGGGACCGAAAGAGGGTCTACGCCCACCCTGGATCACGTGGGGGCCGCCATCCTGGTTGCTTGGGGGCCACGGGTAGAGGGCTTGGAAGCTCAACCCTGTAGGGACCCGTGGTCTCTGCCAGGGGGCGCCCCAATGCCTTGGGGACCCTGGACCTCAGCACTTCCACCACACCAGGAAGTGCTGGGAAGAAGAAGAGAAGGGACATGCGGAGAGCTTCTGGGAGAACAGCCGGTCTTTCCTCCACACTGGGGTGTGTCCAGGGAGGAATGCCGGGACACACCTGGAGCCCATCCGGGATGAGATAAAAGGGGCCGTCTCCCTTCATTCAAGGTTGGAGTCGGGTGGAAGCAGGACAAAGCAGGAGAGAGTGTGGAGGCGGCCCGAAGAGGAAGGCATTGTGTGGCCAGGACTGTGTTTGGGGTTTGTGTGCACTTGACTGATTATTGTAAATATTAGTTGTAAAATAACCGTGTGGTGGTGATTAAAAACATGTCTGCCTGTCTGTGTCCGGGCCGCGTCCACAATAAATAGATAGATAGATAGATAGATAGATAGATAGATAGATACTTTATTAATCCCAAGGGGATATTCCCATACTCCAGCAGCAGCACACTGATAAGAACAATATTAAATTAAAGAGTGATAACAATGCAGGTATAACAGACAATAACTATGTATAATGTTAATGTTTACCCCCCCTGGGTGGAATTGAAGAGTCGCTTAGTGTGGGGTCTCCTCAGTCCGTCAGTGGAGCAGGACAGTGATAGAAGTCTGTCGCTGCTCCTCCTCCTCTGTCTGGAGATGATCCTGTTCAGTGGATGCAGTGGATTCTCCATGATTGACAGGAGTCTGCTCAGCGCCCGTCGCTCTGCCACGGATGTCAAACTGTCCAGCTCCGTGCTTACAATAGAGTCTGCCTTCCTCACCAGTTTGTCCTTCTTCTTTATGCTGCCTCACCAGCACACCACCGCATAGAAGATGGCGTTCACCACAACTGTGTGGTAGAACATCTGCAGCATCTTATTTCAGATGTTGAAGGACGCCAGCCTTCTAATGAAGTATAGTCGTCTCTGTCCTCTCTTGCACAGATCATCAGTATTGGCAGTCCAGTCCAGTTAATCATCCAGCTGCACCTTCAGGTATTTATAGGTCTGCAACCTCTGCACAGTCACCTCTGATGATCATGGGGTCCATGAGGGGCCTGGGCCTCCTAAAATCCACCATCAGCTCCTTGGTTTTGCTGGTGTTCAGTTGTTTGAGTCACACCATTTAACAAAGTCCTTGATTAGGTTCCTGTACTCCTCCTCCTGCCCACTCCTGATGCAGCCCACCATAGCAGTGTCGTCAGTGAACTTTTGCACGTGGCAGGACTCCGAGTTGTATTGGAAGTCCGATGTATGTTGGCTGAACAGGACCGGAGAAAGTCCAGTCCCCTGCGGCGCTCCTGTGCTGCTGACCACAATGTCAGACCTGCAGTTCCCGAGACACAGTTACTGAGGTCTGTCTGTAAGATAGATTTGCAGGTTAAGTGGAAATGTTGCAAAAAAAATATCAGGGAAAAAATAGAAAAATAGAAAAAAAAATAAATAAAAAATAGAAAAATTCTTTTGGATTATAAGAAAGAGGGACTGGCCTCTCCTGCCTTAACCCTGGTGCTGCTAGAATATCCTCCATCAGGAGTGAGTGGTACAGACCAAGAGTACGGTGAACGACAGCTGGTGTCAGATTAACACAAAGTGTGACGCGTCCTAATGTTCTAAAGTTCAGAGGCACGTCATGCAGGCCCAGCCGTGTCTCCAGGAGGACCAGCTCGATGGAACGATCACACGCTTCACGACCAAAGCCCCTAGCCGTGTGTGCAGTGGAGCAGATAGCTCAGTAGCAGGTTTCACGGCAAAGAAAACAAAAAATAAAATCATTAAAGAAGCACTCGCTACTTCAGTCTACTCTCGATGTGATTTAAACAAAAGCCTTCAAATTTGTTAAAGCCTGGAAAATGATTGCATATGACTCGCATTTTGATAAACACCTGAAAAAAGAGGACGATTTGCATTGGATTTTAGCAGTTCAGTTAACGAGAAGCGATGGCGCCTTTATCTTTGTATGAACTCGATATTGCAGGATTCTTCACACTGAGCGTTCAATTGAGCATTAAAGAAATGTAAGGAGGCGATTAACACAGCGCCTTTCCAGTGGCGTATGAATGATTTTCTTTACCCGCCAGGCACCGGCTGTAAATAGAACATTTTGTTTACAGGCAACAGTTTCTTATTTAAAATGGGAAATGGGGGCACCTGCATCCACAGAGAGCCACTTTGGGTGGTTTCAGATGCTGTTCGGGGGCCATCTGAAGCCTGCTACTTCTCACATAATCAACGACTAGAACAGCTTGTATTTTTATTGCTCACTTTGGTCTTTCGCTGTTGTATTCCTCTCTCTCTATATATGCTCACCGGCCACTTTATTAGGCACACCTTGCTAGGACTGGGTCGGACCCTCTTTTGCCTTAATTCTTCATGGCACAGACTCAACAAGTTGCCGGAAACACTCCTCAGGGATTTTGCTCCATATTGCTGCAGATTTCTCAGCATCCATGATCCATGATGCGAATTTCCCTTTCCACCACATCCCAAAGGTGCTCTTTTGGGTTGAGATCTGCTGACTGTGGAGGCCATTTGAGCACAATGAACTCAATTGTCATGATCAAGA
Source organism: Polypterus senegalus (assembly GCF_016835505.1). Taxonomy (NCBI): domain Eukaryota; kingdom Metazoa; phylum Chordata; class Cladistia; order Polypteriformes; family Polypteridae; genus Polypterus; species Polypterus senegalus. Next base: position 4,730,546 of record NC_053171.1, read on the forward strand.
AACCAGTTTGAGATGATCTGAGCTTTGTGACATAACGTCCTGGTGGAAGTAGCCATCCAAAGATGGGGACACTGTGGCTATAAGATGGTGGACATGGTCAGCAACAATACTCAGGTAGGCTGTGGTATTTAATCAAGGCTCAGATGGTACTGGAAAATATTCTCCACACCATCACACCACCATCACCATCCTGAAACGTTGATGCAAGGTAGGATGGATCCATGTTTTCATGTTGTTAAACCAACCATCCAAATGTTGCAGGAGAAATTGAGACTTTTCAGATCAGGCATTTCTAATGTTCTCTTATCCGATTTTGCTGAGCCTGTGTGAATTGTAGTGAACGATAGAACAACAGACACTTGGAATAAGCGACCAAGTAGTGAGGTAGACAGTAAGACTTTAGGGACTTTCAAAACTCTACTTGATGTTTTTTTGGAAGAAATAAGTGGACAGGACTGGCGAGCTTTGTTGTGCTCAATGGCCTATTCTCGTCCAGATTGTTCTTGTGTTCTAATGTAGCCTCAGTTGCCTGTTCTTAGCTGACAGGAGTGGCACCCACTGTGGTCTCCTGCTGCTGTAGCCCACCTGCTCCAACGTTTCCACGTGTTGTGTGTTCAGAGCTGCTCCATTGCCTTTCCATCAGCTTGGACCAGTCTGGCCGGTCTCCTCTCACCCCTGGCATCACCAAGGCATTTTCACTCAGCAATCTGCCACTCACTGGGCATTTTCCCATTTTCAGACCAACCAACCAACCAACCATTTTCCAACCCGCTCAATCCGAACACAGGGTCACGGGGGTCTGCTGGAGCTGGAGAAATGGTTGTCCATGAAAACCCCAGTGGATCAGCAGTTTCTGAAGCACTCAGAGCAGCCCGCCTGGCATCAACAACTATGTTATGTTGAAAGTCCCTTCGGTCACCTTTCTTCTCCACTCTGATGCTCACTTTGAACTTCAGCAGGTCATCTTGACAAGGTCTACAGAGTGAAATGTATTGAGTTACTGCCATGTGACTGGCTGATTAGATATTTGTGTTAACAAGAAGTTGAATTTGTGTACCTAATAAAGTGATCTGTAAAGTAAGGTTCTGAGCAAGCTTGTTAGATCCATTTTATCAGGGGACCTTCTAGTTATTGAAGAAACAAGCTTGGCTTCAAGGGTTCATCCATAGCTTCATGCAGGCAGTACATTCAGACTGAAATTTGAGCATTAGAACATTTAAAAGATTATAGATGAGTCCAACAAAGTGTGCCAGTCCATTCCACTTAAATCCTGTAAAATAACATCAAGTTGAGATTTAAAAGCCCCTAAAGTCCTTATGTCTACCACACACTGCTATGTCCTTGAGTAGCCTGGAGACCCAAACTGCACAAAGGACTCCAGATGAGGCCTCACCAGTGTGTTATAAAGCTTGAGCAGAACCTCCAGTGAGTTGTACTGCACACGTCAAGGCGCTATATGACCTGACAGTCTGTTAGCCTTCTTAATGGCTTCTGAACACTGGCTGGAAGTCGATAGCTTAGAGTCCACTAAGACTCGTAAATCCTTCTCATAAAGTGGACTTTTGAATTTTCCAACCTCCCATTTTGTATTAACTTTGCATTTACTTAAGGATAAACTCTCTTGGCTCTTGATACTCCACACATCAAGGCGCTATATAACCCAACATCCTATTAGCGTTTTTGAACACTTCTGTCTTCTGCCTACGCTTAGACAGTGACCAGTCCACTATGACTCCCAAGTCCTTCTCAATGGAGACCCAAACTGCCCACAGGACTCCAGATGAGGCCTCACCAGTATGTTCTAAAGGTTGAGCAGAACCTCCTGTGACTTGTACTCCACACATCAAGGCGCTATATAACCTGACAGTCTGTTAGCCTTCTTAATGGCTTCTGAAAACTGACTGTCAGTTGATAATGTAGAGTCAAGTCAAACGTCACATTTTTACTTCCTATGTGTGACACTTTACATTTACTGTCATTAAGCTTCATTTGCCAGAAATCGGCCCAAGCCTGTCTGCTGTCCAAGTCCCCCTGTGAGGATTCAATGGATTCTTGATTATCTGGTAATCCACCTATCTTGGTATCATCTGCAAACTTAACCAGCTTGTTACTTACATTCCTATCTAAATCATTTATATCTCTCTATTATATAAAAAAAACCTTTGACGCAGCAAGACTTTTTGGAAGAGAGATGTTTTCAAGTCCCGCTTGGCGAGACTTTTTCCTTGAGATTTCTTAAAGTCACGCCCTCCTCTCAAACTTTTTCAAACAAGACCACGGTCCTCCAGCACCGAGAAACGATGAAGTCAAACGAATTAACGGCAAAAAATGACAATGGGTTACACAGCAAATTGATTAAATGCGCATCAATAGACTCTGCTGAAACAGTTGGTGGTGATGGTGTTGAAGATGATAGCATCAACTTACAATATCATGAAGAATATCTACAACTGTTAACAATGTCCGGTCTTCCACGGCACGAATTACTGTAGAAAGAAGGATGAATCCAAGAAAGGTAATGTAATAACATTAGACACCAAAGGAGATCTTGATATGCCACTCGTATTAAAACGTTAACAGTTTCCTGTTAAAATAGCTTTTGCAAAGAAAATTAACAATCTCAGAGACTAACGTTCAAAAAAGTCATTTTATTTAATAGAGAGAAACAAAAGAAATTCAATCACAGGCAGTTATACATGGTGTTGATGCATATGTAAAGATTCCCATGAAAATAAAAATCTGTTTAAATTGTACATCTGCATCTCCATACGCGAGCGGCAGATCCGCAAACAGGCCAAGGGGTTGGCGAGTGAAGTGAGCAGGTGGCAAAGCCCCCTGGTATATTAAAACAGCAGCAGCCCCTGCTGGACACCACTCTTAATTCTGATGAGGTTCCTCACACCATCATCCTCTTCTTCCTGTGTCTGTGCCAATTCTACACTCCATACCCTAAACTGCCACTTCTTTCAGTTTGATGCCCACCCTCTCATGTGGTACCTTATCAAATGCTCTCTGAAAGTCCACATCAATAATCTTATCTGCTCCACGCTGGTCGTATCCTTTTGCTTCCTCCTCATAGAATTCTAGCCTGTTAGTAAAACACGACCTCCCTCTTCTGACTCCATGCTGAATGTCCAGTAAACCTCCTGTCCTTGCCAGGTGTTGCTCAGTCTTGTCCTTAATAATTCCTTCCATTCATTTTCCTGTGATGCACGTTAAGCTTACTGGCCTGTAGTTACTTAGATCTGCTCTGTCACCTCGTTTCTATAACAGAACAATATTTGCCATTTTCCAGTCTTTCAGAATTTCCGCAGTGTGCAGTGATTTCTTTAAAATATGCGTCAAGGGTTTCGATCTGAAATCACTGACCTCCTTAGGAACTCGATATCTGGTCCTGGACATTTGTTTGATTTCAATAAACTTCCAGTAGAATCGGGATATCCATGTGAATCAAACATTCCAAAGTGAGATATTTAGAAATATTTGCAGGCATCAGGACAGCAGACGTGTGATCTGAGATAGCACTGCACAACAAAGTTTTTGCTTCTTGAACCCTGTTGGGTGTTTCTTATAGATCGTTGGGTGCTGATCACGAATATCACTTTCAAATTTACCCGTCACGTACCGTTTCAGATTTTTTGTTATATTTGTACCCAAACATTTTCGCTCCTGTAAGTGACTTCTCAACAACGGTTTGTGCAGCCTGGGCATTTGCAGCCATGGAATCAGGCAAGTTTGGACGCTGTTCTGTGGAAGTTGACATCCTGGGCATGCCTGGCAGGTCTGAACGAGCTTGACGCTGTCTCCACATGCTATGGAGGTGGCTGGCATACACCGATCCTGCTCATTCGGTTTATATAGATAGTCAGTGTGTATGTATGTAGAGTATCAGCATAGTAAAGTATAGTATCTGTAGCAATATAACAGTAAGTAAGCTTGATGCTATAGACGTTTTGGTGTCTCGTCAATGTCGTGAGAGCTGCGATACATTCTGCTTTATCTGTGGTGAATATACAGTTGCGCCCGCCTCAGAAATGACGGATGACTGCTCTTGTGAAGAAAGCTTATCATCCGTATTTCGGCTGGTGATCCAGACAAGGAATAAGTGCCTCCCATTTGCTGTGTGACATGTGCTGTCAGTCTGAGAGCCCGGCTCAGAGGCACTCGAAAGACGACACCGTTTGCTGTTCGGAAAATATGGCAAGAACAGAAAGACCACGTGACGGACTGTTACTTCTGTTTGTCTAATGTCTCTGGTTTATCTGTCAAAAACAAGAATTCAATTGAATATCCTAATCTGCCTTCAGCAATGAGACCCGTGCCACATGACGACAGTCTTCCAATTGTGAAACCACCAGAGGATTGAACCTTAGATGAACCAGATGAAGGAACTGCAATGCAGGCTACTGACAGTGACATTGACCCAGATTTTGAACCGTGCTCATCAGGCGATCCACAGTCCAAATTGAACGATTTGGTCAGAGAGTTGGGTCTGTCAAAAGCAAAAGCCGAGCTGCTTGGTTCGAGACTGCAGGAATGGTGTTTGCTGTCACCAGGTACGAACATTTCTGTGTTTCGATGCCGACATCATGATATAACTACAGTTTTTGCACAAGTCGACAGTCTCTGTTTCTGTTGTGACATTGAAGGATTGTTCTCGGCTTTGGGTTGTGATCACGTTTTGGAAGAGTGGTGTCTCTTCAATGGTTCATCAATGTTAAGCCTGAAAGCTGTTCTGCTACACAATGGCAACGTTTATCCTTCAGAACCTGTTGGCTATGCAGCACACATGAAAGAAACGTATGAGAATATGGAACTGTTGCTGAAGCCCGTCCAGTATAACAAGCACAACTTTAATATCTGTGGAGATCTTCAAGTCGTTGCTCTGTTACTAGGACTGCAGCTCGGCTACACAAAGTACTGTTGTTTCATCTGTGAATGGGACAGCCATGCCAAAGAGGCGCACTATTCTCGACAGAACTGGCCACTCCGTAAAACATTAGTTCCAGGACAGAAAGATGAGGCATATGAATCGCTGGTCGATATTTTTGCCCCCTCTTCACATAAAACTGGGACTCTTGAAGAATTTCGTGAAAGCACTGAACAAGGAAGGTGAAGGTTTTCGTTATTTAAGACAGAGCCCCAAACTCCATTTAGCTGGTAGACAAACTTCTCAAAGCATACAAGACAATGAAGTGCAACACGCCACTCGAGATTCACACTTGGACTTCTTCCCCACCAATCTCGGTGCTGTCAGTGACAAACACGGTGAAAGGTTTCACCAGGACATTGCTACAATGGAGAGACGATACCAGGGCAACTGTAATCTGTCAATGCTTGCGGACTACTGTTGGACACTGCAACGTGACGCACCAGACATTGAATACAAAAGAAAATCAGGAGCAAAACACTTTTAATTCTGTTGAATTTAATAGCTTATGTGAAACATAAACGGGACTAAATACGTTATTGTCAGTAAACATATAAATGTCTGTTTCTCAGAGTTCCTATGTGATGCAGCATATTTGTGTATACCCAGCAGGTACCTGTCACAATCAGCAAAAACTTTTCAAGAAGCAAGACTTTTCAAAAAAATTGTTGTGCAGTTTAACCTAAATGAGATGAGGCGATTGGAAGGTAAATACGAAACCTAAGTTTCACCCAATACGTGAAATGGAGGCAGATCACTGCATGCCCTTTGAAGAGTTTACCGCAGCGTTGCCAGACAAAACGCATCCTTTCTGTATGCAAAATGTGAAATAACACATCATGTTCATGTGCTCTTCTAGTTATCAGATATAAAACATTCTGCTCACAGAGCTCTGCTGGGTAAACAGACCCCGTAATCATTGTCACTGTGCCAGTAGGCAAGCGCAGATTGTTTCAAGTCCTCACAACGAAGGAAACTGCTTGTGCCCAGGGAATGAACTCCACAACACACCTACAAGTCCATTATTGTAATGTGTGGTTTGCTTGAACATCTGCTGTGTGAAACACGACTGAACTAACTGGAGACTGAAACAAAGTAACAAATCATCTCCTCATCGGACTCAAAGCCAATGGACTAGGAATGTGAAAACGACTTCAGACAAATCCTTTATCTTGCCTTTACGTTGACTTATTTGGCTGATGCCATTATCCAAGGCGATTTACAACATTTGAGCTAACGTTGGTTACATTTCTTTTTTGTATTATCCAATTGGAGCACAGGCAGGTCAGGTGACTTACTTAGGGTCACACAGTGTCAGGATTTGAACCCACAACCTCCGAGCCTGATTTCCAAACCCTTAACCACTACACCACACCACCATTTTGTGTATCATCAACGACTCCTATGACAGTCAACTGGAATGATGAGTTTGTCTCCACCCATCGGTAAGGGGAGTCCATAACTGAAGATCAACTGAGGAAGATACACACAGGAAAAGCCACAGCAGCAGAAGGAGTCTGTGCTCGAGCTCTTATGACCTGTAATGAACAACTTTCTGGTGTCCTCTGTCACCTGTCCAGTTTGTCACTTAAGGCACCTAGAAAGTGCTGCTGATGTGAAAAACATCCTGCATTTTAAGGTGGGCACCTCTTCACCTAATGACTACAGACCAGTGGCACTTATGTCTCATATCATGAAGACCTTTGAGAGGCTGGTCTTGTGGTTGACCACCTAAGGACCCACTGCTGTTTGCTTATCCAACAAAGATTGGAGTAGAAGATGCAATCATCTAGGCTTATTCTCATCTGGACAAAGCTGCTAGCACAGTCAGGATTACATTTTTTGATTTATCGAATTCCTTTAATTCTTCCAGCCATCCCAGTTAAGGGGTAAACTCAGTGATGTACAGGTGGATGAGCCTGTGGTGTCCTGGATGATGGACTATCTGTGGGGCAGACCGCAGTTTGTGAATCTCAGGGACTGAGTGATGAACACTGGAGCACCACAAGTGCTCTTCTCTTCACTCAGTACTCTTCTGATTAACAGCAGGTCACTGGCAAAAATACTGCACTTATGAGGTGTCGATAAGGGGATGAGACAAAGGAGAGGAGGCAGGGGGAGAAGTTAGTTTGTTGGTGCAGAAAAAATGGTCTGCCTCTAAGAATCAGCAAAGCCAAGGAAGTGCTTATTTACTTTCACTGCACCAAAGAGCCTCCATGTCCAGTCACTATTCAGGTAGTGGATGTTGAGGTGGTCCACGCCTACAACTACTTGGGGCTCCACATCAATGACAGATTGGAACACAGAAGAACTTGAAAATAAAGGGCAGTGCGGACTCCTTTTCCTTAGGTGTGTTAAGTGACACCATTCGCATCTCCTACAGATCTATGATGGTCAGTGTGGTGTTCTGAGGTGGTATCATCACTTCAGGAGAGGCACATTTGAGTTTTACAGTTTTTCTCTCCTTTGTAAGACATTTTTGGACTCTCAGTGCATTTTGAACATATCTGAGTTGGGCCTGTTTAGGCCTTTGCCCACAGGTAGTAGTAGTGGGGGACTGGTTACATTTGGGTGAGGCTACCTGTAAACAGACCAGTGAAGGTCTTGTCCTGCTATATGGGACTATTAGAAGGACCTTACAACCCCTGATCACCATGTTCGTGATTCCAACTTACAACATTACTTTCCAAAAAAAACAAAAAATCCCACTTATCTCAGCCACTCAAATGCATTTTGTTAGGCTGTTTGGATTTCATCCATCCATCATCCAACCCGCTATACCCAAACTACAGGGTCACGGGGTCTGCTGTAGCCAATCCCAGCCAACACAGGGCACAAGGCAGGAAACAAACCCCGGGCAGGGCGCCAGTCCACTGCAGCTGTATGGATTTGACAATTTAAAAAATAAACAACACTAACTAATCCAATTATTTAGAAGTTCAGAAAACAACAAAATAACCTTGTATAACAAAAACAAAAAGGAATAATAACGTCCATCACTAAAATTCTTTGTCCAACCAATTAAAAAAGAAAAATAATTAAATGGAAATGTTCTAACTGTATAATTGAATCTAATGCTGGAAACAATCAATTTCAATTCATTATATTAAATTCAATTACGCACCAACTAATCAATTAGCATTTATACAGTAGAAAACCCCAGAAATGAAAATATGACAAAAGGCTGGAGATCAATAGTGATTAATCACAAATTTAGGATCTAAATTTTAAATTTCGTTTTCCAATAATCCAAACAACTTTTATTAAATTCAAAGCCTCCAATTAACTCTTTATTCCAAATAATTATAGAAAATCAAGAATTATTATCTAATGTTGCGACACCAACAGGCAACCTAACAATATAAGAAGAGTATAAGACATTTTAAAATCTATTAAAATCTATTTTACTGTTCTGCAAGATATCTATGTTAATGAATATCCTGCGTCTGGTATCCGTCTGGTGTCTGTCGGGTATCTGTCTGGTGTTTGTCTTTTGTCTGTTTGGTATCTGTGTGGTGTCTGTCTGGTGTTTGTCTTTTGTCTGTCTGGCGTCTGTGCGATGTCTGTTGGATGTCCGTCTGGCGTCTGTCTGGTGTCCGTCTGGTGTCTTCTGGTGTTTTCTGGTGTCAATCCATGCCTGAGTGTAACATTGTTATAACAAATACATTTAATAGTCTTAGTTTAAAGCATCTTACAAGAACCAATCAATTAAATTTCTCAGAAATGTAGTAAGCTTACTTACTTGCTTCAAATTTTTAACTTTGCGTTTACTGATTGATGCTAAAACAGTTTGCACAGTAAAGTAAATATGTACTGTAGACTGAACTTATGATGCTTCATTTGATGCACGCTATTCATAACCACCATGTAATGCTCTCTTTTCTTGTCTCTGTATATAAAACAACAAAAAAACAACAAAATGTCTGCCATCTGTCCACTCCCAAGCGTATCATAGCAAGCCTTCCAATGACCGTCCGTGCTCAGGAAAAATATAGCAGCGGTTGTCTAGCATTCGAAACAACATCTTTTAAAAAAGTTATTTGTTTGAATGAATCCCCTCTGGATTTAATAAAACCTAAATTGAATTCTTCTTCAGATGAGGATCGATTAAAAGCTGAGGAATAGGTTCAAAAAATGAAATGAAGAACGAGAAAAATAAAAATGAGCTAAAAGGTCAATTGAGCAGAGACAGCGGAGTGGTGGCTTTGAGGCTAAGGATCTGTGCCTGGTGTTTGGGAATGGGTGGTGCCCCCTAAGGATCAGCACCAGTATTTGGATGGTTGCCGGTTCAAATCCCCGTTACTGCCAAAAGAAATCCCACTCTGCTGGGCCCTTGAACAAGGCCTCTTAACCTGCAATTGCTCCAGGGGGGCTGTACAGTGGCTGGCCCTGTGCTCTGACCCCCAAGGGGTACGCAAAAACCAACAAAGTCCTAATACAAGAAATTGTATACGGTGAAATAAAGAACAAGAAGCACAAAGAAAGTGGAATGTAAAGGCTGGAATGTGTGATTAACAAAGGCAATGAGAAGCACAAAGAAAAGACAAAGTCATCTGACAGTTAATGACCAGACTCCTTAGAATATTCTAGATCAATCAATGGCTTCTTAGTATTTGCGTCTATGAGTGCCAGGATCACACCTCTGCCAGGTCTTGGCCTGAGAATGACATGGTAGACTCCACAACTACCACATCTATCAAAAGCAGAGGTGACTGGCATTTCTACAGACAGAGGTGCCCGTGTGGTTTCGAGATCAGGGCTCATCACGTCACCCAACTTACTGAATAAGTTTACAACTTACACTTCTTGACATCATCAAGTGTTCCCTCATTGTTAGTAAACTCTCATTTAAAAACTCACTCCCACGAGTCTTTGTGTAGGATTTGTGAAAAGGTACAGCAAATTAAAGGGTTAGCCCAGGGGAGGAGATCACTGCAGAGGGCAGGGAAGCAGGCCTTACAGAGCATCACTCACCCTACTTGAACTACAATGAAGTCCATTTACACCAAGCGCAGCAGACGTAGGGCTCACCCGACTCACATGGGGGTCAGAGTCTGCTTTTGGGGTTGGATAAACCAACAGCGCATTCTCAGTGTTCACCCAGGGACTGATAACAACAAGTGGACTTAGCATCAACTCCCTCCAGCTCATTTAAATGATCGAGTACCGTCATTGTATGGCAAAATAATCAAGGGGGACCTCCCCTCGATGAAACGATTGAGTAATCAAAAATCGAAATGATGGAGGGGGTCCCTCTTTTGCTCGATGTAACTATTGATTATCTGCAACAACAACAACAGCCTTTATTTCGATAGCACATTTTCATATAAATAATGTAGCTCAAAGTGCTTTACATGAATTAGAAAGAGAAAAAAGACAAAGTAATAATTAAAATCAGAGAACACTAATCAACCTAGAATAAAAGTAAGGTTGATGGCCAGGGAGGACAGAAAAAACAAAGAAAACTCCAGATGGCTGGAGAGAAAAAATAAAATCTGCAGGGGTTCCAGGCTACGAGACCACCCAGCCCTCTCTAGGCATTCTACCTAACATCAATGATCAGTCCTCATGGTACTCAGGGTTCTCATGGGAGGACTTGATGATGACGGTCACGTGGACTTCTGGCCTTTAATCCATCAATGGAGGGACATCACGGTGCTTTGATCAGGTGGTGGTGGCGCAGATCACAGAAAACTGGAAAAAGAACAGAAGAGAGAATAGGGATTAATACAGATTATGGAGCCATCATGAATAGTAATGATAATTAATTGAATATACAGAGCATCAGGACTAAATTCAAATAAAGTTATGAGAAGGCCATGTTACAGTAATGAGTATTCAGCAGTGCTCCACCGTATCAGCTTGGAGAATTCCTATTGGCAGGCTCTCCCAGATTTAAGGTGCATAACAGCAGAAGGCCGCCCGCCCGCCTCAACACTTCTTTTAAGTTTTGTTCTTGAAATTGTAAGGAGACACTCACTCATTATGTGGGATTAATAAAGTATCTATCTATCTATCTATCTATCTATCTATCTATCTATCTATCTATCTATCTATCTATCTATCTATCATATAGTGCCTTTCCTATCTATCTATCTATCTATCTATCTATCTATCTATCTATCTATCTATCTATCTATCTATCTATTATATAGTGCCTTTCCTATCTATCTATCTATCTATCTATCTATCTATCTATCTATCTATCTATCTATCTATCTATCTATCTATCTATCTATCTATCTATTATATAGTGCCTTTCCTATCTATCTATCTATCTATCAGTTATATAGTGCCTTTTTGTTGATGTAATCTGAGATAGTTGAGACTCGCTCCCTCTGTTTTAACATACGCAGCTACGACGTACTGTTGGAATAGTTTGCCGCTGGAGTGCAAAATACTAAATGTATTCCTCATTGATAATCTGTACGCGTAAAATTGGCATTGAGTAAGCCTGATTCAGCTGGCGGTTCTTTTATCGGGAACATGTTGTAAATCTTTGTGCCAGCCAATGTCTCCGTAAGGGAATGAAAGTGGGTAAACCATAGGATCGCAATTCATATCGAGCGTGGAAATCTGTTTACAGGAGTTGCCTCTGGGATAGATGCAAATGTCCCTTTCGGTAGGGGGTTCGCCATCTTCTCCGACAAAAATCGCTGCAACATCGGTGTGACATGTCGGGGCATTGTATTATCGTAAATCCTGCCCAGAGTTTTCCTTGAAAAGCATTAATACAGATGTTGTTGGATTGAACTGAGCGATTTCATGCATGTGTTTGTATGATTTAGCGAAGGTGTTGAAGATTCTGAGCATGGAATCTAGCTGGAGAAGTTAATTTTCGCTGCATGCAGAGTTTGCTTTATTTTGTAAGCGTACTTTAGTAGCTTGCGCTGAGTCAAAAACGTATCCTGGAGAGGTAGAAGTGTTAGTGTTGTGGTCCATGGCCGGCTTTGTATCCCGGCCAATACCCTCAGGCCGCCAGAGGGAGCCCGCATAGTGGCATGGAAGGCCTCCGAATTCCAGCAGAGCCTCGTGGACATTGTAGTTTTTATGGACAGCCCTGCTGGATACCATGGGGGCCACCAGGAGCCGCTGTAGGAAGGCTTGGGGAGTGTTATTTGCCCTATGACCCGGAAGTGCTTCCAAGTCATATGACCAGAAGGAATGATGTACTTCCGGGGTGAGATAAAAAGGACTTTTATCTGACCCGGAAGTGATAAGGAATTATGGACTAAAGGATGAGTACACTTCCGGGTCAGGAACTATAAAAGGACTGTGGGAGCTCCCAGACGGCGAGCTGAGCAGGGTGGTAGGAGGGCAACACGTCTGGGAGTGGAGGACTGTGAGTTATTATTATTGTATTGTGGTCAATGAATAGGGTAGAGTGGAGGGTGCTTAGTGCACATTATTATAATAAAAAGAATAATTGTAGCACTTTTACCTGGTGTTTGGCGTGGTGCCTGAGGGTTCAAGGGAGCAATAGCGCCCCCTACTGCTACAGCGTATAGTGGAGAGATTTGGTGAGACGAAACTGTAGTGTTTTGTGGAAGAGAAGAATGAGTGAGGACTGATGTGTTGGTGTTTTCAGACATTATATGCTGCTGTGGAGAGATGATCGGAATCGGTAGGAGGGCTTCATAATGGCCATTGTCCAGTTGTCCTGAGTACAGAAGGTAAATGAGGAGAGTATTTTTAGAATTGTAAATGCAAGGTGGGATGTTGGGGTCGTGTTTGAAGTAAATGACAATGGCGGCATGGAGAATCTCTGAAACAGCTTGAATTTCAGCCTCACCACCATAAACTCCAGGTGTTGCCATGTACTGATGGTACTCGTGACTTGTTGTGATAACTCGACTTGCGTTGGAAAGAACAACAGGAAGAACGACTTCAAATCTGTCCCAATGTGATGCAACGAAATGTACCACCCTGTGTCGTAGTGAGAGTGCATTGCCTTCGTCAACCATTTGTGTCAAGAAATAACCCACTGATAGGAATGGGCAGTTGCCGGCTCCTGGAATAAAGATGACGTTGTAGAAAAACCCGTCGACAGAGTAGATACTGTCGTTCATTTTATAACAAAGGCTTAGGAAACAACCGTCGCAGTATAACGAAAATAGCAAGGTGTATGGGAGGCTGCAGGCAGCGTGGGGAAGGGTTTGGAAGAGGACGAATAGGAATCGAGAAATGGCGTGTGGGGGGGACCGGTTTTGAAGGGGAAGGAGGACGAACCAGAAGAGAAATATATAGAAGAGATATCTATATTGTGTCTGGTTGAGTTGTGTGCCTAGTGTTGGGTACTGGGTGGTGCCCCCTAGTGGTCACGATGCTAATAGAAGCCGGCGTCTATCTCTTTAAGAGGCTCGCTTACAGTTGAATATAAAATGGCTCAGTCTGGTGTGCTGCGCCGATCGTTCAGGGCAGAGACGAACAAACAAAATCCATCGGCTTCAGAGAAGAACTTGAATTTCTTTTATGTGATGAACTGGTGCTTGTCACATTTCTTTTCTTTTGCTTTTTCATTATTTTCATTTATTCCTGACTTGCTTTGCATGTTGATCATCCTCAGTCATGTTTAATGTGTATTTTGTTTCTGAAAACTTATTATTTTAAATACAATTGCACTGATTACATCTATTTAGTGTATTTTTCAGCTCAGTTTCCTTTTAGACCGTAATAATACCTTCACCTGTATTTCAGTCTAACTTTATGCCATTGCTAAAATTATACTTTTATATGTGCCGATTTTAATAAAAAAAAGAAATAATTGTGTGACTTGTTTAAAGGTGTGAGCTTTTGTAAAGAAATGCTGGACCTTTGCTACATTTGCTTCTTAAAGTGGCTACAGGAAGACAAACGCGGAAAACACAAAGATGAATTTCAAGGTTGGGGGCGATTGCGTTATTCCTTCTCTTGATTGAAATAATTGCACTCCAATATTTCAGAAATGACTAAACTGATGTTGATGAGCTAAACATTGTATGCGTGTCAGGGGATTACCTATAGGGCTCCTCAGAGATATGTCATACCGATCTGGGAGAAGAGAGGGCGCTGTCGCTAACCGTGTCATCTCTCTTTCCCGCCATAGCTCTGAGGTGACGCCCCCGTGAGGGCAGCTGACTCCACCCCCTTCGGTTGGAGAGCCCAATAAGGAGCTCTCAGGAAGGAGGGCATCTATTGTTGGACCGAGCTGACTGCAGGATGGAGCTTCCTCCTGCCCAAGATGCACGCCAAAGGACGGCTAACCCTCGCCGATCAAAGCGGTTTAGTTTTCATGTAACACACACTCCTTTTGTTTTAGTTTTGTTGGAATTAAATGGAACAACCCGGCTGGTGCCACAACTTTTCTTCTCTCTGGGATGTCATTCCCCCACTCAAAATCCTTTTGGTGACATTGGAGCGTTTTGTGAAGGGACAGCTCCACAAGTGGACTTGCACATGTAAAAACGGGTTGTTAAGAAATCAGATTCCTGCATTAGTCAGGTGACTCTGTTTATCCTGGTCATGTGTGGGCACGTAGACACACTCATGGCGTGTCCTTTTCTAACTCACTTAACCAAAACCAGAACAAACCATGGATGGGGCGCCAGTCCATGGCAAGGTGAACACACACATACACACCACAGCCAATTTAGCATCACCAAATCAGCCAACCTGTGTGTGTTTGGACTGTGGGAGGGAACCAGAACGCCTGTAGGAAATCAATGCAGAAACGGGGAGAACATGCAAACTCCACGCAAGGAGAACCTGGAACATGAACCTTAGTCTCCTTACTGCAAGGCAGCAGTGCTTAATCCGTTCATTGAACCTTAGATTAGACTTCAGGGAAAAAAAAGTACTGATGATAATAAAGAACATCCAAAGGAACTAAAATATATGTTGTGACCACCAGGGGGCATCACTGAGCCCTGGACACAACTACACCAAGATAGGCCCAGGTGAAAATAAATGTTTTATTATTCACAAAAAAATACCTTTAACAGGCTTCTTGTTTTAGCCCAGCCCAATAGAGCACGGCCAAACTTTTTCTTGTGCTTCTTCTTCCAAGGCGTCTCTTGTCTAGTTCTTCTCCCTATTCCTTCTCGCCTGACTGAGATCGAGCTTCTCTTTTAAACTATGACCCATTAGTACTTCTGGTGTTAGGGCACAGCCTGCTGAAAGCACTTCTGGGTCAAACAGAAGTCCCATAAAGTAGGGATTATCAATCCCGGCAGCAGCTACCATGGAATCCAACAGGGCTGCCCCACAGGACTACAAGTCCCAGCATGCCCTGTGGCTGTCTAGAGGCTACTGTCCAGGGTATTAGGGGAGAAAATATCCAGTAGCGCTCATCTCCCCCTGTCGTTCCATGTCATTTGCCTATTGAGTAGGTAAAGATCTCTGTTCAGTCCTGCCAGTCTATTTGTGCCATCCATTGCAATGTTTAAAATACGTGATAAACTCACAGAAGTGATGTGACTGATGAGTTTGAATGGTGAAGGAAATCAGTAGAGTGGAACCCGACTATCACTTTTAAAGGAGTTCCTTAATAAGAACACCAACACTTCCACCCCAGGCATATAAGGCGCTCCATTATTTTCAGCCAAGCAATATGATACAACCGTATTTGCTCAGACCTGAGAGATCGAGATAAACAACTGCAGGAGCTTAGACAAGATTACACCCCAAAGACAACAAGCACTCAAATAAAAAGAGCTACTACCATACCCAGAGACAACCTTCTGGAATATAAAAACGAAGACAACAAGAACCGCATTCCTCTTGTTGTCACCAATAAGCCACATTGTGAAGCACATCGAAAACTTATCAAAGAATTTCAGCCACTGCTAAACAATGACAACACGCTGAAAAATGGATTTCCAGAACCTCCCCTCCTGGCATACAGACGGCCACCAAACCTGCAGCCACTAATTGTCCGAAGCCCCCTAAGTGAACCAACAAATATGGCACATCTCCCTGCCTACAGAAAAGATGTCAAACGTGTGCTCACATTTATAATACAGACCGTGTAGTTACTAAAACATTGCATAAAAGGATCATTTTCCTGCAGATCACCTAATGTGGTCCACCTAATTCTCTGCATGAACTGTCCTGAAACTGCACTCTATGTGGGAGAAATGGGATAAACACTCTACCGAAGAATGAACTTCTACAGGTGCCACATCAAGCATAATGATAGAGATGTTCCCGTAGCCTCTCACTTCAACAGCTATGGGGAGAGGGTCTTTAAAGTCACCGTACTTATGGGCAACTTCAGAACACAGCAAGAGACAAAATTGATGCTAAAATTGACCACATTACAACATGGTGTAAATAGAGACATGGGTCTTATAGCCAGATATGAGGATTGTTTGCATCTCTCGGACTGACAACCGGACTACAAACCCACCATTATATGGAAAAACTCATCAGAAACTTCAAAAGACTTTGTTATCTTACCCAAAGATCTTGACTAGACATTGTTCTCCTCTCTTGCTAAATGAATCTTAGCCTGAAAAGGTTGTGGAGACTGGCCTGGACACAGACAGGCAGACACTGATTGTTCATCACCCAACACACGTTTATTTACGCTGTTCATATTTACAATAGTAAAGTGCCACACACAACCCCAGGACTTCCCCAAAGTCCAGGCCCTTCCAATGCCTCTCTTTCTTCAGGCCGCCTCCACTCCTCTCCTCCCGATCTCCATCTATCTTCCTCCCGACTCAAGCCGGGAGGTGGCCCCTTTTATAATCACCCGGATGTGCTCCAGGTGCCTCCCGATAATCTTCCGCCGGCACTCCCCAGTGTGGCGGAAGTACCAGCTGCGCACCCAGAAGCACTCCAGGTGTCCCTGGTCATCTTCCCCCCAGCACTTCCGGGTGTGGGGGAAATGCTGAGGACCAGCGCTTTCCAGGCATTGGAGCGCCCCCTGGTGGTGACCACAGGCCCCTATAGGGTTGAGCTTCCAAGCTCAGTTCCCGTGGTCCCCAAAGCCACCAGGGCGGTCGCCCCCTCGCAGTCTGGAGAAAGCGTAATCCTTCCTCCAATCCTTCCGGGCATCCCGGCTGGGTGCCAACCCCAGCCTCTTGCCACAGTGTCTATTCATTTTTTACATTTAAGATGTCTCACTTAAAGGTTTTCCAATGTTGTTTCTTGTCCTAGTGTGTATATAAACACAGTTTCTGTATTCCATCTTTCCTGAAGAAGGGGCCTGAGTTCCCTTGAAAGCTGGCATATTGTAATATTTTTAGTTCACCAATAAAAGGGGTCATTCTGCTTGACTTCTAACTACATTCATAATGGCTAACACGGCACAACACACTAATATTAATAAGACCATAAAAGGAGCACAGATGGATACTCATTAAGGGCACATTTCATGCAAGTGTAGGAAAAGTTTTACTTCACACAACGAACTGCAGACATTTGGAATAAGTGACCAAGTAGTGTGGTCAACAGCAGGACTTTAGCAGGACCTTCACATATCAAGTTGATATTATTTTGGTATTTGGAACATTATATTAAATACCCGAGGAGAAATTACCTAGGGATTATGGGACTGATGAACTTGTTGCGCTGCTCTCATCATGACTACTCTAATGTTCTAGTTATACAGTTGATTCACAAAGTCGTCAGATCCCTCCACTTTCTGCACACTTCATCGTGTTTACAATTTCATTTTAAATGAATAAATTTGCCTATCAATCGTCACTCAAAAACCAAGAATAACAACGATAAGCATGTTTTCAGAAAGATCTGCAAATTGAATCAAAATCAAAAATGGAAATTTCAGATTCCTAGAAGTATTCAGAGCACTAATCAGTACTTTGGTAGCAATTCCAACTCTGAGTCTTCTTGGTAATTCTCTGCACACTAGGATTTGGGCAATTGATCCCATTCTTCCTGGCAGATCCTCTCAAGTTTGACTAAACTGGATGAGAAGTGTCTGTGAACTGCTGTCTTCAGGTCTCTCCAGACATGTTCTCTGGGCTAGTTAAGGACACTTGGACACTCGTCCCGAAGCCACTGCAGCATTGACCTCTGGCTCTATACTTCGAGTCATCGAAGGGTCAGCACAGTCCAAGGTGGCTTGCGTTCTGCAGCAGGTTTTCTTCAAGGACCTCTCTGTACTTGGCTGCATTCATCCTTCCCTCAATTCTGACCAGTCTCCCTATCCCCCCTACACATCCATTCCCTGATGTTGCCACCTCCGTGCCTCACCATAGGGATAGCAGTAGGCAGGTGATGATCATTTCCTGGTCTTCTCCAGACATTATTTCCATTCTTAGTCTCATCAGACCAGAGAAACTTGTTTCTCATCGTCTGACAGTCCTTTGCAAAGTTTAAATGGGCTTCCATGTGAGACTTCTGTCTGGCCACCTAGTCATAAAGCCCAGATTGGTACTGCTTCATCATAGGGTTGGCATTGGGCAGATGGTGAGCAGTGCCTGGTCTTCACCAGTGCTGGGAGTTCTGCCCAAAGAGTTCAATTGTTGTCTCATCACATTGGAGGATCTCTGTCCTCATGCTTTCAGAGTCCCTTAAATGGTGTCACATGGCTTTTACTCAAGAATGGCTCAACCATTAAACGCCTGATTTATGGAGTGCTGCTAAGATGTTCGTCTTTCCAATGGGCTCTTCCATCTCAGTGGAGGACTTAGGAAGCTCTATTAGTTTTTAGTCATCTTCCTGACCAAGGTGCTTTCAGCCTGCTTACTCAGTTTGGCCAGATGGTCAACTCTAGGAAGAGTCCTGGTGGTTCTAAACCTCTTCCGTTTCCCAATTCTTAAGGCCACTGTGCTCCTGGGGACATTCAAAACTGTGCAAATGGTTCAGTCCCCTTGCCTCACCACAATCTGATCATGGAGATCTACAGAGAGCTCCATGGTCTTCATGAATTGGTTTTTGTCCTGACGTGAAGTGTGAATTGTAGGACCTTCTGTACACACGGGTAACACGTATGCCATTCTAAATGATGTCCTGTCAATTCCGTTTGCCTCAGGTGGCCTTCAGTCCAGTTCCAGAAACATCTCAAGGAGAAATAAAGCAAACGGGAGACACCTGAGCATAATATATGGGGTGCCATAGCAAAGGGTCTGAATACCTCAAGAAAGGAGAGATTTCAGTTTTTGATTTTTAATAAATTTGCAAATCTTTCTGAGAACATGTCTGCACTTTATGGGTTATGGAGTAACAACCAGAAATGGCAGAAGTATCCATTTAGAATTAAATCTGCATCATAATAATGTGTGGAGAACATGAAGGGGACTGAAGACCTCGTGAATGCACTATTCTACGAGTTGTTATATTAAGAATTTGTGGGTGGCACTGTCACA
Source organism: Polypterus senegalus (assembly GCF_016835505.1). Classification (NCBI taxonomy): domain Eukaryota; kingdom Metazoa; phylum Chordata; class Cladistia; order Polypteriformes; family Polypteridae; genus Polypterus; species Polypterus senegalus. Next base: position 4,749,791 of record NC_053171.1, read on the forward strand.
TCACAGGTCCAGCATCCCATTGTAAATTCCTGTTGCTGTCCAACATTCTTGTAGGGTCTGCATGTTCTCCTTGTGTATTTTTTTCCTGAGTCATTCAGTTTTCCCTCCCAGAGCCCCAAAGTCTCGAATTTGGCACTGTGAGTGTGTTTGGGTCCTGTGATGGACTTGTACCCTATCCACTGCTGTTGATGTGGTCCAGAGCCCTCTGCAGTTCTGATTAGATTAAGTGAATGGACTGGCGGTCTGTCCAGGGAATGTTCCTGCCCTCTGCCCGATGCTTGCTAGGACAGGCATGAGCTTTCCCTGCCACCCTGCCCTGTATTGATAAATGAATGGACTGGAGAATGTTAGGTAATGCGGCCTACAGAATAATGTCAGCCATTCCAAAAGAGCCGTCCCATAATAATAGGAGAATGGATTTTAACAGAACAAGGAAATGCACTGAAAATTGGACAGCAATACACTGCATTATCTGGAAGGATGGAAATGGAAAAAAAAATGGATTAAATGAAGATTGGCATTTCTTTCCTTCGTTTACTTTGTTGCCAAAAAAGGACGAACAATGTCTCTCAGTGGACAGGAGAACTTCTAAATGTTGAAATGCATTTAATAGAAATGGAAATGAATAAGCCGCCAGCCGAATTGTCTGACAGTGCTGTGTGCATCTTCTTTACCATCAGCACACATGGAAAACACGGCAAAGCCAACGCTGAGGGCACCCCGGGTAAGGCATGGGTATTCACATGCCATCCGGCTACACCCCCATCCTACCAGTTTGGCACACACACACACAAACACGCACACACACGCACACACACACACGACTACCCGGCATCCTGCTGCTTCTCTTAAATGATTTCTGGTCGACACAACTTTGGTTTCAGCATTTTAATATCCCCATGGAAACACAGAAGGCCCATCGAGTTTGGTTAATGACTTGAAGCTTGAAGCGCCGGAGCTCCTTCATGTGCTCTGCTGGATTGTTTATTTCAGAAAATGAGACGACATGAAAAGCAAGTGAGGCTGCGGGTCATGAGTCTACACTGGTAACCTGCAAGGCATGGCACGTATAGCGCCTTTCTTTTACTTATTGTTCCTGTAGATCTACAACTTGTTTTAAACATATAGTACAGAACACCTGCAACATTTACAAATCTACAGAATTTGAGCTGAAGAAATCTGAGGAGTTGCTCCACAAGCAAAGGCATGAGACATCAGATGTAATTATTATCGACCAGACGCATCCCAGGTGAGTTCACACCTGTGTGGCACAGCTAATGTTAGCCTGGCAGGACATCAGAATTGAAATTCACAGTCACACATGTGAGGAGCTTCATACCCCACCTCATGGAAATGTGGCACAGGAAAATGGGACCCTAGCATTACTATGGCACTAGACCAGAAGGCAGAAATGAAGGTGGCCCAGTGTGTGAGTGACTGGGCAGAGCACTTGAGTGATAAGGACACACAGACGACACGCAGGGGTACGGGGGCTGAGCGTTCATTGGAGATGTGCATGAGGTGTGCATGAGCCAAGAAAGGGGCTACATAATCACTAAAAGCATTATATAATGGAGCGATAGAGAAGAAAGGATTATGTAATGGAGAGAGAGAGAAAAAGGGCCGTATCTAATAAAGAGACAAATATGACGGGCACTATATAAAAGCAGGGAAAAGCATTATATAACATACACAGAGAAATGGATAAGTAAGAAAGAAATGTATTATATGTGTGTATCATAATAAATACACAGAGAAGACACCATATAATAGATAGATGAGAAATGCACTACATATTAGACAAATATCTATAGAACATTACAGATAGATGTTACAGGCACTATCTAATAAATAGGAAGGATATACTGTATATGACATAGATAGATAAATGGATCAATAGGAAAGACACATATTATATGAATTAAATATGTTTACTAAAATAAATGCATAGCTAGGAAAGGCACTATATAATAGCTAGATGGGAAAGGCACTATGTAATAGATAGATATCTATAAACATGATAGATAGATAGATAGATAGATAGATAGATAGATAGATAGATAGATAGATAGATAGATAGATAGATATGAAAGGCACTATATAATAGATAGATAGATAGATAGATAGATAGATAGATAGATAGATAGATAGATAGATAGATAGATAGATAGATATGAAAGGCACTATAGATAGATAGATAGATAGATAGATAGATAGATAGATAGATAGATAGATAGATAGATAGATAGATATGAAAGGCACTGTATAGATAGATAGATAGATAGATAGATAGATAGATAGATAGATAGATAGATATGAAAGGCACTGTATAGATAGATAGATAGATAGATAGATAGATAGATAGATAGATAGATAGATAGATAGATAGATATGAAAGGCACTATAGATAGATAGATAGATAGATAGATAGATAGATAGATAGATAGATAGATATGAAAGGCACTATAGATAGATAGATAGATAGATAGATAGATATGTAAGGCACTATATAATAGATAGATAGATAGATAGATAGATAGATAGATAGATAGATAGATAGATAGATAGATAGATAGATAGATAGATAGATAGATAGATAGATAGATTAGGACATTTTCCAAAGTTCTCCACAGAGCTCTTCACAATTCTCCTCAGAACGATGAATGTCGTCTCCAATTGTGGATTTTCTTCAGAACTGCAAGCTGTAAACACAACAAAGTGCTGAACTAAAGCTTGGCACACAATGCTGCCTGACGGCTCAATTCAATGTAGCAGTTGGAAAGACGGCAAGTGATATTTGTGTTGTGGTTTACATGACACGCTACAAAGGCAGTATGATGATTATATAAATTTCTCATTTATTACATCCATTCAAGTTTCTTTAGCACCAGAGCATCTGATTTCTGTTTTCACCCCAGACTGAGCGAGTTCTTTTGTGTGCGATATGGAAATGAGGCTTAAACGTGATAAAATCAGATTGGCGACCGCATTCCGAGTGATCAGGATCCTGCAGTCCTAATAACAAAGCACTGTGCTGGCTTCGAGACTGGGGCTCCCATGACTACAGTGGTGAGGTTCCTGAGCGATTATTGCCTGCTGACCCTGACCCCGATTGTTAGGAAGTGCTTTGTATGACTTGTCCTCAGACACATTAAGAGCAACTGGCCCAATACCAGTTTGCTTACAGGACAAACTGGTCAACTGAGGACGCTGTCTCATTTGTGTCTCAACTGCCCTTTCATGCCTGGAGCAGAGGGACAGCTATGTGAGGATGCTGTTTATCGACTACAGCTCTGCCCTCAACACCACCCACACCCAAAAACAGTTGACTATCAAATTAAACAATTGGGTCTCAACTCACACCTGTGCAACTGGATTTTCTCACAAACAGACCACAAGCTGTGTGTATAGCTAAGCACCTCTCTTCATTCATAATACTGAACATTGGGGTTCCACGGGGCTGTGTGCTGAGCCCTCTCCTTTTCTCCCACTGCACAAACAACTGCAAAACTACCCAGGATATTAACATCATAATAAAGTTTGCAGACGGCACCATTGTGATAGGCCTGAACTCCAATAATGATGAAGCAGCCTATACAGGAGAGGTTGAGAAAGAACAACACCCGTGCACTCAATTCCAAGAAAAGAAAGGAACTGATTTTGGACTTCAGGAGACTGAACTACAGCGGTCGCCATGCCATTAGCATTAATGGCAAGAGGGTGCAGACAGTCCAGAGATTCAGATTCTTGGGCCTGCAATGGACAACAAACATGACAGCAACGGCCAAGAAAGGCTTCACTTTCCGAGGAGCCTGAAGAAAGCACAACTCTCACAACAGCTGCTGGTTAACTTCTACCGATGCACCATAGACTCTGACATCATGTACTCTGGCTGAACCTGTGAAAACAGGAAGACCCTCCAGCATATCATTAAAATGGCTCAGAGAATTACTGGCACTCAGCTACCATCACTGGAAGACAACCTCGCTACCCACTGCAGCAGAAACACAAAGGACATTTGTAAAGATCAAACACACCCCGGCCATAACAGTTTGACACCTCTGCACTCTGGCAGGCACTTCAGAGCCCTGCATGCCCGCATTACCAGGATGAAGAACAGCTTTTAACCCAAAGCAATCCGCCAATGAAATTCACAGCAATCACTGCCCCTTCCTATAACAGAGACCACCAGTGGCTGAACTGAACATGTGCATCAACTACACATAGTCACACATGTATGCATGACCCATGTGGAACTCATGACCATGGCATCGACTGCAATCTTCATACACACACCTGCAGGGTGACCTGGGAACTGTAGTCATGATGGACAGTTCTGCTGGGTGCCTTGGAAGCTATCTCGGGGGGTTGCTGAGAGTGGGTTTCCCCATTTGGAGGGGTTTCACCTGACCTGAAACTGCTATCTTGGTAAAATGTTTGTGGCCCTGAAAATACTCCAGGCTGCCTCACCACACTCAAGGTATTGGAGTTGAAAATGGAGGAGGACAAAGCTCACCAGAGAAGAATGGAGAAGAAAGAATTGTGTATGGGGTTATAAATGAAAACCTGTGAAGATACTGATTAAAAAAAGGGTCTTTGGAACGCAAGACAAGCACATTTGTGGGTGTATCGGTGGTTGTGGACTCTGAAACACCCTTTACCCTTTGTGGAAAAATCTTAAGACACAACAACCTAAATATCTGAACCCAGGACTGTTATAGTGACGTCTTTTATATAGTTCCTAGGAGTTCCTATAGAAAGGCACGATAGATAGATAGATAGATAGATAGATAGATAGATAGATAGATAGATAGATAGATAGATAGATAGATAGATAGATAGATAGATAGATAGATGGATGCATAAATAAAAGGCACTATATATAGATTGTGAGATATGGCTGGCCATTCATCCCGGCCAATACCCCCAGGCCGCCAGATGGAGCCCTCCTTGCCGCATAGAGGTGCCCCGAATGCCAGCAGGGAATCATGGACAGTGGAGACATAATACCATGGGGGCCGCCAGGAATCGCTGCAGGGAGGCCCAGGGATATATATTTTCCGTACAGCCCGAAAAGTATTTCCAAGTCACGGGAATGGAAGAAATGATATACTGAATAAAAAGAGAAGTTTTTACCTGACCTGGAAGTGCTGGATAATCACATGGACTGAGAGACAAACACTTCCGGGTCAAGGACTATAAAGGACTCTGGGAAATCTCAGACGGACGAGCTGAGTTGGGAGGCAAGGTGGCTAAGCGTCTGGGAGTAGGGGGATTGGATTGGATTGATTTATAGGAGAATTATGGAGAGGAACGTGCTTTGTGCACTTTATTTTTGTAATAAATAATTATTGGTCTTTTTATCTGGTGTCTGACGTGGTGTCTGAGGGTTCAAGGGAGCGAGAAAGCCCTAATCTGTCACAAGATACATAGATGGAAAAGACACTAAATAATAAACAGATATTTCGGTATTGAGGGAGCATCTCAGACCCCCAAATGCCAGACACAACTTCACTACAACAATCCTGGGTTCAGATATTTAGGTAGTTTTGTTTTTGGATCTTTCCACAACCAATGTTAACGTTTAACCCCCGGGTGGAATTGAAGAGTCGCATAGTGTGGGGTCTCCTCAGTCTGTCAGTGGAGCAGGACGGTGACAGCAGTCTGTCGCTGAAGCTGCTCCTCTGTCTGGAGATGATCCTGTTCAGTGGATTCTCCATGATTGACAGGAGTCTGCTCAGCGCCCGTCGCTCTGCCACAGATGTCAAACTGTCCAGCTCCATGCCTACAATAGAGCCTGCCTTCCTCACCAGTTTGTCCAGGCATGATGCGTCCCTCTTCTTTATTCTGCCTCCCCAGCACACCACCACGTAGAAGAGGGCGCTCACCACAACCGTCTGATAGAACATCTGCAGCATCTTAATGCAGATCTTGAAGGATGCCAACCATCTAATGAAGTATAGTCGGCTCTGTCCTCTCTTACACAGATCATCAGTATTGGTAGTCCATTCCAGTTTATCATCCAACTGCACCCCCAGGTATTTATAGGTCAGCACCCTCTGCACAGTCACCTCTGATGATCACTGGTCCTCCTAAAATCCACCACCAGCTCCTTGGTTTTGCTGGTGTTCAGTTGTAGGTGGTTTTGGTCGCTGACCCGAGGAGTGCAGGCTTGCGCAATCCAACTCCGCTCTGGGGATGGTTGGGGCGTCTGGCTGATCACACATACATGTCAGTCAGGTGCCTCATTCTTACCTTGGAGGGAGAGGCGCATTATACCTGCACCCAGTTGGGCAAGCAGAAGAGGTGGATGAAAGAACGGATGAAAAGATAGAGTGAAGAAGAAAAGGAAAAGAAAGAGGAAGAGAGACAGAAGGACAGAAGTGAAAAGGAATGAAAAGGACGGAGAGAAGGGAGGGAGCCAGTGCGACAGAGTGGAAAGTGAGCCCAGGAGAGGAGCGTGTGGCTGACGCTCGAGTGGGCTGAAGAACAACCAAACCACTCCAGGAAGACTCTCTGCAAGGGCAGGGGATGGCAGCGGGAGTCAGAGGGAGCACAGTCTCAGTGCGGCACCCTGTACATGCCAATGGATGTGCAACAGGGGTCTGCGCTAGATTGGAGGGCTGTCTGAACTCCTTATGCTGTGAGATCCAAAGAGGGTAAGCCGGGGACATGTTGGCTTTTCGAGATGAGGCATCGTAGCTCGGATGGTGCTTTATGGGCATGGTTTTACTGCCCTTAGAATATTTACTTATTTGAACTGATTTTAACCTCCACAATCATGTGTTTTATTGGATTATTTATTTATTCAAGATTTACAAATTGATGTACTGCACTTTCCAAACACTATTTGATTGTTTTAATAAAAGCATTGAAACTTCTTGCCCCTACCCCTTAGCTGGATGTGTGTGTCCTCATTTGCCAGGCTCATCTCAGTACATGACTATTGACGGTTCGGGTTCGAGAACCTCCCAGAAGCAAGGGTGGATTTTGGAGCTAACCCGGACCATCACAGCCCATCAACCTCTTTCTCCCTCCTTCTCGGACTCCTAAACAAGATCCTGAGATACTTGAGCTCCTTCACATGATGCAGTACATTATCCTCAACCAGGAGAGGACCCTCCACCCCGTTCTGGCTGAGAACAATGACATCGGACTTAATGGTGCCAACCTCATCCTGGCCAAATCAACCTTAGCTGCAGACCACCAGCCAGAACCAGCAGGACCACCTGATCGAGAAAAAACTAGAGATGTAATCACCAAACTGCACACGCTCCACTTTGTTGCATTAACTGCCCATGAAAATTATGAACAGGACAGGTGAGTCCTACACTCAGCACCAACGGAGTCTGACTTACAGCCGGCAATGGGAGCCAAGCTTTCGCTCGGGGTATTCAGGGGGCTGAATCGCCCACGACACAAGGCCCGGTACTCCGTATTCTCAAAGCACACCACAAAGGGCACCCTGAGGGACTCCATTGTATGTCTTTTCTAAATCCATTAAACACATGTAGACTGGTTAGGCATACTCCCGTGAAGCCTCCAGAATCTCTTTGAGGGGAAAAAGCTGCTCCCATGTCCCATAGTGTCTCGGACCTACGGTTCAGAGTACACCTTGAACTTTGTTCATTTGTTGTTAACGACATCCCAGCTCAGAACCTGCCTGTTTATCTCACAACACATTCATCTCCTGGTCTGCTATCACTTCTGCCAGGTGCCTGTTCTAAGTGCGGCAGATGTTTGTTTTATAAAGAAGAGACTAGAAGATCATAACTGGGAAATCGGAAGGATCCGTCGTCAAGCCTAAAGTCAAATCCCTGAATCAAAGTTGACAGCCAGAACATCAGTCACAAAGGAAAGTTCACTAAATGCTCATAAAGTAGTGGTGCATGAAACAGGGAAGTCTCTCAAAACTAACAGGGAAATTCATTTTGGACGCAATTTCACAACGTGGAACTTATTAAAGCGTTTTTGTAGGTTTTAACGATATTTCTGGGGAGGGAGGCATTCTGATCTCAGAAGACTCCTTCGCACTTCTGTATTTCCTTATGTTTTGTTCTCGGTGTCCGTAACTCTTAAACTGCCACATACTTCTTAATGCATCCCCTCAACGGCAAATACTTTTTTGCTGCATTTTTTAAGGAAACGTCACAGTTCACCAAGATAAAGTGAATTTTTAATGGAACACATTTTTTTCCACGCAAAGAGCATTACAATTACTGCAACCCTGATCATTTTACACACTGCCAATGAACTGTAAAAAGTATAAAAACAAAAAAATACTGCAACAATCTATTATTCGATGTACAAGGTGCAACTGACGCCATTGATGAAATAAAGAAGTAAATCACCGACTGTGCCAACTGTGCTTAAACTGGCTGCACGTGAGCACACAGAGGCCAACGCTGACGTTCACAGGGCAGTCTAGTGCAGCGGCTCAATCCAATCCAGGGACAGTCATGCTGATTCGCTAGGTGGCGACAGTGGTCACCAAATGTGCAGCATGGACTGGTCACCTCCGGCGTGATGGCAAATTGCACTGGGAACTGACTGTAGCCAGCTGTGGCATTCAACGAATGTACGTCGCTGAAGATACTCGGCTCCGGCGTGCTGGCAAAACCAAATATAGCCAGTGTGAACGCCGGCCCTGGCACAGACACACGGACATCATATTGTCACCACACACCATTTATTATATACACTATGTACAAAGTTTTCTCATGTGCACCCCCAGTGCCTTCTTGCACCGATCTCCCCAAGTCCAGGCCACACAGTCCTTTTGCCTTCCTGGCGCCTCCCGTCCTCTCTCTCCAGTTCAGTCTACTTCCTCCCGACTTCCACCACCGGCTGGAGGGAGGAAGTCCCTTAAATAACGCTCCCGGATGAGCCCCAGGTGTTCCCGGCATTCCCTCCTTAGCCACGCCCCAGTGTGGCGGAAGTGTCGGCTGTCTTCCTGGCAGCTCTCCGGGCGCCACATAAAGTCTTACCCCCAGCACTTCCTGGTGTGGCAGAAGTGCCGGGCTCCCAGAATAATTAGGCACTGGGGCGCCGCCTGGTGGTGGTCACGGGTCCCTACAGGGCTGGGCTTCCAAGCCCTGTACCCGAGGCCCCCTGCATAACCAGGACGGACGCCCCCACTCGGTCTGGAGGAGGCACTCGCCCTCCTCTGGTCCTCCAAGGTGTCCTGGCCGGGCTCCAGCCCCAGCCGAGGACCGTACGGGATAAACCGGCATCGGGGCGCCGCCTGGCGGTGACCACGGGCCCCAAAAGGGCTGGGCTTCCAAGCCATCCACCCGTGGCCCCCAACAGAACCAGGATGGACGCCCCCTCGTGGTCTGGAGGAGGCACAAGCCCTCCTCACGTCCTCCTGGGAGCCCGGCCGGGGACCACACCAGTTATGGCAGTTTAAGGGTTAATTAACTGTGTCAGTGAGTTAAAGGAGTGGATGGGTGAGAACCACCGAAATGGAGGGAATGACTAGGCCACAAGAACATTCTATCGCTTCTTAACTCATTAGTTTGATTGAATGGGCACACAACTTTGACGTTATCGTCTGATTTTTTTAAACACACATTACAACATTTATCTGAAGCCTGTCTTTTCCAGATGAAAAGTTCGGAAAGTTAGGCCATTTTCTAAACATGGTGGATCATTCATTCATTTATTTCTAGTAGGACTGGTCACTCCCCTGTGTTGTTCATGAGCTGTGCAAACCGTTCTGCAGGTAGCTTTTGATTTCATTCAAAACTCGAACTAGAAAGTACGACCGTATAACCCCTGTGCTTGAGTCGCTGCACTGGCTTCCAGTTAAGTATAGAGCTCATTTCAAAACCCTCCTTCTCACTTAAAGAGCTAGAAATGTTGGAAGCCCTACTTACTTATCTGAATTTATCTTTTCATACTTAATATATCTATTTAAGATTGCAAAAATTATGAAAGAAAAACAGTCAGGTGTCAAACTTTTAGCTACAGATCCCCAAAGCTGTGGGCTGAGCTGCCTACTTACAGCTTATAAGAGATGGTCCTTCTGTCACAACTTTCTAATCAGGCTGAAGTCTTTCTGTTGTATACCTCTTTGAAGCTGTGTGCATTAGTTTTTCATGTGAATATTCATTTTTTTGTCTCCATATGTGATTTTTCAACAGTGTACTGTCCCTTTATGTACTTATGTTCCCTGTTCTTTATGGGTGGAGCCCCTGGAGGCAGGACCTCTTCTGACATCATCACTGTTGAGCCCTCCCCTCAGGCTTTTTAAATAGGTGGAGAAGGCTCGGGGTTAGGAATCATTCATTTGTTTGATATTTTTCAGTGGGCGTCACTATTTCTTCATAGATTTTTCGTGATATCTTGATTCTGTTTTAAGGATACTTATTTCAGGACTGTGGATATGGATTTTTTTTAACTAGGACTGCCTTTTACGCAACTTCTTTGTGCACCGTTTGTTCTTTTGGGTATTTCTTTGAATATGATATACTGTATATTTTTTTAATCATTCAGTCATCAAGATTGCATATTTGCTCTTTCACTACAAGCTGAGAGTTTATAGTCATTACTCCTCATTTGGGGCTTTTATTATACACTCACCGGCCACTTTATTAGGTACACCTGTTCAACTTCTTATTAACGCAAATATCTAATCAGCCAATCACATGGCAGCAACTTCAATTCATTTCGACATGTAGACCTTGTCAAGATGACCTTCTAAAGTTCAAACCGAGCATCAGAATGGAGATGAAAGGGGACTGAAGTGACTTTGAACATGGCATGGTTGTTGGTGGCAGACGGGTTGCTCTGAGTGTTTCACAAACTGCTAATCAACTGGGATTTTCACACGCAACCATCTCTAGGGTTCACAGAGAATGGTCTGAAAAAGGAAACTATCTAGTGAGTGGCATTAAGGCCTTGTTGATGCCGGGGTGAGAGGAGAATGGCCAGATTTGTTCGTGCTGATAGAAAGGCAACAGCAACCGAGGTGTGCAGAAGATCAGCTCTGAACACACAACACATCAAACCTTGAAGCAGGTGGGCCACAGCAGCAGGTGACCATCCCATGTTTTTCTCCTATCAGCTGACAACAGGCAACTGAGGCTACAATTCACATGGGCTCACCAAAATTGGACAATAGGAGATTCAGAAAACGTCACCTGGTCTGCTGAGTCTCAATTTCTGCTATGACATTCAGATGGTGGTGTCAACAACATGAAATCAAGGATTTATCCTGCCTTGTATCAATGGTTCAGGCTGGTGCTGGCGGTGGTGTGATGGTGGGTGGGATATTTTCTTGGCACACTTTGAGCATCTTAGTACCAACTAAAGCCACAGCCTACCTGAGTACTGTTGATGACTATGCCCATCCCTTTATTACCACAGTGTTCCCATCTTCTGATGGCTCCTTCCAGCAGGATAACATGCCATGTGACAAAGCTCAGATCATCTCCAACTGGTTTCTTGAACGTGACAGTAAGTTCGCTGGACTCAAATGGCCTCCACAGTCAGTAGATCTCAATCCAGTAGAGCACCTTTGGGATGTGGTGGATCGAGAGAGTTGTAAAAGATGGATGTGCAGCCACAGTGAGATGACTAGAGAGGAGTCTGGAGATGGCCCGGGTGGGGAGAGGAGAGTAAGAGGAGGATGTTGTGTGTTTTTTTGTTACTCAGGTTCAAATGTTCTACTCCTGTCTGTTGTAATTGAAACCGGGTGGCAGTGAGCCCCAAACACAATCACAGTCCTAGGTTCAAATAACAAATGATTTATTGCAAAAATATCTCCACAAAGCACCAAGCACAAGTTATCTCTCTGCCACAATCCACCTGTCTCCTCTCACCACCGCACTGCCCTCCTCCAGGTGAGTGTTGATGTCCGTCCTCCCAGCTCCGACTCACCTGGATAAGAGAGTGAGGTCCCTTTTATTGAGGGCCCAGGAGTCCTTCCGGTGCCAGGGCTACTGCCCTTTGGAAACACACTACAGAAGTCCTGTATAATAGGGAGTATATCTCCCTGCAGCACCCTCTTGCAGCATCCATGGGCCCCAGCAGGGCTGTGCTACTACAAGACTACAATTCTCAACATTCCCCACTGGATCTCAAATGGGCGCCAATATAGAGGGCTGCTGCCATCTTGTGCCTGGGGGGGAATAAACGCCCCTCATAGACAGTCATTCCCTGTCCTTCTCTTCTTTTGTCCTGTCCAGAGAAGGTACTTGAACCATATCCGGTTGTGATGCCTGTCCATTTGCCTGGGGCCTCCTATCCAGGTAAGGAATCTTCTTCTCTGTTCATGGTGTCCGTCCAAGTCCTTGGGGATTATGCTTTCCCCTTCTTTGGCCAAGATGCCTGGCTGACCCCTTGAAGCCTTCCGACCAGGCAAGGAACCATTCACCTTTCTGGTCGGGATGTCCGTCCAACCTGTGTGGTATTTACACTGTTTAAATATTGGTGTGTCCTTAAGGGTACTTACAGCATTGTGTGGTTAGTGATTTGTAAAGTTTGCATTTGTACCTCCTTGTGAACCTGTGGCAGCACTCAGTGACGAGTGCTGGACTTGACTTGACTTGAATAAGTGGGTGAGCCACCCCACCTACCAGACGTGGTTCAGAACCTCATATTCTGTGTCATTTCTTTGACTTCTTTAACTCTCCATATTCCCCTTTTCCTTCTCGTTCCCTGTTATTTGTTATTATCTATTTTTGGTTGCCTTTGTGATTATCCTGGGGCGGGTGGACTGGTCGAAGAGCCCACCATTGTTTTGGGATGAGCTTATGAATGCTGGCCTCCACTCCATCTAGTGTAACGTTTACCCTGATCTCGTATTTTGTTTTCTTCCCGGCCACCCCAGACTCCAGACGAGGCCGGACCTTCAGCAATCTGAACATTCACCCCTCTGGTATCACATTTTCCATACGGCAAGAAGTGAACTGGCATGCCATTTGTATCTTGGCAGCCCTGCTTCTGCTCCTTATTTACATCTTTTGCTGAAGAGAAATGTAATTTTCCATTTTTGGCACTTTGCGTTACGGTTGTCATTGCATGAAAATGACGCCGCTGAAATCCGTCAGCATTTTGGCAGCGAACGTCGCTTGTGTTACAAAACAGCTGCCTTTAGCTGCACTCTCCATTTTCTGAGTACGGGGGATTGTTTGACACTGAAGCTGCTCGAGAACGCTCTTTCATTTTGGTAGTAAATGGACTTTATGAAAGCGCAATGGGAATGTCGTGACTCTCCTCTGGACTCCCACAGGCCTCCTGCACCCTTTAACCAGGCCATGGACTTGATTCTTTATCACTTTGTCCTGAACACCATTTTACCATCTGATCACACAGAGAAGGTGGCCTTTCTGGACACATCACTGACCGGCCTACTGACCTCAATTCCGAGGCACCCAGTTTGGGTCTGCATGTGCCCGGGCAGAAAGCTGAAACTACAGAGTTTAGGAATTGGGAACAACATAGGTGACATCATCATCATCATCATCATCATCTGAGAGTTCCCATACCTGGGAAGGGTACAGAGTTCTGACGGCAGCAGCTCTTTGAATTGGCCTTGGCTGAGATGTTGGAGTTCGCGACAGAAACTCTGGTGCTGGAAGACCATTAAGATCAACAACCAGACCAGAACATCAATCAGTCTTCCATTGTGGAAATCCTGTTCTATCCTGATGCCATGGAGACCACGCTGACCCCCAACACGGCAAAGCCAATACCAGATGCTACGACTTTATTGGTGTGACTTCATGCAAAGTCCTTTCCTGCACTACCCTGAAACCCATCAAGGATACCATTGCCAGCGTCCTCCCACAGGCTGGAAAAGACCTCCAGGTTACCCTCCATCAGACTGGGATTCAGGTGACCAAACAGAATTGGAACTCTGCCAACAACTGCAGCCATATACGATCGACATTATGGACCTCTGTTGTCCATGCGTGACAATGAATGATGTGTCACTGTACACCGTAAAGACAGTGAAAGGTGCGATAATCTATGCTAGCTGCTCCATCGCTGGGAGGTCTTACACAACAGGGCCATTGAGAAGATACAGTGTGATGCATGGTGGTGCCCATTTGGAACAGCGGGTTTTTCAAAGAGTATAAAAGTATCTTTCAAGGCCTTTGAGTCTACCAACCAAAACGTTTTATAATCAGAATCCTATCCATCCATTTTCTGGGTAGGGGCTTAATCTGGACCAGGGTCCTTGGAGCCAAACACAAGGATGAAAGGATGATGATGGGAAGGCCCTGAAGAGTCCATGCCAGCCTGGAGGTTAAACTTGAGAGTTTGGTGGCTGGCATCGAGTGCTTTTATAGATAGCAATGTGATGGCTGCAATGAGACAAGCAGAGAAAAAGTGGTGCGGCCAGAAGAATATGAATTAGAAATGGCAGCCGAGCTTAGTTTGTGCAACCTCAACCAGAAATGAACACAGAACAATTCTAGGAATCCTTTAAACCGGACAGTCAAAGAAGAAAGCGCACATCAACGAGGAAAGTTTACCTTTCATCCCATCTCAGAGGACAGGAAGTGTACAGCACTGACCTTTATATTGTTGTGCTGGTGACATCAGTCACACTTCTGGTCATTTTCAATGGTGATGGAGCAGCCAAAACTCCACAAAATGGCAGCCGTCCACAAAATGGCAGCCATCCACAAAAAACAATTGTCCAGACTCAACAAATGTCAGAGAAAAATGTAAAAAAATAAAAGGGTCAAGAAATGAAGCAAAGTCAAAAATATGTGTTAGTGATGACACAAGACACAAAAAAAAAAAAAACCAGTCTTTCCAATGAACCATAAAATGTAAAAGAAAAAATAAATAATGATAAAATATATCAGAAGATCGGTCAGAAATCCGTTAAAGGAACCACGTGGAAATTTGCACACCAAACGCTAATTTGAACCGTCTAGTGGTGACCACACTGATGAGGTCTCGAGTCGCGCATTCCTGGGGAATCCTGGGAAAATCCCCTTGGCAACTGTAAAACGGCGATGCCCACAACAATCCAACATTACATTGCAAGAAGATGGTCAAGGGATCGAAATAAGTGTCCGAATCAAGCACTTTCAGGTCAGAAAGTCCAGTTTAGATGTAGAGATCTGTTAAAAGGCAGGAGAAGTTAATAAAATACACCAATCCTAACAAGAACATGGCGTGAAATAAAGACATGAACAAAATTCAACATCGTTAAATGTTTCTTAATACAAGAGCAAACATGAAGTCTGCAGATATCAAAACCCATTAACAAAAGAAAAAAACAAACTGAATCAAAACTAAACCCAGAAAAAATAAAATACAAAACCACATCGTGATGACTTATCTATCGTTTTACGTCAGTCACTCGCATTTTCATACAAAACAACTTAGGTGACGGATTTCCTCCTCCGAGACAGGTGGTGGCGCTATGTACTAATGACTTCCCTTCTAACTGACACCATTCCACCTGACATCACTTCCACCCGGACCCGCCTCTTCCTCCCAGAATTCCTGAAATACTGGAGGAGCCGCCCTATGAGGAGTCCAGATGACTCGTTTCTTGTGTTTTATGCATCTTCAAATATAATTATACAAGTTTGGCCGCAAGGTGCCCTGAATCTTTGGCCTCGTCCAGCTTTTTCTTTTACACGTCCTACTGAGGAACATCTGATTGTCCTTACGTCCGAGGTCTGTAGTGGTGTGATGCTCTGGTGCTGCATGAACTGCGATGGTGTAGGAGGGTGAGTGAGCAGACCACCGAGACGCTTGATTCAGAGCCCATCCAGGGTATTACAGCAGAGGGGTGTAGCGGCCTTTCACAAATATTTGTCCTACGGCCGCGGACTGCAACATTTAGACAGTAGAGTAGCATAACAGTAGCACAGCGTAATAGATAGGCCAATTAGGATTATGACGGTAGATAGGTGGGCTCTTATACCAGCGTTTTGGGTTTATAACGCTATACGACTGGCCCATAAAAACAGCCTGCTGGGTTGAAAGGGTTACAAACATTTAAAGTGCTAGAAAAAGTGTAAATTATGGAAAGATCAATAAATAAATAGTTCAAATAAATAAATGCATCAAATCCGTCCCATAAATGAAAGTCAGTATCTTTTGGGTTTAAATAAATAATAAATCCAGGTGAAAAGTGATATATACATGTAAGGAATTCTTCTTCCTCCTCTTCTTTCGGCTGATCCTGTTAAGTGTTGCCGCAGCAGATCATCTTCTTCCATATCTTCCATATCTTCCTGTCCTCGTCATCTTGTTCTGTCACACCCATCACCTGCACATCCTCTCTCACATAAACCTCATCTTAGGCTTTCCTCTTCTCCTCTTCCCTGGCAGCTCTATCCTTAGCACCCTTTTCCCAATATTCCCAGCATCTCTCCTCTGGACAGGTCCAAACCAACGCAATCTCGCCTCTCTGAGTTTGTCTCCCACCTTGAGCTGACCCTTTCATGTCCTCGGTTCTAATCCTGTCTATCCTCGTCACACTCAATGCCAATCTTAGCATCTTTAACTCTGCCACCTCCAGCTCTGTCTCTGGCTCTGCCTCTAGGTGGTCTTCTCTAAGAGGCAAAATCAATTTTGAGAAAGGACAGGGAGAGGAGAAGTCACAATGTTTCATCTTTAGGTTTTTAGTCATAGAGTGAATTATTTTCACTGTGGAGCTAATAAAAATTACCCAGGATGGTTTAATGTATATCCTTAGATAGTGATGCAATAGATAATATAGATTGGGAAGGCACCATATAACAGACTGAAATTTTGCAGAAGCTTGAGAAAAACAGAAATATTATAGCAAAACATAACCAAGAATTTCAGTCTTGGATAACAAGAGAGTTGCTGCTGCTGCTGTCTGATTAAAGGCTTGTAGGTGGCAGTAAGATGTGGTCAGACCTGCCCAGTGGTACCACGGGCCTACATTTACAGGAATGGCGTCCTGTCCTGGGCTTCTTCCTGCCTTGCAGCCTCTGCTTGGTGGGTTAGGCTCTGCCTCGCCCGTGACCCTGCTCGTGATTCAGTGGGTTGAGTAAATGGCACAGTATGGAATGATGGGGTAGCCATGGCGTAGATATTTGGTTCGAGGAGGCCCAGCTTCCTGCATCCACCAGTGGCACTTGGTCATTTTAAAGTTCCCCTGGCTGATGCCACCAGCATTCTCGGCTTGGAATGATTCATTATTAGAGAATTGGTAACACAGTGAGTCATTTCTGTTCCTGACATAATCCACACTTACCGTGATGATGTAACTCATCTAACTACACAGTGACTTGGAGGTGATGTCTTTGGAGTGAAGGCGTGAAGCTCAGCGTGTCTGTTTCCAGAGTATCTGGGATTAGCTGAAGAGCAGAATTAGTGTTTTCTTCTTTTTGATTAGAAATGTTTCCCGTAAATAATTTTGTTTTGCACTAAGAACTTTGTTTTTTGACTGGCGGTTCAAACTTGACAACATGATTTTTGGTAACAAACTTCGCCTGGCCTCTTGATGACATCTCATCTCCTGATAATGTTCATTAAAAATCTTCACTGCCTCATGTCAATTCAGAACATGCAGCCTATCCTAACAGCACTGGGAGGAAGACAGGAGCTAATCCAGTGGGGGGGCACTCCTTCCATACAGCAAAGCAATTCCTAATTGTGCTCCTGTAACTCTGTTGTCTAACTTTACAAAGAAAGCCAAGACAGAAGTGCTGTACACTCCAGCCTGCTGTAAAGCCAACTCTGAAGTTTTTCTTGTGCTATTTTTACAGTTGCCACATTTAGATGCATTTCCGAAATGAACTGCTGTGCTGGAACACTGCAGCAAAATCCATTGAAAAGGTAAAAAAAAGTGAGCGTTTTGACCCGCTGGTACCCGACTTCCCACGTACGGCGGCATTCAAAACAAGTGTGTATTCACTCGGTCGGATAATTAACTGTTTGCATCTTTTTTGTCTTTTCTAAAATGTGTGCCCACAGCAGACACCTGTGAATACATTTTCTTCTAATCAACAGTTAAATACAGGCTGCTTCACGAGAGGTTACCGCTGATTTGTTCGGCGCCTTTTTTCTGTAAGAATTGTAATGACCTTGATTACAGTTGTAAGTGAAGGAATATGAGTCACAATCTATTTTGAAAAATGGCCACGTTCTACATTGTTAATTTAACTGAGCCTTACAGTAAAAGGATGGAAGTACAGAGTGGAAGCAAAGTATAGGAATGAGAATAAAACAAAATAAAGCCAAATACAAAACAATGACGGTACGGTGAAATTTACAAACACGTTCTGTGGTGACGATCACAAAGGAGTCACGCAGAGCTGGACAGACCAGGCTGACTTGTCCTTCTCAACGTCCCCCACTGTCTCAGGCTGCCACCACACCAGCTGAGGGGGACAACACGTTTGGTATGCCAGGGGTCTTCACCCAGTGTGCTGTACCTGTGGGAGGTCTCCATATAGACTGATAGGCAGAGAGTACTGTATATAAAAGGTGCGATGTGATAGATAGATAGATAGATAGATAGATAGATAGATAGATAGATAGATAGATAGATAGATAGATAGATAGATATTGTAGTTGGCAGGATAGATAGATTCACCATTTCTTGAACTCCTAATTGAAGAAGTGCACTTCTGTCTTGATTTACTTATCGTCATGTCTACCGTTTGCACGTTCTCCTTTTGCTCCTCTACCAGTGGTCTTCTTTATCTCATTAAGGGACGCAGGTCTTCATGAAGCACCGGGAAGAAAACCCACTGATGCAGAGGGAACACATGCAGGTGCCACAGACATAGCAGCTGGGTGAAGGATAAATAATAATAATAATCCATCCATCAATCCATCCATTTTCTAACCCGCTGAATCCGAATAGGGTCACGGGGGTCTGCTGGAGCCAATCCCAGCCAACACAGGGCACAAGGCAGGAACCAATCCCGGGCAGGGTGCCAACCCACCGCAGATAATAATAATAGTAATAACAATAATTCATTTAATTTAGATGGCATCTTTCCAGTGCTCACGGTGCACTCACCACAGCCCCTCCCTGCCATTAATTCTTTATTAACACTTTACACCCCATAAATACATGAAGCCTGACAGATGGGAAACCCTCCAACTTCGTCTGAGCTCAGGACAGTCTGAATTCAGATGTGTCACGTGATCTCTTTAGTAATTATTCCCTTTTCTAATTAATCTAAAAGAAGGAGAAGGTGGCAGGAATGAGTTGTGACCTCACAGGTAAAACCATCAAGGAATAAAAATGCATGAGAGACTTGAAACAGCTGGCACCACGCCGCCTTTGTTACGCCTCCACGGTTGACAGGTAGCTCATCCAGGCGCTCCGACGCACAGCTGCTCCCAGTTAGAAGCAAACAAGTCGTGTAGGAACCCGGGCTTTGACAACGGAGCTGAGATGGTCCTTTAAAAGGTGAGAGGGAGAGACTCTCTTTGTGTGTGTGTGTGTGTGTGTTCATGTGGGCAGCAATTCATAAATAAACTACAATGAGAAATGAAGGACCTCTGTATAGATGGCTCTTCATATACAGAAGTGTTGGAAAACTCTCTGACAACCCATCAATATCTGCCTCCTAATGAATATGGAAATATGACCTGGAATAAGCAGGATTAATTGATTATGGACAACACAACCACAATCTCACAGACTGGCAAGTCCTGGGGCAGAAGAGATGGCATGACAGAGGCTGAACAGCAGAGTCTATATTGTAGAGCGGTCATTCACAAGCTGTTGGTGAAAAAGAGACACTGGGGCAGTATGAACAAAACGGCAGACCCCATGTTAGCTGGAAACACAAAATGGTGGCACCAACACCAAAACTGAAAAATAACACTTCAGGTTTGGGTTTCTTGGCATGTGTATTAAGTAAAATAAAATAAAAAAAAAAAAACAAGGACATATATTGGCCTATATATATATATATATATATATATATATTGTCAGGGATGCCAGGGGCAACGACCCAGCCAGTACGCCGTGAGGGACCGGAAGAGGGTCAAGGCCCACCCTGGATCTCGTGGGAGCCACCTTCCTGGTTGCTCTGGGGGCCACGGGTTGAGGGCATGGAAGCCCCACCCTGTAGGGGCCCGTGGTCACCGCCAGGAGGCGCCCCAATGCCTTGGGGACCTGTTGCCTCAGCACTTCTGCCACACCAGGAAGGGCACCCGGAGAGCTGCCGGGAGGACAGCCGGCACTTCCGCCACGCTGGGGCGTGGCCAAGTAGGGAATGCCGGGAACCACCTGGAGCTCATCCGGGAGAGTATAAAAGGGGCCGTCTCCCTTCATTCAAGGCTGGAGTCGGGTGGAAGCAGGACGAGGCAGAAGAGAGTGTGGAGGCGGCCTGAAGAACAGGTATTGAGTGGCCAGGACTGTGAATTGGGGTTTGTGCACTAACGTGACTGTGTCTGAGTGACATAATTATTGTAAATATTGTAAATAATAAACTTGTGGTGGTGATTAAGAACATATCCACCTGTCTGTGTCCGGGTCAGCTCCACAATTATATATATACGGTGGCACAGTGGTAGCTCTGCTTCCTTACAGTACAGAGATCAGAGTTCGCATCCCAAGTCTGAAAAAGACTTGACCTACAGATATATTAATATTGTAAGTAAATAGACAAAACAGGATAAAGGTTTGGGGCCCTGAATGTCAAACTCCATATAACTGTTTGACAAAAGATAACCATCTTTAACAACTGTTAATGTCTTTGCAGACGTGAAGACTCTAAGATGGCAGTTGTCCTGGCTTTGAGGACTTCTGGCAGGAAGAGGCTGGTCTAGGTGGACGGACACCAGAAGTGACATCAGTGCTGGTGAAGCTGTCCATCTTCCAGTCTGCAGAGGGAGGAAGAGGAGAGACATTAATACACACCAACCCCAGGAGCGGCGGGGTGTTACCATCATTAGAACCCTTCAACTATCCCCTATGCCCACATGCGTGACAATTTCTACACTATATGATCCATTTTCTTCTTCTTCTTCTTTTGGCTGCTCCCATTAGGGGTCGCCACAGAGGATCATCTTGTTCCATATCTTCCTGTCCTCATCATCTTGCTCTGTCACACCCATCACCTGCATGTCTCCTCTCAGCACATCTATAAACCTCCTCTTAGGCCTTCCTCTGTTCCTCTTGCCTGGCAGCTCCATCCTTAGTACCTTTCTCCCAATATACCCAGCATGTCTCCTCAGCTTGTCCAAACCAACACCATCTCACCTCTCTGACTTTGTCTCCATTTTCTAAGCCTGCACAATCCTTGACAGGGTCGTGTAAGGCTGGGGTCGATCTCAGCTGGACAGGGTGGCAGTACATTGCAGGGGGAACTCACAACAGGGGACGATTTAGTGACACCAGTCCACTTAACCTGCATGTCTTTGGACTGTGGGAGGAAACCAGAGGACCCAGAAGAAACCCACAAAGGCACAGGGGAGAAGAGTTGTAATTGGTGGGGTTAGGGGTGGCAACTCAAAAAACTGTTGCAGCATGGGGGGCTACAGTTCCAATCAGACAGCAGGAGTGCTGGGGCTGAAGGCAGGACACCATTATCAGTGTGCAGAAAACTTTGAAGTGGCCAAGACAGGATCTCATTTTGGAAAACAATCTCATTGTCTCATGGGATTACAGCTGCTTTTCCTAAGAGTACATCTTTTCATCTCATTATGGGTGCTGTTTTGCCACATTGAATTTTCCAAAGACAGTTTTTCCTTATTTATGTATACCTTGACGACGTCTGAAACTCTGGTTAGTAGTAGTGGGAGACAACTTAAAGGCTTGTCTTCTTGTAATTCCACCCCGAGTCAAGGGTTGGTGCTGTTGTCTAATGCTTCTCCTCCTGTTTCTCTTGCAGATCAGTCCTAATATTGTTACTTCCTGGGCATGGACCTTTGGCTCTTCCCACTCTGATCTGATTTTTTAAGGGGCTGTGCTACCATCTTTGTTGGATTCAACACTACACAGGGTTTGCCTCCAAGGTACACCAAATCTTAATACTGTCGACTGTACAGACACAGGCAAGTTCTACAAACACAACCGCATTAGTGAAAATGTAAGGTTTATTATTCACAATTAACTTACAAAAGGCTTCTTTATCCATATAAACCACCATAATTATAAATTCTTCTTCTTCTCTCTCTTGCTTCTCCTCCACTGCTCCCAGGCAAGTGTTACGTCCCTCCCCTCTGTCGGCTCGGTGACAGGGTGACACTTTTTCTCTAGGACCTGGGAGTACTTACAAGTCGATCAGGTCTTGTACAATAGGGTTTACCAATCTCAATTGCTCTCTCTGGTGGCCCCCATGGAACTCATCCGGGGCTGCACCATGAGACTACATTTCCCATTATGCTTTGTTGGTATCCAGGTAGGAGTCCTGGGCTGGTTGTGCTGCCATGTAGTGTATTGAAGAAGCCACTACTCTGAATACAGTGTCTCTCACAGTCCCTTAATTGCATTGGCCTCCTGGCTAGGTAATGAATCATGCCCTGTCCTGGTTGGGACACCAGCCCATGCCTGTCATTTTTTACTATATATTTACATACAGTATAAATTGTAAATATATGAGGAGGTACCCAAAAATAACCGACTCTGTACCTGGCACGCAATCTCAACTTAGTTGGGAATTTCGCTGCTAGGTGTGGCACACCTACAGTATTCTGTGCCAGTCTGCCCAGTGGCATTGCTCTGTATTGTTCGTATGCCATTCCGTGTCAGTTTTTCTATTAAACGTGTTCTGCAATTTTTGTGATGGGTGATCATAAAGAACAACGAGTCTGCGTTCAATTTTATTTTCTCTTTGAGACAAACAGCTGCTGAAACTGAAGTGATGCTTGGAACTGTTTTTAAAAGAGGAAGCTGTAAGTAAATCACAGGCCTACGAGTGGCTTTCACCTTTCAAACGAGGGGAAATGTCACGTGAAGACCAACCGAGATCTGACCGACCTTCCACAATTAGGAATGACGAAAATCTTGATAAAGTTCACAATGCAATTTACGAAGAGTGTCGTCAGACTATTGGAGAGATTTTTCAATTGACTTGTGTGTGTCTTGGAGTTCTTGCCACCCTCCCTACTCGCCTGATCTTTGCTCCGTGCGACTTTTTCTTGTTCCGGCATATGAAAAAAAAAAAACTCAAAGGAAAGTGTTTTTGTACAGTGGAGGAAGTCAAAGAAAAATCGCTTCAGGCCTTGGACAACAATCATCTTCAGCAATTCCAATAATGTTTCCACCAGTGGGAAAACCGCTGGGATGAGTGCATTCATTTAGGTGGAAAGGACTTTGAAGGAGAATAAAGTTTCAGGAAGTTAAAACAATTATTTTTTCAATTCCGGTTATTTTGGGGGTACCCCCTCATACATATATTTATATATTGTCACACATGTTCACCTGGGGATGAATGTTCTTCCTTGCTCCTTTAAGGTAAGCAGTGTCACACCGGGATGAGAGGGGCCGCTGTGTTCTCAGTTCCGAGAGGCAGCCCAAATGGAAAAGCTTAGTCCCCGCCTTTAGTCCCAAGCAGGCTCCACCCCTTCCAGGCGAGGACACAATAGAAACAGGCTGTTCCTGGAGGATAGCGGCACATTCCAGAACCAGCAGACAATGGAGATGCCACCAACTAAAATTTAGCTGACCCGCCCTCACCAAGCTGTCTAACTTTGAAAGTCTTCTCCTCATTGGATACCCCAAACTCCTCAAGCTGTTTTTTGTTATGAGATTCAATATTATTAAGTTTCCCTTGACATGCTTATCGACTGGTTGATGGACAGATTGATTATTGATTCCTTTTTGCCCCATTTGGAGGTCCTCTTCTTCTTCTTCTTCTTCTTCTTCTTTTCTCATTAGATGCACTTCCATGGAGTGTCTTTAAACCCTTCAGCTGTTTTTTCCAGGTCAGGTCCTTAATTGAGACTCTGGTCATTTTTGTCGAAAGCTCAGATCTCTGTTTTATTGGATGTGCTTATGTTGAATATTCCTAAATTCCGCAGACCTTACTTTGACACATTTTTTTCATGTGAGATCCTTTATCGAGATTCCCATAATTTTCCCAAGTTTAGCTTAACATAGTTCTAAATTGGTTGCTCAACAGATTGATTGCTAATCCTTTTTGTCCCATTTGGAGATCTTCTTCCTCTCCTCAGATATGTGTACATGGAGCATCCTTAAACATCTCGGACCACAGAAGTGTTTTTCACTTTATCAAAGATTCTCTGCTCTTTGATATTTCACATTCGGCTGATTATTCTTATCGATTGGTTGAGCGGTAAAATGAGTTGTCGATATTTGGGAGTCTTCTTCTCAATGGATGCTTTTGCAGTGCATACCTCCTTGGTTTTTGTTGTGAGATTCCATATTCTCAATTTTATCTTAACATATTCATAGATTTTTTGATTTACAGATTGATTACTGATTCGTTTTTGCCTCATTTGATGATCATCTTCTTCTTCTCGTTGGATACCCTTACATGGATCATCCCTAAAACTGCACACTGACACCATTTTTTCCTTTATCGTCTTCTTATTAATACTTTTTTTACAGATTCACGGATTGATGATTGATTAATTTCTTGTCCCATTTGAAGGTCTCTTCTTCTCAGATATATCCCTAAACCCTTTGACTCGTCGACGATTGATTCCTTTTTGTCTTCTTCTTCTTCTTCTTCTTCTTCTTCTTCTTCTTCTTCTTCTTCTTCTTCTTCTTCTTCTTCTTCTTCTTCTTCTTCTCATTGGATACACATCCATGGAGTGTCCTTAAACCCTTCAGGCTGGTTTTTCCAAGTCAGGTCCTTAATTGAAACTCTGGTCATTTTGTGGAAAGTGCAGATCTCCATCTCATTGGATGTGCTTATGTTGAATATTCCTAAATTCCACAGACCTTACTTTAACACATTTTTTTCCATGGGAGATCCTTTATCGATATTCCCATCATTTTTCCAAGTTTAGCTTAACATATTTCTAGATTGGTTGCTCAACAGATTGATTGCTGATCCCTTTTTGTCCCATTTGGAGGTCTTTTTCCTCTTTTGAGATACACATCACATACATGGAATATCCTTAAACATCTCGGACCACAGACTGTTACGTTTTTTGATTATTGAAGATTTCTCTTCTCTTTGATATTTCACATTTGGCTGATTATTCTTATCAATTGGTTGAGCAGTAAAATGAGTTGTCGATTTTTGGGAGTCTTCTTCTCGATGGATGCTTTTACAGTGCATACCCCCTTGGTTTTTGTTGTGAGCTTCCATATTCCTAATTTTATCTTCACATCTTTATAGATTGCTTGATGGACGGATTGATTCTTGATTGATTCTTCTTTTTCTTCTTCTCTTTGGATACCCTTACATGGACCATCCCTAAACTCCTCGGAGTGCACACTGACACATTTTTTACTTTATTGTCTTCTTATTAACCCTTTTTTTTAATAGTTTGGTTGATTGACGGATTGATGATTGATTCATTTTTGTCCCATTTGGAGGTCGTCTTCTTCTTCTTCTTCTTCTTCTTCTTCTTCTTCTTCTTATCAGATGTATCCCTAATCTCCTTAGCCTGTTTTTCTCCCCATGTGAGATCCTTGAGGGGTCCGTTATCGAGATTCTCTTCTTATTCACACTTTCAGATGATTATTTTTACAGATTGGCTGGCTGACCGATGGAGTTGTCTATTTTTGGGAGTCTTCTTCTCATCAGATCCACTTACAGGGAGTATCCCTAAATTCCTTAGACTGGTGAGATCCTTTATTGATATTCTGGTCGTTTTTCTCAAATAGGGGTGTCTCCGTGTCACTGGATGTGCTTACGTGTGAGATTCTCGTCCTCTTCTCAATTTTAGCGTTATATGCCTATGGATTGATTTATTAATCAATTGATAGATTATCGATTGATTTTCGTCCCCTTTGGAGATCCTCGACTCATGGAGTTTCCTTAGATTCCACACATCATACACTTTTGTTGTTTCCCCTTGTGAGGTCATTTATCCTTGTCAGCTGAATATTTTTCTGTTTTTCATACACTATTTTAATAGACATTAACTCGATTCATATGCTAATTCCATTCTCTGACTCTCCAGTGTAGGAGCTGGTATTGCCCCATTTTTTTTAACACACTCCTTTCCCCTCCATCTTTCCACCTGCGTCCTTAAACAGGCTTTAATGGAGAACATTTAAAACGTGCGTAGAGCGCGGAGCAATTAGTGACAATGTAATACTCCAAAATTTCCAAATGAAAGATTTCATAAGTTAAACAAGAAAATTAGACAAGGGTGATAATGATATGCTAATGCTCGTGTCACAGACAAGAAGCTTCATTAGCTGGCAATCACTGGGAAGAATAATCCTAAAATATTGAAATGCCGAAGATTTTCTAAGACAGCCCGCTGTATGGTAAACTGTTGAATCAAGTCAGCAAACACTGGAAATTTCTTTTGAGCGGATCAACCTGCGTGAGTTTGGGGCGAAGCTGGCGTCGCTAGAGGGCCGCGCCCACCACAGCTGGTGGAGACCCACAGGCCTGCGCCATGCCCTCGTTCTCCTAGAAGGTTCCAAGTGGAAGGATCCCAAATAGGGAGGGTGACAGGTCTCTGCCTCCCCCAGAGTCTGCTGACTTTGAGGGGTCTCATTTTCAAGCGTTTCCCAACAATGCCATGCTCAAAAGCCGCCCTCCAGTGTGAGTGCCGGGGGCCGCCTGGCAGTCTCGGGAGTGCTGATTATCCTCGGTAACAATTAAATGATGAAAGCCGAACAGAAGAAGAGGGAACAAGCAAAACTGCAATTTAGATCAACTTTTCAAAGGTTTATTGTCTGTAAACAGTCATTACCATTATAGGAATGACGTGCGGCTTATGATATGTGGGGGGCTGTGGGTGGGGGGGGCTCATCAAGAAAACCTCATTTTGTTGTCTGCTTTCTTTTCCGTTTTTCATGAGACAACAAGCATTACCTGCCATGCCATGCTGTGCCACCGAGCTATTTGGCCTGGCATGGAGGAGCACAGGGAGAGCTCAAACGGCTCGAACTCACCTCCGAATCTGTGAGCAGTGAGCTTTGTGAAAGGCGCTATATCAGGAAAGGGCTCGGCAGATTTAATGTTAGCAGTACTCGGGGTCAGGTGACTCCAGAAATAAGTTATCAGTCTTATTTTGTTTGTCATGATTTTAGGCCCACCATTAAAGATTAATAACATTAATAGCTGCATCAAAGTAGAGCTGCGGTTGCAATCAAGTCATAAAACAAAATTGGATTGTTGGGCGTTTTGTGAGTGAACCACACATGAAAGGCACTATATAACTTAGAAGACTGGCGTCCTTCAACATCTGCAATAAGATATGGTGGAGTGGTGGCTCTGAGGCTAGGGATCTGCACTGGTAATCGGAACGTCCCGTAAATGCCAAAAGTGACTTCGCTCTGTTGGGCCCTTCAGCAAGGCCCTTAGCCTACAATTGCTGAGTGCTTTGAGTAGTGAGAAAAGCGCTATATAAATGCAAAGAATTATTATTATTATTATTATTATGTTCCATCAAATGGTTGTGGTGAGCGCCCTCTTCTACACGGTGGTGTGCTGGGGAGGCAGCATAAAGAAGAGGGACGCCGCACGCCTGGGCAAACTGGTGAGGATGGCAGGCTCTATTGTAGGGACGGAGCAGGACAGTTTAACATCCGTGGCAGAGCGACGGGCGCTGAGCAGACTCATGACAATCATGGAGAATCCACTGAATACGCTGAACAGGATCATCTCCAGACAGAGGAGCAGCTTCAGGGACAGACTGCTGTCACCATCCTCACCGTCCTGCTCCACTGACAGACTGAGGAGACCCCACACTATGCGACTCGGGGGGTAAACGTTGAGATTATACAAAATTATTGTCTGTTATACCTGCATTGTTATCACTCTTTAATTTAATATTGTTATTATCAGTATGCTGCTGCTGGAGTGTGTGAATTTATAAAGTATCTATCTATCTATCTATCTATCTATCTATCTATCTATCTATCTATCTATCTATCTATCTATCTATCTATCTATCTATCTATCTATCTATCTATCTATTGTGGACTTGACCCGGACACAGACAGGCGGACATGTTGTTATCCTCACCACACGTTTATTTACAATATTTACAATATTCTTAAAATTGGTCTTAAATGTCTTAAATTGGTTTGAATCCTATCTGGCAGGTAGAAAATTCTGTTAGTTGTGGTAATCACATCTCACAAACCCCTGATATCCGATATGGTGGTCCACAAGGCTCTATCCTGGTCCGCTGCTCTTCTCAATCTACATGCTTCCGTTAGGTCAGATTATCTCAGGTTACAACGTGAGCTACCACAGCTATGCTGAGGACACACAACTGTACTTATCTATAGCACCAGATGACTCCGACTCTCTCGATTCACTAACACAATGTCTGACTGGTATTTCTGAATGGATGAATAGTCAATTTCTCAAACTAAATAAAGAGAAAACTGAAGTTTTAGTGATTGGCAATAATGGATACAATGAGGTTATCAGAAATAAACTTGATGCATTAGGATTAAAAGTTAAGACGGAAGTAAAAAAATTAGGGGTAACTGTTAACTGTAATCTGAATTTTAAATCACATATTCATCAGACCACTAGGACAGCATTTTTTCACTTAAAAACATAGCAAAAGTTAGACCTCTTATATCATTGAATGATGCTGAGAAATTAATTCACGCGTTTGTTTTCAGTCGACTAGATTACTGTAACGCACTCCTCTCAGGATTACCCAAAAAAGACATAAATCAGTTACAACGAGTGCAGAATGGAGCTGCTAGAATCCTAACTAGGAAAAGAAAATCTGAACACATTACTCCAGTTTTGATGTCACTACACTGGTCACCTGTGTCATTCAGGATTGACTTTAAAATACTGCTTATGGTTTATAAAGCCTTAAATAATCTGCTCCATTTTATATATCAGAATGTCTGACACATTATATTCCAAATCGTAACCTCTGATCTTCAAATGAGTGTCTCCTTAGAATTCCAAAAGCTAAACTTAAAAGGAGTGGTGAGGCGGGCGGGCGGGCGGCCTTCTGCTGTTATGAACCTCAAATCTGGAATAGCCTGCCAATAGGAATTCCCCAGGCTGATACAGTAGAGCAGTTTAAAACACTGCTGAAAACACATGACTTTAACATGGCCTTCTCCTAACTTCACTTTATCTTAATCCTGATACTCTGTATGTTCAATTCATCATAATAACTATTCACAGTAGCTCCAAAATCTTTACTAACCCCTACTCTCTCTTCTGTTTCTTTTTCCTGCGCCACCTCCACCTACTCAAAGCATCCTGATGCTCCACCATTGATGGACTGAAAGCCAGAAGTCTACGTGACCATCATCATCAGGTCCTTCCATGAAAACCCTAAATACAAAGAGGACTGTTTGACTTATGTTAGGTAGATTGCCCAGAGGGGACTGGTCAGGTGGTCTCGTGGTTTGGAACCCCTACAGATTTTTTTGTTGTTTTGTTTTTTCTGTCCACCCTGGCCATCGGACCTTACTTATTCTATGTTAATTAATGTTGACTTATGTTTATCTTTTATTGTGTCTTCTATTTCTCTATTCATTTTGTAAAGCACATTTTTTTGTATGAAAATGTGCTATAGAAATAAATGTTGATTGATTGATTGAATATGAATAATGGTCACTCAGACCCAATCAGTGCACAACACCCCAAATACTCAGTCCTGGCCACACAAATGCCTCTCTTCGGGCCGCCTCCACACCTCTCCTGTGCTTTGTCCTTCCGCCTCCCGACTCCAGCCCCCAATAAATGGAGACGGCCCCTTTTATACAGTTCCCGGATGAGCACCAGGTGTTCCCGGCATTCCTCCCTTGGCCACGCCCCAGCATGGCGGAAGTGCCGGCTGTCCTCCCAGCAGCTCTCCAGGTGCCGTCCTAAATCTTCCCCCCAGCACTTCCTGGTGTGGCGGAAGTGCTGGGGCAACAGGTCCCCAAGGCATTGGGGCGCCTCCTGGCGGTGACCACGGGCCCCTACAGGGTGGAGCTTCCATGCCCTGAACCCATGGCCCCCAAAGCAACCAGAAAGGCAGCCCCCACGTGATCCCAGATGGGCGCACGGCCACTTCCGTCTTCCAAGGCGTCCCGGCCGGGTCATCGCCCCTGGCATCCCCGACACTATCTATCTATCTAACACAGTACTAATGGAATGTGATAATCTTACTGGCTTTGCAATCGGAATTAACAGGAAATGCAGGACCTGAATTTGGGTTAAATGGTTTTCTCTGACTTTAGTGACTGTGTGTCTGTGAAAGGCGCTATATCAAGGCAAAAGAGAAAAACAACTAATCAGTCCTATAATACCAATGCTTGGTAGGACTTCTTCATTCTACCTTAAAGTGAAAGACACTTCATCAATTGTAGTGGTACTCAGCATATGAAAGTATAAGTTTTAACGTACTGTTGAAAGGCGCTATATCACTTATATTGGTAGTTTAAACACTGAGATTAATGACTGACAGACTTCAAGTTAAATGGCTTGCTGTGACTTTTGTTCAGCATGCGTTTGCAGAAGGTGCCATATAGTTGTTAAGTGTCAGTTAAAAAGTTGAGATTAGTAACTGATGGGCCTTTCCGTTGTGCAGTTTCTTACGACTTTGGTGAAAGGCGCTATATCAATTCTAATTGTAATACTCACTCTAAGAGCATAAGAGAATGATGACTGGCTAGTCTTAATGTTGAACTGTTTGATGGGACATTTTCTGCTGTGCCTTAAAGTGAAAGGTGCTATATTATTGGTAATGGGACTCGGTATTTGTGGTGGGTTGGCACCCTGCCTTGTGCCCTGTGCTGGCTGGGATTGGCTCCAGCAGAACCCCGTGACCCTGTAGGTTAGGATATAGCGGGTTGGATAATGGATGGATGGATGGATGGACTTGGTATAAAACTATAAAAGTTGAGCTTAAAAACTGATCTGTCCTAACTTTACATGGATTGCTATGACTTTTGGGATTGTACCTCCTGTGAAAGGCGCTATATCATTTTGATTAAAACTCAGTGCAAGAGTAGAAGAGAAAAAATAGCTGATCAGTTTTATTGGTAATTGGTTTGCTGTGACCTTTGGGGTGTGAGATCTGAGAAAGGCGCTATATCAATTGAAATGGTGCTCCATTTACAAACTGAAATTAATACATGACTTAAATGTTTTGTTTTTTTTATGAGTTTTAAGATTTATCTTTTGTTAAACATGCTATATTAATTGTGATGGTGCTAGATATAAAGGTTTGTAAACGGAAGTGCTTTGCTACGGCTTTTGTTAAACATGCATCTGTGAAAGGCGTTGTGTAATTCGAAATGGTACACACTTGAAACCATTGAGGTCAATAACTGCATCAGCCTTAAAGTTAAATTGCTTTGCTAGGACTTTTCTGATTACACCTTCTGAGGAAGGCGCTATATAAATTGTAACGATTCAATTGATCAGTCTTAATGTTCAGTTGTTTGATGTGACTGTTTTCAGTGTGCCTGAAAGTAAAAGGTGCTATATTATTTGTGATGGTACAAACAGCAGATGGTGCATCACCTCTTATCCCATCCTCGTCGCCAAACTGTTGTACCAGAAAGAGCGATTCACACGAGTATAATGCTTAATTAACTACAGGGAGATTTACTCGAAAGAGGCCCCGAACATTCTGTAATAACTCTCGCTAGGACAAAGGAATCTGAATGAAACAACATGCAATGTGCTCCTCAGGATATGGAGCTTTGATCAAGTCGGGATTCCTCTGTGTTGGAGCGATGAGGTAGGCGCCAGACAGCCATCGCGACATTTAACTTCCATTTGCAACTTCTGGGTGCCCACTGCTTCTACCCCTTCACTCAGTCACTCGACTTCTTATCAGGATGGTGATGTACAGTACTGTGCGGCGCATCTTTATGGTGGAAATCTATTGGGTGACCAATTCGTTTAAGCGATATCTGAATCAACTGGATGATTGTGAGATAACGGGAGGTTACTTCCACCGAGATGGAGCAACGAGTCACACATCAGTAAGGAGCCTGGCAGAAATTGAGAGGGTAATTTCAAAGGGGCTTTGGCCACCACGGTCGTCAGATCAGACACCACCAGACTACTTCTTTTGGGGTCTGCTCAAAGGAAAAGTCTATTGGGACAAACCTCACACTGTGGAAGACCTGAAGGACGTGAAATTGCTGCTATTCAACCCGAGACGCTCGCAGATACGTTCAGGAATATGGAGCGTTGTGTCAAAATGTGTTTGGCAGAAAACGGAAACCACTTCCAGCATTGCATGTCATACAATCGTCAAGGAACACAACGAATGTATGTGGTTCAGATCATCTTCATCCTAACAGGAGTTACAACAGAATATTCGGGGACTCTTTCGACTGAGTCTCCCTGCACCTTTTACTAACATTCACACCAACAACAAATACTTCCATTTTCCTCCTACAACTCCCCCACATCCTCTTCTGCACAGACATCACGTTTGTCTACCCTGAAACACTTGATCAGTATGGACGCTGATCTCAATGGTCTTCATGATGGGTTTAGGTGAGAGCTAGCAGTCTCTAGAGCTCTGCAGCGGCCATCTTTAGAAGGTAAGGACAAGGATGGAAAGTGTGAAATGAACAGGTGTTCCAAATGAAAGGACCCCAATTTACGGTCATTCATTTTAAATAATATTGTAAAGTAATAGGGGGGGGCACAGTGTTGCGGTGGTACCTCATGCATTGTCTATGCAGACCCCAGTGCGTTGTGTTTTTTCCAGGTGCTCTCGTTTTCCTTCTGTATCTCCAAGGACTTTTAGGTTACGTCCATTAGCAGTTCTAACCCGTGTCTGCGTCAATGGCATCCATCCTGTCCAACGCTGGCTCCTGCCCTGTGCCCAGTGCTTCCTCCTGCTGTCCTGAACTGGATCAAGCAGGTTGGAGGAGATGAGGTTACGCCACATAAGAAGAAGGTTCACACTTAAACAGCACCAAGCATCTTCAGCTCTCAGCTCTACCCCAAGATGTCTTCATCTATCCATCCATCCATTGGTTCTCTGGACATCACGATGAGAGGACTCGCTCAGCTGTATTCACTTCCCTCCTTATTTATTTCATTTTCTTTTTTATACTTTTTAAGTTCTTTGCAATGCCATATCAACACAAAATGTACAAAGTCTAATGAAAATTGGCCAAGGCCGACTCTTAACTGGATGGACGGAAGGAGGCCTTTTTGCAGGACGGGCATCCTGGAAATGCAGGTCTTCCAGATTTCGACTCCGTGTAATGAACTTGACATTTGGAGGTACCACTTTAAGGGCTTCTTTTAAAAAACCAAATGCATTTCTGGATCCTTTGACTACAAATGATTGGCATGCTGGAAATGCTGGGCACTCATTCTGCACAGATGTCCAATGTACTGTATACTTATCTCACAACAGGATTTTCATTGTAAAATCGTAACGAGGCACTCACTGCCCCAGAGGATTGCTTTGTGGAATCCAGAAGCCTAGTAGATCCAGTAGATTTTAAACTGCTTGGCCTTCTGTGTATGCCCAATTAAAACATACTTGCAAGTTCTCGGGTTGTCCTCAAGGATGGGTGCTGGGTCCTCTCCTCTCCACTTCTCTCTCTGTTCACATCTGCTCACTATGCCCCATCAACCAGTCTCACGGTTTCTCCTGTTAGTGCTCTGCCAACACCACACAGCTCTCGCTCCTTCCTCACGGAATGTATGGGCACAATGGGCACTGACCAGGGGTGCCCATGATGGTTCTGATGCCTATGTATAGTTTGTTTTTGATTTGTTTTCAAAGCAGGGGGCCCCAACACACGATTTTCTCCGGGGACCTTTGATGCTGGTAAGATGGTCCTGTAAACTCTGTAACTGGGATGAAGGATCACCATCTCCGGGTCAACCTAGTGGAGACGGGCCTTCTTTATCATATGAGCTCATCCATTTATTCAGCACCCCATCTCTGATCTGCTCGGCTCGTTATTGCGGTACGCAGCCTCGGGGTGTTGATCAATGATCAGCTGTCCTTCAAGGCCCACGTTGATATGGTGTCTTGGTCTGTCAGATTCACTCCTCTTTACAACAGACCATATCTGATGGAGTATGCAGAACAACTCCTGGTCCAGACTTTGGTCTAAGAGCAGGATGTGAAGGTCCACAGGACAGAATCGTTAAAAAAAACAAGCATGCCAATCGTTAGCAAAAGATGAAAAGATGGCAATGACAAGGACAATGCAGGTATCACAAAATAATGTTGCACGAAGAGTCAGACCCAAAAGTCAATAGTGAAAAGGATATGCGTGTCCCGGGTTGGCTGCAGCCATCTTACTCCCGTGAACCTGGGGGGCTGTCGATAGTTGTGTCTGAGATGAGGCGGGCAATGAGGACAAACAATAGAAACAGAGGAAGGTGCAAACTGTGTCGTGTCTTTGTTAAAACAAGGTGCAAGCGAATCAATGTTCAAAAGACCAGAACGGTATCATCCATCCATCCATTATCCAACCCGCTATATCCTAACTACAGGGTCTGCTGGAGCCAATCCCAGCCAACACAGGGAACAAGGCAGGAAACAAACCCCAGGCATGGTGCCAGCCCACCGCAGGGCACACACACACCAAGCACACACACTAGGGACAATCTAGAATCGCCAATGCACGTAACCTGCATGTCTTTGGACTGTGGGAGGAAACCCACGCAGACACGGGGAGAACATGCAAACTCCACATAGGGAGGAAGTGAACCCGGGTCTCCTTACTGCGAGGCAGCAGCGCTACCCACCTTTAAATATTGCAAATAAAATCCAGTGCCCTTCCAGTGAGAGGTAACATCCACAAAAATATTAATTTCATAAACTTTCTAAACATCCAAAAACTTAAAATCAGGAATTCTCTTTCTGCAAAGCCTCTCATCTCTCCTCAGCTGCACCTCTCACCACAGGTATGGGAGTTGGGACACCGTCACGTGTGGTCAACCCTTTAAAGGTGTCTCGTGCTTCGGTCACCGCTGTGACATCCCAAACCCGACTCCACTGTCCCATCGCCTGACGATCTCCACAGCCCGATTGGTCCCAGAATGCTCACCCTGCCCCACGAACGCCGTCTGCTCGCTCCTCTTTCCGACCGCCGTGTCTCTCGCCCTCCTCACCCTAATTCTTCTCTCTCATTTTCTTTCTCTCTCCTCCTCTGTGGTCTTTTCTGGTCTCTCCCTGATCTCTGTACTCTGGCTCTCTACGTTATGCGTCCGTGGGCACGGAGTCCTGATTACCTCCCTGGGAGAGACAACGAGGAAGCCCCCATATGATTCGCTCCACAGATCCAGAGCCGCCTCATTTTAATTTAAAATCTGCGTTCAGCTGCGGACCCCAACATGCGTCATCGCACAGAGTTTTAAATTCGCACAAAAGTGCCGCCTTGCTTTATTTCATTTTATCTCATCTATTTGAGGTGCCACACACGTGCGTTTCGGAGACAACTTGAAAGGCTCACATAAATGTAATGACACTCCCAACCAAGGGCTGGCGCTGTTGCCCAATGCCTTCGCTCTTCCTCCCTCTGCAGAAGCAATGATTGACAGTCACATCCTGAATGATGTCACTTCCAGGTTCCAAACTGCCTGAGGCCAACTCATCCCGTCCTACAGATTGAAAATCGTCTCCGCCGCCATCTTGGAGCCCATCAAATAGACACTCCTGTCTGTTATTCTTGTGTTTTTGAACTGCCAGTTTTAATGGGGTTCATCTTTATGTCACAGTGGCCTTTTCATCATTTTTGTATATTGGTCTTCGTTACGGTGGATTTGGAAAGTACTGAGACGCCTTTCACTTTCAGCACACGCTACTGTGTTGTAGATTTTATTTTAAATGGATAAATTCAGGGGCTGAAGCAGAACCAGTTTCTTGGGGGTGTTACGGTGACGCACTGCCGCCTCCCATCCTGGGTCCTCCCTGAGTGGAGTCTGCATGTTGCATGTGGGTGAGTTGATTTGGTGACACTAAATTAGCTATTTGGTGTCCTTGCACCCCATGCTAGCTAGGAGAGTCTCCTGAGAACCCCCTGGTCAAGATTAATGACATAGCGTGACTATTTATGACAGTCTACCAAAATGTTGAGGGGGTGGGGTTGTCCCCCATGAAGCTTCGGGCTCCAGGATATGTCAACACTCGACTGAAATGTGGGGGTATGGGGGTGGGAGGGGCTTATTCCCAGTGACGATTCACAAAGAGGTCCCGGTGCCCACTGGTACACTAAGAAAAGGTGAACCTTTGAGCGTTGCCATAGTGACAGTCAATCAAAGAATGGGGGGAGGAGGTTTGTTTCCCCCGTGACCCTTCAAGCGCCCACCAGGATACATCAACATGTGACCAAAGATCACAACTGAAGATTCACAAAGAGGTACCAGTGAGCTCAGAAAAGGTGGCGGTAGTGTAAGTTGAAATTGTGAGAGGTGCCAGCACTACTGAACAGCACTGGATACATTTGTCAGTTTTGCCCATCCGTCCAGACTCAATAACCCATAATGACCCATAAACGATCTGCAAAACGAGAAATGGTTGTTCTACACTCTTCCTAAATGAATCTCAGCCTGAAGAGGTCTTTTTTACACTTTGGATGTCTCACTTAAAGCTTTTCCAATGTTGCTATTTGTCCCGGTGTCTATATAAGCACAGGGAACTCCATCCATCCATGCATCATCCAACCCGCTATATCCTAACTACAGGGTCACGGGGTCTGCTGCAGCCAATCCCAGCCAACACAGGGCGCAAAGCAGGAAACAGGGCAGGGCGCCAGCCCACCACAGACAGGGGACTCCAGTTTCCGAATTCCATCCTTGCCTGAAGAAGGGGCCTCGAAAGCTGGCATATTGTAATCTTTTAAGTTCGCCAACAAAAGGGGTCATTTTGCTTGACTTCTCACTACATTCATAATGGCTACCACAGTACAGCACCCTAGTACGTCAGTAAGTGTCAAGAATTACACATAGGAAGTAAAAGTGTGAGGTCTGAATATTGAGAGTCCACCTTATGAGAAGGATTTAGGAGTCACAGTGGACTTCCCGACAGTGTTCAGAAGCCATTTAGAAGGCTCACAGACTGTCAGGTTATATAGCGCCTTGATGTGTGGAGTTCAAGTCACTGGAGGTTCTGCTCAAGTTTTTATAACTCACTGGTGAGGCCTCATCTGGAGTCCTGGGGGCAGTTTGGGTCTCCATAAAGACACAGCAGCACTAGAGAAGGTCCAGAGAAGAGCGACAAGGCTGATTTCAGGTCAACAGGGGATGAATTTTGAGGAAAGATTAAAAGAGCTGAGCCTTTACAGTGATGAAGAGGAGACCTAACTGAAGAGTTTAAAATTATGAAGGGAGTTAGTCCAGAGGATCGAGACGGTGACTTTAAAATGAGCTCATCAAGTACACGGGGACAAAGTTGAAAACTTGTGAAGGGGAAATTTCACACAAACATTAGGAAGATTTTCTTCCTATAGACACTTGGAATAAGCGACCAAGTAGTGTGGTGGACAGTAAGACTTAAGGAGCTTTCAGAACTTGACTCAATGTTCTTTTTAGAAGAAATAAGTGGATAGGACTGGCGAGCTTTGTTGGGCTGAATGGCCTGTTCTTGTCTATCCATCCATCCATCCATCCATCCATCCATCCATTATCCAACCCACTATATCCTAACTACAAGGTCATGGAGGTCTGCTGAAGCCAACACAGGGCACAAGGCAGGAAACAAACCCACCACAGTGTTCTCGTCCAGAGTGTTCTAATGTTCTTCTTGTTATGGGTCCTCCTTCGCCGTTGTCCATCTTGGTTCATGACTGTCGATGTCCCGTGAGATGGAGGAGGCCTACTGACACCCCTTTGTCATCACATCTCCAAGGACGCGACTTGACAACCACGAATCACAAAATGGAGGCACCTTTAACAAAACAAAATGGTGTCAGTTAAACGTCTAAATTCACCACTTCAGATACATCATAGACTCACAAATGTGGACTCCTTCAGTCATGAAACTCCCCAGTGGGCACCAAAGCTGCACACAAAGCACGACAAAAGAGTTATAAAAAATTAACAATGACACCACTTCATAAAAGCCTGTATGAGCCTCCCATGACAGCTCCATGCCAGTCGATTGGTAATTCTGGGGACACGACTTGCGCCCCCGTCCAGGGCTGATCCCTGCTTTAAACCTGCTGGGGTAGATTAAACGAGTCTGAGAATATTAATTAATTTAAGTAATGCATTAACACACACACACTTGTGTAATTAAAATAAATAATTCTCATTTTATTTGAAATAACGGTCTTGTGTCCTTTCAGTTGAAAATATTATTCAAAGGGGCTACTGACGGTGGTCTAATGGCTGTAATTGAATGCCATTAACATGCAATAAAATGCTAATGATGTCATTATATAAAAAAAAAATGTGTGGAATTCACGGCGCCGCCCGAGCCATTTGTCCCTGCGGTATTAGTCATGCTCCGGCAGTACAATTCATGGGAAACCTGCAGAAGGAGGAAGGCCGAAAATTGCGCTCCCATTATTTACGTCTCTCTTCAGATTCCTCAGTACATTTCCTTTTTATTCAACGGTGGGTCACATAGAAGGGGAGCAGCAGTCTTTGGAAAAGCAACACCTGCAGCTACATTGAAAAGACAAGCCATTTCCAAGCAGCTTCTAAAGTGGCTGGCCATTGTCTGGAGGTGGATAAAGGCCGAGGTTTTCTACCTGACCAGCGGAGGCATTCCAGGACCCCCAGCCCCTGATTGACAAGTAATGAGCCCCGCTGGCTTTAGCGTCTTAGACTTGGAGATCCCACAGGGAAAACATGGCTTCAAATAAAAAGGAGGGGGCCGATGCTTTTAATAAGTCTCCTATCCACAGACGTCGGCAGATCCTCACGACATTCTCTGGGGGCTGGAATGGATCGCCAGACTTGTGGTCCACATGCCCAGTGCATACGGAGAGCAGGTCTGAGCAACAAGCATTTCTAGGAAAACAAGAAGAGAAGTTTTTAATTAAGGACAAGTGGAGGAAACCTCCATTGGCGCAGGTCTGCCCGTGCTTTGCGTAATACCGAAAAAGAGCCATCAGTGGCATGACAGGACTATTTGTGACTCGTCACCGAGGATGCTGATGCCGGTTAGGAGTGACAGTCCCGGGGCATACAGATGGCAGAGCTGTCAATGACTCATTTTCAGGGTTCTTAAATTAATAAAGACATCCTCAAGTATCACACATGGTGTCAGGCTCAAGGGCTGCATGAATGTTTAGCAATCCAACTAACACTGTCTATGGAAATATTTATTATATAGCGCCTTTCATACGTTTCTCTTTATATCCATCCACTGCATATATACTGCCTTTTTATCTATTAAAATTTGCCTTTCATATCTATCTATCTATCTATCTATCTATCTATCTATCTATCTATCTATCTATCTATCTATCTATCTAATATAGTGCCTTTCATATCTATCTATCTATCTATCTATCTAATATAGTGCCTTTCATATCTATCTATCTATCTATCTATCTATCTATCTATCTATCTATCTATCTATCTATCTATTAACAGAAGAGCCACAAATGAGGCACTTTTTTCCTCCCTCTCTGGCATTTTGGCTGCCATTTATTTCATATTCTACAACTTCTTCAAAAGAGAGCAGTGAAGTTCTTTTAAAGGTCAGAAGATGCCTCATGGCTGCTATTTTAAGGCCTTGCACATGAATCGTATTGCAGACCAAATTCCTTGCAAATACTCTGTAATTGTCTACCTTTTACATTTAATTAGGCCTTAATAATGACGCGCGTAACTGAAAGAAGCCTTCGATAGGACGCGTTGCGCGTGTGTTGATAGCCGATTTAAATGCCATTAGCTCAGTAATGAATGTGTCACACTTACTTTGTTTCTTTGGCCCTTGAAATAAATGAAAAATTGCATTTCTAAATTGCTTTTGTAGGAAACCCATGAAATGAGATTACTCAGGAGATAAAGTAACTGAAAGGGGAGTCAGACTTCAGAAGTTTGTGTCAAACTCAAAGCCAACACGACTCCCACCTTACTGGCTGGAATGTTCCGCCAGGCTAATTGCCTTTTGTGAGAAGCTGTGCTTTTTTGTATTTGGAAAATATGTGCGTGCTATGAACACGGGAGCACTTGTGACAATTTCAGGCCGCTCAGCCTGACAAGCTCGAGCTTTGAATATCTGTAGAGTCCTACCATTCAACACACGACGTGGTCCCTTATTCCATGAGTCTGTCCTTCCCTTTGTCTAATGTTGGTAACGCTCATCTTAAATCTGTCCTTAACAAGTTTCCAACTTCCCCATGTTGTTATGCCAAGTTCAAGGAGTGGCACAGCTGGAGGGATGGAGGCGACCAAGGTAGGAAATGTGGAGAACCTCAGCCTCAATATTCATTAACAGAAGGTCCATCCTGCATCAAGCTGAGAGCACCACATTCCTGATGTCCACCGGTCCCATGTGTCTGTGGTTCTCTGTTCATCTGCCAGCTGTTATCTGTGTGGGGTATCTGCTCAACACCTTCAGTGTCCACGCTTTGCCACACAGTCTTGTTACTCTGTCGTTACTGACTGTTATTATCTAAAACCATTCACGTCTTGCTAATTGTTTGCGATCTCATGTGCTTCTGCATACTTTGACACTTTTTAGTTTTCTACTCTGATGACACATGGTAGACCTTTATGAGAAAGAATAAGCAAAACGCATTACAGAGAAGTGTTGCGCACCTATAGAGTACCTCCCTGCCCTCGAGCCAATCAAATCGCACACACCCGATGATGACTGGTGGTCTCGGAATTACACATCAGTGACGTTACACGATTCGGCCAGTCGATTTTCACGTTCTTAACAGGCTCATTTCAAGGCACCCCTCACGCTTTGTTCTCATACGCTATGGATAACAGTAGGGTTGTGGGAGGAGTTATGGTGACTATCAAGTGGGCGTGTCTTGTAGTCGGACGCTGATACCGTCAGCCAGACCCTTCTCTGCGTGTCCGCTGTGTTGATCCTGTGACAGAAACATGCGGTTGGATTGGCTGTTCAGCAGAACCCCTCAATTGCAGAGGTGAGAAGGTCTGAAGGTAGACCCTCCTCAAAACATTTTACAGGCTCTAACCAGGTAAGCGTTACATGGAATGACAAGAGTGACACATCGACAGTTACTGCCTTTACCTCTAGAATGGAAGGGGAAATCCTGGAGGAACATTGATGTCAGCTCCTGTTGGAGATCAAGCACTAAGGACTCCAGCAATTCTGCAAAAACACTTCCAGAAATGACTACTAGAGGGAGAAAGACTGCCAAACCCTGGCGAGATATAAAGACAAACATGGAAATTCTGATAAAAATAACATTTATTTCCACAAACGGAAATGAATCTCAGTGGAGCGGAAAATCAATCAATCAATCAATCAATCAATCAATCAACATTTATTTATATAGCACATATTCATACAAAAAAAATGTAGCTCAAAGTGCTTTACAAAATGAATAGAAAAATAGAAGACACAATAAAAAATAAACATAAGTCAACATTAATTAACATAGAATAAGAGTAAGGTCCGATGGCCAGGGTGGACAGAAAAACAAAAAACTCCAAAGCTGGAGAAAAAATAAAATCTGTAGGGTTCCAGACCAAGAGACCGCCCAGTCCCCTCTGGGCATTCTACCTAACATAAATCATCATATTTTCATGGAAGGACCTGATGATGATGGTCACGTAGACTTCTGGCTTTCAGTCCATCATTGTTGGAGCATCATGATGCTTTGAGTAGGTGGTGGTGGCGCAGGCCGCCACCACAAAGAAACCGGAAAAAGAAACAGAAGAGAGAGTAGGGGTCAGTACGGATTTTAGAGCCACCATGAATAGTTATTATGAAGAATTGAACATACAGAGTATCAGGATTAAGTTAAAGTGAAGTTATAAAAGGCCATGTTAAAGTAATGTGTTTTCAGCAGTGTTTTAAAGTGCTCTACTGTATTTGCCTGGCGAATTCCTATTGGCAGGCTATTCCAGATTTTAGGTGCATAACAGCAGAAGGCCGCCTCACCACTTCTTTTAAGTTTAGCTTTTGGAATTATAAGGAGACACTCATTTGAAGATCTAAGGTTACGATTTGGAATATAACGTGTCAGGCATTCCGATATATAAGATGGAGCAGATTATTTAAGGCTTTATAAACCATAAGCAGTATTTTAAAGTCAATCCTGAATGACACAGGCAACCAGTGTAGTGACATCAAAACTGGAGAAATGTGTTCGGATTTTCTTTTCCCAGTTAGGATTCTAGCAGCTGCATTCTGCACTCGTTGCAAATGATTTATGTCTTTTTTGGGTAGTCCTGAGAGGAGTGCGTTACAGTAATCTAGTCTACTGAAAACAAAAGCGTGAATTAATTTCTCAGCATCTTTCAATGATATAAGAGGTCTAACTTTAGCTATGTTTCTTAAGTGAAAAATGCTGTCCTAGTGGTCTGATGAATATGCGATTTAAAATTCAGATTACAGTCAACGGTTACCCCTAAATTTTTTACTTCCGTCTTAACTTTTAATCCTAGTGCATTAAGTTTATTTCTGATAACCTCGCTGAATCCATTATTGCCAATTACCAAAATTTCAGTTTTCTCTTTATTTAGTTTGAGAAAATTACTATTCATCCATTCAGAAATACCAGTAAGACATTGTGTTAGTGTATCGAAAGAGTCGGAGTCATCAGGTGCTATAGATAAGTACAGCTGTGTGTCATCAGCATAGCTGTGGTAGCTCACATTGTAACCTGAGATAATCTGACCTAACGGAAGCATGTAGATTGAGAAAACAGCGGACCCAGGATAGAGCCTTGTGGAACACCATATCGGATATCATGTGTCTTTGAGATTTGATTACCACAACTCACAAAGAATTTTCTCCCTGCCAGGTAGGATTCAAACCAATTTAAGACACTGCCAGAGAGGCCCACCCATTGACTAAGGCGATTTCTAAGAATATTATGATCAATGGTGTCAAATGCAGCACTCAGATCTAAGAGGATGAGAACAGATAAATGGCCTCTGTCTGCATTTACCCAAGTCATTTACTACTTTAACAAGTGCAGTTTCTGTACTGTGATTTGTTCTGAAGCCTGACTGAAAAGTATCAAGAATAGCATGTTTATTGAGGTGGTCATTTAACTGCATAATGACTGCCTTCTCTAAATTTTACTTAAGAAGGGCAGGTTAGAAATGGGTCTAAAATTTTCAAAGGCAGAGGGGTCAAGATTATGTTTCTTAAGAAGGGGTTTAACTACAGCAGTCTTAAGACAGTCTGGAAAGACCCCCGTATCTAATGACGAATTTACTATGTCCAGAATATTGTCAATTAGCACGCCTGATATTTCTTTGAAAAACCTGGTTGGTATTGGGTCAAGGACGCAGGTGGAGGTTTCAGTTGAGAGATTATACTATGTAATTCAGGTAAATCTATCCTGGTGAAAGCATTTAATTTGTTTATAACGGAGTACCGGGGCTTTGGAGGTTCTGCAGTGTTGGGGAGATATACTATGTTATCTCTAATATCATTAATTTTTTGAGTGAAAAATACAGCAATGTTCTCACAGGTTTCACTGGAAGTATTCTGGGGCATTCCTTTGTGTTACCTGGGTTTAACAGACGGTCAATTGTTGAAAATAAGACTCTGGGATTACTAGCATTGTTATTTATAATATTAGAGAAATAGCAGCGCCTCTCAAGACGGACAGTGTTATTGTATTCTGTTATTTTAACTTTTAATATTTCATAGTGGATAGTTAGTTTAGTTTTCCTCCATTTACGCTCAGCTCTACGACATGTTCTTTTTAAATCAGACACTCTTTGGGTCTTCCATGGAATAACAGTACTAGAGGATTTTTTAACTGTCTTTTCAGGTGCAACTATGTCAACAGCAGTTCTTACTTTAGAGTTAAAGTTTTCCACTTTACTATTTACATTATCCTCGCTATTATAGCTGGCATTATAAACGGACTGATTGCTTAGAATAGTTGTAAGCTTTAAAGCTGCTGATGAGTCAAAGAAGCGTTTTTTAACAAAATGCTTCTCATGAGCGTTTTCTATCTTTATTTCTATATTAAATAGTAGAAGGAAATGGTCTGATAGACCGATATCAGTGACCTGCTTTATATCAACTTTAAGTCCTTTAGTAATCACTAAGTCTAACGTATGACCTGCTTTATGTGTAGGCTGATTTACGAGCTGCCTCAAATCAAAAGAGTCCAGGAGGTTCATGAATTCCTTTACCTTTAGATCACACTGATTGTCGACATGAAAGTTAAAGTCGCCGACTATTAAGAGTGCATCATAGTTTGTAACTAAAATTGACATTAAGTCAGAGAATTCCTCAAGGAAAGACGCGTTATATTTAGGAGGTCTATACACGGATAATACGAGAACGTGAGAATCTCCATGAATAACAACGGCGAGATACTCAAAGGACTTAAATTTACCAAAACTAACATCTTTACATTTTAATCGGCTCGAGTAAATGTTTGGCAAACCG
The DNA here is from genome assembly GCF_016835505.1 of Polypterus senegalus. Lineage (NCBI taxonomy): Eukaryota > Metazoa > Chordata > Cladistia > Polypteriformes > Polypteridae > Polypterus > Polypterus senegalus. The sequence goes on from NC_053171.1 coordinate 4,794,299, forward strand.
CCCCCCCTTTTCCCCTGGCAGTCAGCACGAGGAAAAGGCAAAATGGAGTTGCCCAAACAATTAAGGCAATCTAAAGGTAGAAAGAGTGGACATCAAAACAAACACAGCAAAGGGGGTCAAAAACCCAAAAATTCACAAAGGCACCAAACACGACAAAAACACCGGATGCTCATTTAAAAAAAGGCACAAAAGAGATGGTGGAAGTGTAGGGCACCGAATGGCGATCCCCCTTATGACTGAAGGGTTTTGCACATGAAAAGAGTTGCAGAAGAAACGACTTTTCAGACACAAGTCTTGACGTATACGAAAGTGAGAAGACGGTTCTAAATTAGGATGGCAGGAAGAGGTGGGCTCAGGTGACTGGGAAACCGGAAGTGATGTCAGAGGTTTTCAGCTGGAGGAAGAGAAGAGTGTGACAGATGGCTGGGGCTTCTTGTCCAGCCGAGACGCCTGGAGGATAAGACCGGGAGAGAGGCGATACCTCCTCCGGGACACGAGAGGGCGCTTGGACGAATCCAGAGCCATGGACTGCAGCACTTCCGCCACACCAGGAAGTGCTGCAAGAAGATCATTAGGGAGCACCTGAAGCCCACAATATAGAAGGGGCCACGTCACTCCATTCGGGGCGCCAGAGTCAGGAGGAGGGAGACAAAGCTTACCGAGGAGGAGTGGAGGAGGAAAAGGAAGAGAAAGTCTCTCAATCAACAGGATTGGTGTATTGTGTGCTGTGCATATGCAGACTGTGTCATACTTGTGGGGAACGGGGAAGGTGTTGCCCACAAGGAAGATAATGAAATAAAATCAGGTGTGCTTCTGAAAGTGAGCCTCTGGTGTCTGACTGTGTCAGGTTGGGTGGCTTCTACGCCCCTAGAGTTGGCACAAGAGGCATTAACAGCGACTGGCTCGGGGTAGAATTATCATTTGACAAGCCCTGAGGTTGTCTCCCAAGAGCATTTGCCATGAACGACCATTGACCCTCCAGTTGTATGTGGTGGAGGGCACTTCCTGGCGGTGATTGGCAGGTGGCCCCACCCTCTTGGGGGAGCACCAGCAAAAGATATGGAAGATAACCCAGGAAGCTTACATACATGGACAAAACCTACAAACATGTAGAAAGATGAACATGGTCAACGTAAATGAAAGACTCAAGAAGGAACTTGAGAGACGTAAAATGGCTACTGGAAACTCCGCACTTTCCTTTCGCCATTTAAAGAATGCAATGACCCAAAGTCGCTGTGGATTCCAGAAGAGAAGATGGGCCGTCCTGAGAAGAACAGGACTAATGAGCCCTCTGTTGTGCGGGACAGATGGTCCCTTCCTTTATTTGCCCTCAGGTTTTGTCTCGTGACATTGCAGGATGGGCCTCTCGTTAATCAGGGAATCCAGTATGGAACCCCAACATGCTGTTTCCTTCTCTGTTATTACATTATTCATGTTAGAAGCTATCAATGTGTAAAATGAGTCATCCAGAGAGGGAATTCAGATATTATTGAGACCCCTTCACTTTCGGAACACTTTATTGTGCTGTAGATTTTACTTGCGGGGGATAAATTTGTCATTTTTGCACATCAATCTACACTCAAGATCCTATAATGACAAAGAGAAATCAACTAGCTCTGCAAGACGGGTTGAAATCTAAATACTCAACATAATAATAATAATAATAATAATAATAATAATAATAATAATAATAATAATAATACATTTTATTTATACAGCGCCTTTCCCATATAGACCTCAGCATTAACGTGGGCCGGGCGGAGGGTCCATCCAGTTGCTTTGTCTCTGTTACACACCATTTGGTACAGGATTTGTGAAAGCAGTGCTCTTGTTTGGGATGCGCCATCTGTTGGATAGAAGAAACATGGCAACTGGATGGGCACACAGACACGTATCCTTTTATTAGGGTGGATAAAAACAAAAGAAAACACAAATGAGCCAACGATAAAACTCTATAGCTATTTCCTAATGAATGCAGTCATCAGCCCCTGCTTTTATAAAGGGTAGGACCACCATCAGTCTCCAGGACCGCCTAAACTCCCCTTCTTTATCAATATATCCATGTTCTATTGATTATGGACCTTGCTGACTTAATAGTATCACTCATTATTTGAGGAATTTCCAGCCATGAACCTCCCATTACACCTCATCCCAAGAGCGCTCTGTTGGAATGAGACCTGTGATGGACGTGCTCTGCAAGTGTGATGAAGTCACCGGCAACCAACTTGAGTCGCAGGTGTGCTTTGGGATGTCTAATTGAAAATAGAAAGACTGTTAATATGATATGAGGGTTTCCACAAAACTTGCTGTAAAGGACCCCCTAGTGCATTCTAGTGGTCTAGGAGGCCTTGTTCTCATTATTAGGGATCACACTGCTTTTATACCAGTTCTTCTTTCCCAGGAAACATATTGCAAACATTGGAACTACTGCCCCTAGTGATCTTCTCTGCTGTCACACTCCATGTGTTTCAGTGTCAAGACTTCATAAAGTCCTAGCCAGGTCTTCAAGTGCCTTTTATCAGTCATTATGATGGTCATTAACCACACATCTATTACAGCCATTAGTTAACCTTCTACTTGTAGTTGCTTGACAACTGTATTTACTTGCAGCTTCATGAGGCTGTCATGGGATGGACAGCCATTTTCTCGTAACTGTGTTCTCAGATACTGAGGACTTCACCTCTCTGACTGTTGGACAGTTTCATAAATTTTCTTTAGAATATTAGAACAGTCTGGATGAGAACAGGCCATTCAGCCCGAAAGAGCTCACCGGTCCAGTCCACTTAACTCTTCTAAAATAACATCAAGTGGAGTTTTAAAAGTCCCTAAAGTCCTCCTGTCCACCACACTATGTGGTCACTTATTTCAAATGGCTGTGGTTCTCCGAGTGAAGAGAAACCTCCTAATGTTTGGCTGAGATTTCCCCTTCACAAGTTTCCAACTTTGTCCCCGTATTCTTGATGAACTCTTTTACAGTCACCGTCTTGATCCACTGGACAAATTCCCTTCATCATTTTAAACATTTCAGCCAGGTCTCCTCTTCATCTTCTTGTTCTTAAACTATAAAGGCTCAGCTCTTTTAATCTTTCCTCATAACTCATCCCCTGTAGCCCTGAATCAGCCACGTCACTCTTCTCTGGACTTTCTCTTGTGCTGCTATGTCCTTATGGACACCAAAACTACACACAGGACTCCAAATGAGGCCTCACCAGTGTGTTATAAAGGTTGAGCAGAACCTCCTGTGACTTGTACTCCACACATCAAGGCGCTATATAACCTGACAGTCTGTTAGCCTTCTTAATGGCTTCTGAAAACTGTCTGGTAGTTGATAGCTTGGAGTCCACTACGACTCCTAAATCCTTCTCATAAGGTGGACTTTTGATTTTCAGAGCCCCATTGTGTATTCAAACCTCACATTTTTACTTCCTATATGTTATTCTTAACATTTACTGACATTAAATTTCATCATCCACAAATCTGCCCAGGCCTGCCTGCTGTCCAATTCCTGATTCTTCATTATCTGCCAATCCACCTATTTTGATATCATCTGCCAACTTAACCAGCTTGTTATTTATATCATTATCCAAGTCATTTATATAGTATATCAAAAATAGCAGCGGCCTGATCACTGCCCCCTGCTGGTCACCACTATATCAGCCAATTCTGATGAGGTTCCTCACACCATCATCACCCTCTGCTTCCCGTGTCTGAGCCAATTCTGCACCCATCTACACACCACACCCTGAAGTGCCACTTCTTTTAGTTTGATGCCCACCCTCTCATGTGGCACCTTATGTAATGCTCTGTTAAAGTCCAGATCAATTACATCATCTGGTCCACTTTGATCGTATCCTTTTGTTGCCTCCTCATAGAATTCCAGCATGTTAGTAAAACATGACCTCCCTCTTCTGAGCCCACGCTGTCTGTTCCTAATAACTTCTGTCCTTGCCATGTGTTGCTCAATATTATCCTTAATAATTCCTTCCATTATTTTTCCTGTGATGCACATTAAGCTTACTGGCCTCTAGTTGCTTGGATCTGCCGTGTCACTGTTTTTATATAACGGGATGATATTTGCCATTTTCCAGTCCTTCAGAATTTTCCCCGTGCACAATGACATCCTTAAAATGTGCATCAAGGGTTTCTATCTGTACTCGCTAACCTCTTTAAGCACTCTGTGGTAAATATGATCTGGTCCTGGTGATCTGTGTGATTTCAGCTTATTTAATCATCACAGCTCTTCTCCCTCTACAATTTCCAAATCCCTCAGTACCTCCTTAGTAGTCACTGTTACCGCTCCGAGGTTATCCACTTCCACACATGTGAAGACCTCCTACCTGTGATTTCTGATTCCTTTCTGTTTTAGAGAAGTGAAATTGTAGTAAGCTGTTCAGTCATTTTATAAAAGAAGAGAAGATCGAATAAGTTGAGGTGCAGATTTCTTTCCAAGGACCAAACAGGTATCATATTACCAAAACAACCATAACACACATCTCCACAATATTTACAGTGACAGGAAACAACTTTATTTATTTATTTGCGGTGGGTTGGCGCCCTGCCCAGGGTTTGTTTCCTACCTTGCACCCTGTTGACTGGGATTGGCTCCAGCAGACCCCCGTGACCCTGTAGTTAGGATATAGCGGGTTGGATAAAGAATACATGGATGGATGGTTATCTATTTATTTATTTGTCTTATCTCCATGTCTTGGTAGTTTGTTTCAGATTCCCACAACTCTTTCCATAAATTATGTGCTTCACAGTTCAGTCTGAGCATTATGAAGACCTGGATGAGGTCCCCAGGCAGTCCACTCTGCTTGAGACTAAAAAAAGCGGGCAGACATACAAACAAACTTTGGATTTTACATATATATATATATATATATATATCTAGAATGCCGGGAACACCTGGTGCTCGTCCGGGAATCATATATAAGGGGCCGCCTCCCTTCAGTGAGTAGTGGATGTCGGGTGGAAGTGGACAGAGCTGGAGAGAGGACAGGAGGTGGCCAGGAAAGAAAGGCACAGAGACTGTGAGCCCTGGACTTTGGGGAATCGGTGCAGAAGGCACTGGGGTTTGTGAGCACAGTAATATTGTAAATAGTAGTGTAAATAAACAGTGTGTGGTGATGAACAACATGGCTGTCTGTCTGTGTCCGGGCCAGCATTCACAATATATATATATATATATATATATATATATATATATATATATATATATATATATATATATATATATATATATACTGTATATATATATATACTTTGTATATATAAATATATCTTCTCTATATATAAAATCCTAAGCCTAAACGTGCAATAATTTTATGTGACTTTTTTGTCATGCTTATTTTTAAACCTACATATATATATTTGGTATCATTCTTTTTAGAATTTAAGGAACTTTAATGTGATGTTGTTAGATTTTCAGATTCTTACCCATCCATCTATTATCCAACCCGCTATATCCTAACTAAAGGATCACGGGAGTCTGCCGGAGCCACTCCCAGCCAACACAGGGCGCCAGCCCACCGCAGGGCGCACACACACACACCAAGCACACACTAGGGACAATTTAATACTAATAATAATAATAATAATAATACATTTTATTTATATAGCACCTTTCCCATGCTCAAGGCACTTACAGAATAGAAGAAAGAACGGCAGGGTATACAGTATATAGCATTGTACAAACCAAATAAATAAATAAAGAAGATTAAGACAGAATCGCCAATGCACCTAACCTGCATGTCTTTGGACTGTGGGAGGAGACCCACGCAGACACGGGGAGAACATGCAAACTCCATGGGGAGCTAACCCAGGTCTCCTAACTGCGAGGCAGCAGCGCTACCCACTGCGCCACCATGCCAGCCTCAGATTCTTATTCTGTTTTTAAATTCTAAACTAAAAAATATCAAGAACTCACGTCCTGCGAGATGAGACTTTGTCCCAAGAGATTTAACCAGGCCTGGGGCTAGAAATAAAAGACAAAGAGTAGATGACAAAGACCGCTGCTGTACAGCCTTTTAAATGTTCGAAGCGCTGCTCGAGACGCAGATCACTCGGCACGGCAGCAGCTAATCAAGTAAAGAGGAGGTAAAAAAATAACTGAATTTGTTTCCTATTGTATCACTGTTTAAGAGGGGGTTTCATAGGAGCGACCGTGTCTGGTGGGGTGCGTTTAGCCCCTCTCTTCACAACGCAAGAGGCAGAGATGCAAAGTGGCTGGGGGGTCTGGTGAGCAAAGCGAGCAGGGGGTAACCCTCTAGTATGTATATATACTGTATATATATATATATATATATATATATGATGTTCCTTCTGTCCACATGTAGCACTTTCCACCTTTCAACATTAAACTGTATCTGCCAGGAGCTTCTCCAAGTGTTCCTGAATTGTATCTGGTGTTGCTTCACTTTTAGTGTCATCTGCGCATTTCACAATTTACTAACTAAATCGAAATCTGAGTCATTAATGTCAACCAGAAACAGAAGAATCCCATAGGAGACCTCTTGGTTTTTGTCCTACGCTCACTGACTGAAGTTTTTTCTTTTCCGCAGACCTCAAGTTACACAGCTCAGCAACCTTTAAATCTTTTCCGCTTACCTCAGCATTCAGTGACACAGTCAACTATGGGTGAATATATCAGACAAATTTAAATAAATAAAACACTGTGCAAAGTGACAATAAATAAAGAAAAATAGCATTAATTGTCAGCCTGAATAAATAAATGAGTCAAGAAATACGTTTTGTTGTTTTTTCTTATTTTTTTGTCTCTTGTTTATTACTTGATTCATTCATTTTGTCCTTAACGTTCTACCAAACATAACATGCAATACGATTGAAGTTAAAACTGTCACTTTTGCTTGTCAAGGCAGAGAGGGCGGGCTCTATCGAGTGCTGTCTTCTAATTGGTGACTCGGCCGCACAGTGGGTGACGTACACGTTATGCTTGATTTGGGACTCCTGTGGCTCACAGTTCTGACTGTGATGTGCAAAAAAACCAAAAGTGGCCCAGAATTCCTGTGCAAAGCGGCAACTTTAATTGTATAAAGTTTAACTTCATCATTACGAGCCTGCATTTGAAGCGCCTGCTGTAAAGGTGGCATTTGATGGACGAAGGTCTAAAGGTTGATTTCTACTTCTGTGCTGAGCCTACGGTGTAGCACGTGTAGCCCATGACAGAGCCTGGCGCACATGTCCTCAAAAATGTGACTATGTGGACCCCACACAGACCCCTACGACTCTGATTGACTAGTTTGTTAACTACACATTTCCTGAAATGCATTTCTGTTCATCCTCTGCTGTTCTTTTCTTTATCACATTTTTATTTATTTTCCAACAATAAAGATAGACAGTCAAACGTTTCAAATAATAAATGAAACAGCAAAGTAGGACAAAAGAAGAAAAAAATATTAACCAGTAGTGAAGTAAGCATGGAGAAAATCGAGGAAAATCTCACATGGGGGGCAGCTGGAGGAGGGAAATTTCAACTAGCATTGGTTTGGAAGTTGGGGAACGTATGAAAAAGTGGAAAAACAAGGGACAAATACGTTCACCTACAGAAGAAAGCAAAAAAAGCAGTGCGTATTGTCCTGGCTGGCACAACATGTGAAGAACAGAGAGAGAGAAAAATATGATAAGATACACTGAACTAGCATTCGGCCTGTGGGCCTGCAGCGCGGCGCGGCAACGACACTCAAGTATGAACAGCTTTAGACAGCGACGACCCACCAATTACAACGCAGCACTCACTAGAGCCCGCCTTCTCATCGTTGACGAGTGAAAGTGACAGCTTTAAATACATGTTGAGTGTTTGTCTGTGACTTACATAAATGAAGAAATAATTAGATAAATACATAAAGAAATATATAGAGAGACATGTTTAATTGTTTACACTCACATTTCATGTTTTTATGGTTTATCTGTTGTCACAATCACACTATTTGAATTCTTTATTTAATATTATCTGAAATCATGCATGGTAAGGACACACTGACACAGTTACACAGAGGATCAGAAGTAAAGGCACTGCAAACAAACGCAATTTGTTTATATAGTGCCTTTCACATTTATATATTTATTAGATAGTGCTTTTTAGTATATTATATAGTCCCTTTCATATCTAAGTATCTATACTAAATAGTGTTCCTCATATTTATGTATCATATAGTGCCTTTCCTATCTATCTATCTATCTATCTATCTATCTATCTTTTATATAGTACCTTTCACATTTATATATTTATTAGATATTGATTTTTTATATAGTATATAGTGCCTTTCATATTTATGTATCTATACTAAATAGTGTTTTTCATTTTTATCTATTATATAGTCCCCTTCATATCTATCTATCTATCTATCTATCTATCTATCTATCTATCTATCTATCTATCTATCTATCTATCTATCTATCTATCATATAGTGCCTTTCATATTTATATATTTATTATTATTTGTATCTATACTAAATAGTGTTTTTCATATTTATCTATTATATAGTCCCCTTCATATCTATTTATCTGTCTATCTGAGAATGAGTCTTCAGTGCACTCATTAAATGGCACCATATAAAGGATCAGCTTAATTGAATTCAACTTTTTTCCCTCAAAATATATTATTTATATGGTAAACGTATGAAAATTAAAATGATGAACTTGTGTCCCCGAGGGGCTCCACTGCACACACAAACTGTTACAGGAGGAGCAAATTGGAGACACGTTGAGGTCAAACGACAAGTTTGTTAGCAGATTTTTAGCCACACCTTGGTTTTCTTATTATATAAAGAATACAAATGGCTGTAAACGTCAAATAAACCCCATTAAAGATCATGGATAAAGCAAAAGAGAAAAATTATGGTGTGATGTAATTTTCTAAACCAGGATTACGTTTCAGGTTGGAGCCAATTCCGGCTAGCACAGGGCACAAGGCAGGAGAGCTCCCTGCACTGGGTGCCAGTCCACCTCAGGGTGGCACACACACAGCCCAGGGTGGCACTTCCAGTCCTCCTAAACCACATGAGCTTGAATGGTGGGAGGAAGCCACAGGGAGAGCACGCAGGCCCCAGACAGGGAGGACCGGGGACACCAATGCTGGTCTCCATATTGTGAGCCACCACGCCACCCTGAAATGAATCGTGCCACTTCAGAATGTCACGTTGGGTTGCGGCGCTCAAAGCCACACGTAATTCTCCTTTTTTTTTTTTTTCATTCACATTTGTGAATCAAAAGAGAAGGAAAAAAAAACCGGAGGTGCTCTTTAATGTGACATAATTGTGAGTTGCGCAATAAAACAATTACACTCTGTGTAAGCGTAAATGGCCTGTTGGAGAGGAAAGAGAAAGAAACTGTAGGCAAACAAGTTGGAGGCCTGTCTGTTCTTAAAAGAATGTTGAAACTTGTGTAGCTCGCTTTGAAGTGTGCTTTGCAAATACTTAACATTGAGCCCCCATCGGTGCCATTTAGTCCAAAGAAAAGTGCTCAAAATTCACAGCAAGACGGTGAAATTAATTATAACCATCAAATGCTATGGTGGTACTTTTTCCCAATGCTGGAAGATTAATTGCATTGCACTTTCTACGCACTCCACTAAATGATCTGATGAATGTATAATCATTCACAGATTTCTTCATTGCTGAAAATTGATTACCTTTGATTAGCTCTGATCCACACAAAGAACTCTGACAGAGTATCAGTGAAACATTAGAACATGGAGACAAAGTAACAAATGATTTAATTACCAGTGTGCCTGCTAATGGAAGATTCCCTGCCGATATCCTGGCATATCAGGGGCCCGTAAAAGACCTGGGGGCTTCCTTTAAGGTTGGGATAATATTTCTCAGTATTTTCAAGTTTTTCTCCCTGGGTCTTTCTGAAGAGCTTTAATTGCTTTAATTGCTAAGGAAAGAATGTAACATCTTTGCAAACTTTAAGATTAATGAGATAGTTCTAAGGTGTGATTACAATATTATTTAAATAGCGATTGTACAAACACTGTTGTGTATTTTCCCAATAAATATCGTCTGTCTGGTAAGGAAGCCGCTTGCGTACTTTGTTTATTCATTAATTGTACAACTGTTGACAATGCTAATTATGCCACTTATCTCCTATTATCTATTAATCATATCTGCAGAGCGCATCCCGGGCGCAAATACGGGCAACTCTTTATCATATAATAAGAAGAACAATGCGGGGCTGCAATGCAGCGATTGGCAGCATAGTAACAGCGTGACACCAATACGTTTATTTACAGCACAACACCAATGGCAATACAATTCCCCTTCAAACAGAGCGCCCCCAACTTTGCCCTCTTTTTAATCTTTTATTTTTTATTTTCACATGCCAGTGAGTTTGCAGCCCACCTTCTCGATGAATTGACCACAAGCATTTAATCACCAACGTGTTAGGCTCTGGGGTACTTAACCTGAGGTCCATGGACCTCTAGGGGGTCCCAGAGACGTGCGATCAAGGGAGGCATCATGAAAAGTAAAAAAAATTAATATTGATAACATAAAATAAAGGTGTCCACTGTTTCTGTATGATTCCAATAATTTTGATCATTTTTATAGTCAAAGTTGCTGAATCGGCGCATTTCCTGTTCAAATACCGGAGAGAAATGTGAGGCGCGGCAACGACGAGCCTCACCTCCCCTCGGACTGCGCCCTCAGTCACACATGTGGTGACGCCTGCAATTGGAGCGTGCCAGTCGCTGTCTCTCTGTATGTCGCCAGTATAAGGTTTGCAGTCTCGTTTATTATACACCCTAACTTTCCACAGTCAGGCTAATATCTTTAATGAATGTGTGTGACATATTTAGTCTTACTGATCGGACAAGAAAAGGCTTAAGATAGCGTTTCTCAACCTTTAAGTATTTGTGACCCGAGTTTTCATGACAGTTTTAATCGCGCCCCCCTAACGTTTATTTGAAAGGAGCCCACTAATACCAATTTGTTCTTTTTTAATTGATAATATATCATAGATGCAAATTTTATTATACCTACTTAACTTTTATTGACATTTATCTAACTCATTTATCTCATTTTTCTTGTATCAGAATGTAGTTTAAGTTCATTTGTTTTGGTTGATGTATTTTTCATATTTTGGATTCTTGTCTGTCTTCGCGCCCCCCTTTTTGTGACTTCGCGCTCCCCTAGGGGGGCCTGCCCAGCAGTTTGAGAACCACTGGCTTAAGGTGAGGCAGACAGTACCGTGCCGCCCTGAAGGGGGCGCATGTGAGCCCAAAAGGCGCTTGTTGTCGCTGCTCTTCTACTCAGAGGCGCCAATAAGTTTGCGACATCAGAAAGTCAAGTGTATTTCAGCGCTCTGTTTATCTTTTATTTTGTTTTGTTCCGACTGACTTAAGATTTTTAAAACTAAGGGAAAATAAGAAGAAATTGAATTGATGGAGATTTCTGTGGAGAAGGACAGGAGCATGGACTTCATTTACAAATCAAGGTAAGACCATAAAGGTTTTCAATTTTATAAAACATGGCATCAGACTAAGAAAAAAAAACAATCCAATATTTAAAAATTAAATTTTGACCTTAAATCAAATATTCTTTTGTTTTTCTTGTTATACTTTTATTGAACAGTCTGTATTGAAATTGATTAAAGAATGAGAATTAAAAACAATTAAAACATTTCAATCATGGTCAAAATTGAAATCCGTTTTTTTTTTTTTTTTTGTACACCACTCAATACTTTCCTTTGTACTGAATGAGAGTGAATTGTGGAATTGCAACGGCAAATTGAGAACACATGGAGGGTGCGGAGCAAGTGCGCTCTCTCTGCTCTCTCTGGCCGCTATAAACGTCACGTTCTTTCTTATCCAAATCTGCGCCTTACCTGTGTGTGTGTGTAAAGAGTGCTGATGAGATATGAAACATAACCAGAAGTCAATCGAATAGTGAATAAGCGACTCTTTGGGGTTCATATATTTGTAAATTGCGTGCCTCAACAGCCATGAACCACACTGGGGGTCTATAGATGGGTTTCAGGGGGTCCGTGAGGATCAGATAAAAATGATATTCACTGTACAGCCCGGTACTGTTTGATTTTTCTCGCGTGAACGTTCTCACCTCATCAAAGACCACTCCACAGTTTCATATTCTTATTCGAGGCAAACAAGAACAACCTTCTCATTGAAATAAAGCAGATAACGAGAGAGCAGATGTGGTAGAGTAATGGCTGTAGATCTGTTTGAATTTACACAAGCGGATTGCATTTCCTAATTATTATGAGTGGCCATTACTTTTTGCATAAATAACGAAATGTATTTTTTAGATTGTTAACTGTTTAATAATACTTTGTGTATGTCATATACAGTATGAGACAATCATCCATCCATCCATTTTCTAACCCGCTGAATCCGAATAGGGTCACGGGGGTCTGCCGGAGCCAATCCCAGCCAACACAGGGCACAAGGCAGGAACCAATCCTGGGCAGGGTGCCAACCCACCGCAGGACACACACAAACACACCCACACACCAAGCACACACTAGGGCCAATTTAGAATCGCCAATCCACCTAACCTGCATGTCTTTGGACTGCGGGAGGAAACCCACGCAGACACGGGGAGAACATGCAAACTCCATGCAGGGAGGACCCGGGAAGCGAACCCGGATCTCCTAACTGCGAGGCAGCAGCGCTACCACTGCGCCACCGTGCCGCCCTATGAGACAATCAAGTCTCGATAAATAAAGCACCTTATATTAGATTCTGTTTATGTGAACATTTCTGGGGAAGGGGGTCCATAGCTTTCATCAGATTCTTAAAGGGCTCCGTGACTCAAAAAAGTTAAGAATCACCAACGCGTTAGAGGCATCAAGTGTGGTCACCATGGTGGGTTGGGAGTCACCAAAGCGTCAGGGCATTCGAGGAATCGAGTGGCGCCGTCGTTGATGCTCAAACCCGACATTTAGAGTACGGCTTGGGAGGGCTGTCCAGAATCGGACCATGATCCACCTGTCAATCAAATCTGATTGTCGGATCAGTGAAGGTGGGGGGGGGTTGCACAGAGTTTAATCTAAGGTCAGCTGTCGCCCACCTGGATATGCCACCATGGCCCCACAGGCTGTGAAAAACTGCTTGAAAATATATATAGAATAATTAAAAGAATTATTATTATGTATGGCGGCACTTGCAGTAAACAGACCAAGGTTTGCATCTGTGGTCCTCCCTGCATGGATCTGGCATGAGTGTCCTGGAGGTGCTACCAGGGTTTCTTCCCACAGTCCAAAGACATGCAGGTTGGGTGAATTGGTCTGGCTGTGTGTGCCCTGCGATGGACTGGTGCCTTGTCCAGTGTTTGTTCCTGCCTTGCACCCTATGCTAGCTGGGATTGGCTCCACTAGACCCCCGTGACCCCCCTGTTCAGGACTAAGCAGGTTAGAAAATGACTGACTGACTGACCGACTGTTATGTATCGCTGGAATTACACAGGTCTGAGAATTTCATGATATAAACTGTGGTCGAGCAAGGCATAACGAGGGGTTCAAAATAAATGTTGGGGTGCCAACCGGGTCAACCCGTTTAATAATGGTGCCAGCTGAAAACAGACAGAGCACTAAATGGTACAAAAGGGTAAAGGCCACTGTGTCTGTCCTAATCAGTTAGATCTTGTGTTTTGGGGGCTCCATCCTGCGGCGAGTCTACGTCCAAATTTATGGTCCTCTGACCAGATGGGACAGAGTCAGTTGTCCTCAGTAGGTGTCTCCTCAGAGCGGTGGGACAGAAAGCCACAGCGCCCCCTGTCTTGTCCTGGGGTGAGATTGCTTACCTCGAATGAGCCCAGAAGGTGACCCTTCAATGTGTATATCTGACAAAACATAATTATAAAAAATTAACTCAGAAACTTAAACAAAACAATATGGATATGTTTTCCTGTTTTGGTCCATAAGTACAATGGGCTGGTGCCATGTCCAGGGATTGCTCCTGCCTTCTGCTCTGTGCTTGCCGAGATGGACTCCAGCTTTACTGTGACTCTACTTGGAATAAAGGGGGTTTCGAAGATGGATGGATAGATGGATGGAGGGATTGATGGATAATGTAATAATACAGTATTAGCTACAGCACTGTAATCTATCTATCTAATCCTGCCTACTATACCAAATGCTTGCTATCTATCTATCTATCTAATCCTGTCAACTACGCTATCTAGCTATCGATTATATAGTGCCTTTCATCTATCTATCTATCTATCTATCTATCTATCTATCTATCTATCTATCTATCTATCTATTATATCTTGCCTTTCATATCTATCTATCTATCTGTCTATCTATCTATATATTCTCACAAGTTGGGGAACGACCTTAAAGCTTAGGTGAGTTTAATTTGTTGCCGACACATGAGGGGGCGCTGTCTAGTAACTTTCTTTCTACTCCTTCCCCTTCTGCAGAAAGGAAGATGGACATGCGTCCCACTCTGATGTCACTTCCAGGTCAAACCACTTGGACCCGCCTCTTCCTCCCAGAATCCAAAATAAGAGGAAACAACACCATCTTGGACAGAAGTTAAACGGCAATGCCATTAACCAATTCCATCTTTCAGGACATTCACAAACTAATCAAACCCCTTCACTTTCTGTAAACTTTTTTGTGTTGTAGATTTAACTTTAAATGAATAAACTGGCCATTTGTACCCATTAATTTACACTTAATATCCCATAATAAAATTGTTTAAAAGGTCTGCAAGTTAATTAAAAATCTAAAAACAAAATTTCTAAACATGTCAATGTGGGGTGCTACAGCAAAGGGTCCAAATACTTCTGGAAATGAGGGGTTTGAGTTTGTGCTTTTTGTTTCCTTGGACTATTACTACTAACAAATGACTCCCTTTTCTTTTTATTAGCATTTTCTGTACTGTCCAAATTCTTTTGGAATTGCCGTTGTAGATAGATATGAAAGGCACTCTGTGATAGATTGACAGTGAAGGCACTAGAAAGATACACATGAAAAGCAATATGTCATTGACATGTAAGGTGCTATATGACAGACAGATAGATAATAAAGCAGTATTTAATATATATACTGTAAAGTATAAAGTTTATTTATCTTATATAAACAGACACATATGAAAGACACGCTAGACAGACAGACAGAACTTTATTTGTCTCCAAAGGAAATGATAAAATGAAACAGAAACTTTTCAGATCACCAGCCACATGACAAGTGATAGACAGACAGACACCTTGTATTTCTACTCACTTTTGTCGAGCACAGAAAGCCTCCCATGCCAAGCTAGATGTTTGTCCACTGTATATTATTGTGTCCTGTGTGGACCCAGAGACTCTGATTGTCCTTCCCAGTGCCACCAGTGTAGCATGGCCTCTGCTGTCTTCTTAAGTCTGCTCTGCTCCTTTCTCACCTCTCGGCAGTCGTCTGAATGAATGATTCCATAAGCGGTGTGTGTCTAGACGTGGCCACATGCGTGTATTATTGGACTTGCTGTAATTGCCTTAAATGTTGTGTTCTGCTCACTTCATCTGTATATTTAAATTCTCCTATAATTATTTTATGCTTAGCATGATATGCGTAGTGAACTGGCACTTATGAGTAATAGAAACTCCACCTTTGTTTTCTATTCCTTTGGCCGCCTTGGTATTTGCCTGCAAACACATGATTTGTATGTCACTTTTAGTTAAACACATTTTTTAAATAAACAAATGTAAATTAAAAAAAAAAAAATATATATATATATATATATATATATATATATATATATATATATATATAGTGGTGGTTGGCTGGGGGCTGTGTCCAGCTGGGATGCCTGAAAAGACTTGGGAGAGGGACTATGCCTCCCCTGGACCACGAAAGGGCAGTCACCCTGGTTTGTATGGGGGTTACGGGAACTGAGCATGGAAGCTCAACCCTGCAAGGGCCTGTGGCCAACGCCAGTGGGCGCCTGGAGGATTGGGGAGCCGTTACATCAGGAAGTGCTGCCAAAAGGATTACCAGGGATACCCGGAAGTGCTTCTGGGTGCTCATGCGACACTTCCGCCACACCAAGGAGTGCCACAGGAAGATCGTCAGAGGGCACCTGGAGCACGTCTGGGTGGGTTTAAAAGAGGCCGCCTTCCGTCAGTCATTAGCCAGAGTCGGGAGGAAGAGGACAAAGCTCGAGAAGGAGGAACAGAGGCGGTGAAAGAAAAGAAGGACCATTGGAAGGTCCCGACTTGAAGGGTGTTTGGTGCAGGGGCCCTGTGTGCTGTGTGGGACTTCATTGGGAACTGCAAATAGTGTAATTAAAAGCTGTGTGTGTTGGACTATTCGATGTCTGCCAGTCTGTGTCCAGGCTGCTTTCCACATTATATATATATTGTGAGGGGTTCAGCCTGGACACAACAACATGGACACCATCTCTTTATTATTACACACGCTTTTATTAACTAATGTCTCCCAACACCAGTCCAGTACCACAGCACCCTTCCTCTGGCCTTTCACTGTCTGTCCATGGGCCACCTTTCCTCTCTTCACGGGAGCTTCGTCCTGCTCCCACTCCCGACTCTAGCTCCTAGATTGTAGGGAGATGGCACCTTTTATCCCCACCCGGATGTGCTCCAGTTGCTTGATGATGTTCTTCCGGCAGCACTTCTTGGTGTGGCGGAAGTGCTGCCCTTCCACCCAGAAGCACTCCTGGCATTCCTGGAAGGTCCTTCTTCCACCTGCCTAGGTGTGGCGAAAGTGCAGATTTCCCGGGCTCCTCTATGCTCGGGGTGCCACGTGGCAGCGGCCATGGGTCCTAATGGGTTTGAGCCTCCTGGCTCCATCCCTGTGGTCTCTTGTTTATCCAAAGCAGTTGCCCCCTTTTGGCCTGGGGAATGAATAAACCGCCTCCACGTCCCCCCGGTGTCTACCCCTCTGCCTCCTGTGACAATGTACAGTGGTGTGAAAAACTATTTGCCCCCTTCCTGATTTCTTATTCTTTTGCATGTTTGTCACACAAAATGTTTCTGATCATCAAACACATTTAACCATTAGTCAAATATAACACAAGTAAACACAAAATGCAGTTTTTAAATGATGGTTTTTATTATTTAGGAGAAAAAATCCAAACCTACATGGCCCTGTGTGAAAAGTAATTGCCCCCTTGTTAAAAATCACCTAACTGTGGTGTATCACACCTGAGTTCAATTTCCTGATTACTGCCACACCTTTTCAATCAAGAAATCACTTCAATAGGAGCTGCCTGACACAGAGAAGTAGACCAAAAGCACCTCAAAAGCTAGACATCATGCCAAGATCCAAAGAAATTCAGGAACAAATGAGAACAGAAGTAATTGAGATCTATCAGTCTGGTAAAGGTTATAAAGCCATTTCTAAAGCTTTGGGACTCCAGAGAACCACAGTGAGAGCCATTATCCACAAATGGCAAAAACATGGAACAGTGGTGAACCTTCCCAGGAGTGGCCGGCCGACCAAAATTACCCCAAGAGCGCAGAGACGACTCATCCGAGAGGTCACAAAGACCCCAGGACAACGTCTAAAGAACTGCAGGCCTCACTTGCCTCAATTAAGGTCAGTGTTCACGACTCCACCATAAGAAAGAGACTTGGCAAAAACGGCCTGCATGGCAGATTTCCAAGACACAAACCACTGTTAAGCAAAAAGAACATTAGGGCTCGTCTCAATTTTGCTAAGAAACATCTCAATGATTGCCAAGACTTTTGGGAAAATACCTTGTGGACTGATGAGACAAAAGTTGAACTTTGTGGAAGGCAAATGTCCCGTTACATCTGGCGTAAAAGGAACACAGAATTTCAGAAAAGAACATCATACCAACAGTAAAATATGGTGGTGGTAGTGTGATGGTCTGGGGTTGTTTTGCTGCTTCAGGACCTGGAAGGCTTGCTGTGATAGATGAAACCATGAATTCTACTGTCTACCAAAAAATCCTGAAGGAGAATGTCCGGCCATCTGTTCGTCAACTCAAGCTGAAGCGATCTTGGGTGCTGCAACAGGACAATGACCCAAAACACACCAGCAAATCCACCTCTGAATGGCTGAAGAAAACAAAATGAAGACTTTGGAGTGGCCTAGTCAAAGTCCTGACCTGAATCCAATTGAGATGCTATGGCATGACCTTAAAAAGGCGGTTCATGCTAGAAAACCCTCAAATAAAGCTGAATTACAACAATTCTGCAAAGATGAGTGGGCCAAAATTCCTCCAGAGCGCTGTAAAAGACTCATTGCAAGTTATCGCAAACGCTTGATTGCAGTTATTGCTGCTAAGGGTGGCCCAACCAGTTATTAGGTTCAGGGGGCAATTACTTTTTCACACAGGGCCATGTAGGTTTGGATTTTTTCTCCCTAAATAATAAAACCATCATTTAAAAACTGCATTTTGTGTTTACTTGTGTTATATTTGACTAATGGTTAAATGTGTTTGATGATCAGAAACATTTTGTGTGACAAACACGCAAAAGAATAAGAAATCAGGAAGGGGGCAAATAGTTTTTCACACCACTGTATATATAAATGATGGATGCTGGAGGAAGAGGATGGTCCTGGTAATCAGACTCTGTGGGTGATGTGATGAGCAGAAGGAATCTTCCTTTCTGTATGGGGAGGAGAAGAGCGATCATTATTAGATAGCGCCACCTTATGTCTCTGTGGAGTATTGGAATCACTTAAGCCCATATGCTGTTCCCCAAGTGCCTATATATATATATATATATATATATCTATCTATTATATAAAAAAATTCTAGGACGAGACAAGACTTTTTCAGGGAGATAATTTCAAGTCCCTCAAGACGAGACTTTGTGCTTGGAGAATTAACCAGGCCCACGGTCCACTCGCCTCTCATTCGTGTGAATGCTATTGTCAAACGCAGTTCCTGTGCTCTCAGCTCTTAGAATTTTTTATGTTTTCCTCATTTTAATACCAGCCATTCAATCTACTCATTTCCCTCGATGTAGTCCTTTTCTAGACAATAATTTAATACGTTCTAGATGAAACATTAACGACTAAGGGAAGAAGAAAGGACAGAGCATTGAAAAGAGGCCAAAAAGCGCTGAAGAGAAAAGAATTCAAAAAAGAACAACAATAATAATCAAAGTGCAAATTCAGAAAATAAGGAAAGTTATAATCAGTCTGGACCAAGTGGAATTGAGAACCTAGCAGGTCCAAAAAAGGGGTGGAAATAAAAGACAAAGAGTAGAAGACAAAGTAGAACATCATAAAGAATTCAAAAATGTTGGCGCGATACTCATGCAGAGCACGTCAGAGATAACGAAAGTACAAAAATTCAAATGTCTCAAAAAACTGTTTGTAAAGATCGCATAATCACAAACAAACGGAAATTATTACTCCGTTTATTATAGATCGAATATATGGTGTGAAGGATGGCCGGCCATTTATCCCGGCCAATACCCCCAAGCCGCCAGGTGGAGCCTTCCTTGCAGCGTGGAGGTCCCCAGAAGACCAGCAGGGCATCATGGACATTGGAGTTTTTATGCAAAGCCCTGCTGGATGCTGTGGGGGCCACAGGAGGGAGCTGCAGGGAGGACCGAGGGCTTCGTCGTGCCTTGTGACCCGGAGGTTCGTCATAGGAAGAGCGACGGACTTCCGGGTTGAAGAAAAGGACTATTTACCCTGACCCGGAAGGAATAAGGACTTGTGGACTGTTGGGCAGAAACACTTCCGGGTCAGGAGATATAAAAGGACTGTGGGAGCTCACAGATGGCAAGCTGAGCTGGGTGGAAGGGTGGCAACGCGTCTGGGAGCTGGAGGATTGTATTATTGTGGTTTATTGTAATTATATGAATATTGTAGTGGAGAGTGTGCTTTGTGCATTGTGGCGACAAAATAAAGTCAACTTGAGGACTTTTACCTGGTGTCTGGAGTCGTGGACAGGGGTTCAAGGGAGCGAGAGCGCCCCCTATCGTTCACAATGGACATAGGTGATGTGACAGAAGTATGTACACATTGTTCTGATTTAAACTTTAAGTCAGAGACTTGCAGATCGTCTAATTCGTGTTGCCATCAGGGAAAAGGCGAGTTTCTTCCCAAAGAAGAGGAGTATCCACGAGAAATAAAAGATTTGTTATTTGGGGAAAGTGAAATCCACAAACACTACAGGCAAAATATCCAAATCTACAATAATCTGTTTGCGTTCGCATTATTCAATGCTCACAACACAGATTTACACGATTCAGGACCATACGCTATGAGAATCTCTGGTCCTACAACAATTAAAGCTACGACAAGTTTAATTTCGAACAAACCACAATTCAGTCAGGATTATATTTATGATCACAGAGAAGTGAAGCAACATAGAATAGAAAGAGTTAAACGAGTGGACGTATTCGAAATTCTACAGCCAATAATGGATACAAAAAGTATTGCACTTTACACAAACTTTATTCTTGGATTTCTGTTTGAATCTGAAAGATCACGGTCACATTTATAAGAAGCCAACATGTGACAAATTGTAGAGTTGATGTTCGTGTTTATACAAAAGCACAACACGATTCATCGCAAGCAGCAGATCCAGGAAATGACGAGCATGTAGTGCCAACATGGGGGTTGGCGAGCAAAACGAGCAGGGGACAGGGCCCCCTAGTGTATATATATATATATATATATATATATATATATTCAGTAGTATACGTTGTCTGAGTCCCGATCTGATTGTATGGGTGGATACCTACCAGGTAACGCATGTGGCACCCGTGGTGGATGTTTGCCGACTGGCAGACCAGCCACATGCGTTACCTTGTACATAACCACCCATACAATCAGATCGGGACTCAGACAATGGATGCTACGAATGTAGTTACTCCGATCTCCAGGCTGTCAAATAAATGAACCACACGCCATGGCGCAGTGTAAAGACGCTTCACTTCTGATGCTGACATCTGAGGTTCGATCCCCGAGAGGGGGCGCTATGGACGCCTGATGATCCTAAATAAGGGTGAAACACGTGTCGCGTACTCTTTGCGTTATTTGACAGTAAACTATGTATACCAGAACTGGAAGTGACGTCGTCAGGCTCGTGACTAGAAGTGACGTTATGGAGGCCAGGCAGAATTTTCCGAAATGGGTCTGCAGTTGAAAAAGAGAAACGATCAGTGCACCTCGCCACCCCCTGGTCTGGTGTGGAAATATTTTCCTTCGAGCCCTTTAGCTGCTTACCATGCGCACACATTTCACTATATATATATATTGTCACGCACAAGCGTATGGGGAGCAGTTTAAAGACTCAGAACTCATCGTGACAACCTTTCTCTTTTTATCTCATCAGCCAGAACAAGGAATCGCCGCTGTAATAAAGCACGATGTAAATAAAAGACGCCATACTTCCGGGTTCCTGTCTGCACTCCAGTTACAAGATGATGACGTCTATCTCCCATCATCAATCTCACCATTTCTGTTCAATTTCCTGTCCCGCTGTATAAATGTTCCCCCATTTGATTGTTACTTTGTCCGTTGTGACCATCTGTTGTACTGTGAAGACATTACTCGCTTTTTGTTGCAGTAAACTGGGGCAGAAACCCCAAAAAGTTATACTGTCTCATTTGCTTCCTTCACGATCTACACTCACCTAAAGGATTATTCGGAACACCTGTTCAATTTCTCATTAATGCAATTATCTAATCAACCAATCACATGGCAGTTGCTTCAATGCATTTAGGGGTGTGGTCCTGGTCAAGACAATCTCCTGAACTCCAAACTGAATGTCAGAATGGCAAAGTAAGGCGATTTAAGCAATTTGGAGCGTGGCATGGTTGTTGGTGCCAGACGGGCCGGTCTGAGTATTTCACAATCTGCTCAGTTACTGGGATTTTCACACACAACCATTTCTAGGGTTGACAAAGAATGGTGTGAAAAGGGAAAAACATCCAGTATGCGGCAGTCCTGTGGGCGAAAATGCCTTGTTGATGCCAGAGGTCAGAGGAGAATGAATGGGCCGACTGATTCAAGCTGATAGAAGAGCAACTTTGACTGAAATAACCACTCGTTACAACCGAGGTATGCAGCAAAGCATTTGTGAAGCCACAACACGCACAACCTTGAGGCGGATGGGCTACAACAGCAGAAGACCCCACCGGGTACCACTCATCTCCACTACAAATAGGAAAAAGAGGCTACAATTTGCACGAGCTCACCAAAATTGGACAGTTGAAGACTGGAAAGATGTTGCCTGGACTGATGAGTCTCAATTTCTGTTGAGACATTCAAATGGTAGATTCAGAATTTGGCGTAAACAGAATGAGAACATGGATCCATCATGCCTTGTTACCACTGTGCAGGCTGGTGGTGGTGGTGTAATGGTGTGGGGGATGTTTTCTTGGCACACTTTAGGCCCCTTAGTGCCAATTGGGCATCGGCTACCTGAGCATTGTTTCTGACCATGTCCATCCCTTCATGACCACCATGTACCCATCCTCTGATGGCTACTTCCAGCAGGATAATGCACCATGTCACAAAGCTCGAATCATTTCAAATTGGTTTCTTGAACATGACAATGAGTTCACTGTACTAAAATGGCCCCCACAGTCACCAGATCTCAACCCAATAGAGCATCTTTGGGATGTGGTGGAACGGGAGCTTCGTGCCCTGGATGTGCATCCCACAAATCTCCATCAACTGCAAGATGCTATCCTATCAATATGGGCCAACATTTCTAAAGAATGCTTTCAGCACCTTGTTGAATCAATGCCACGTAGAATTAAGGCAGTTCTGAAGGCGAAAGGGGGTCAAACACCAGATTAGTATGGCGTTCCTAATAATCCTGTAGGTGAGTGTATATATATTGTAACAATAGTGCCATCTTACGCCCGTCCCGGCACAGACTCACACGGAGGCACATATAAAAATCAAAATAAACATTTATTTTTCTCCACCTGTGGGGCACGTCTTCGCTGTGAACCCCACAGGTAATACACAGTCCCAAACAAGCACTGACCACAACCAAAACTCTGCCTTCTGGCACCACCACTCCTCCCTTGAAGCTTCGTCCTCTCCTCCCGACTCCTGGCCACTGAGTGGTGGTGGCTGGCCCCTTTTATAGCACACCCAGAAGTGTTCCAGTCGCTTGACCACCTGGTCCCAATTGCACTTCCGGGTGGGGCTGAAGATCTGTCCAGCAGGGCTGTGAAATCCATGCAGCACCCCCTAGCGGCCACCCCAGCTCCCAACCGGGCTGTGGAGGACTTCATCTCCCATGGAGCCCTGCGGGAGGTTGGGGAATCACCGTCGGCCAGGGAGGCTGCCACCAAGCGTCCCAGGGGAGGTATGGTGTTGCCCAGGGTTGTTCCCCCGGAACATATGCAGCATGGGCGTCCCGGCCAGGCATGGGACCCGGCCGCCCATCACAATATATATATATATATACTGTATGAATATAGGATTAATATTAACAATTAATAAGGTAATAGGATTATTTAAAAATCTTTGCTGTCACTTGGCCTACATGTACTTTCAGCGCCTTTCCTTGGTATTCCTTGATCTTTACTGAACTTTCTCTTTCCATTTCACAACGTGATCAGGTCTCTTTTTTTTTTTTCTTCTGTCCAGGGCACCGACCTGTCATCAGTTGTCCATCCACCCTATTGGTCGGCGTTGCTAATCACACGGGCCGTCAATCACTTCTGCGGCATACTTCATCTGCATAAAGCCTACCTGCACAGCCCAGCACCGTGTGTGTAAGTTTGCACGCTGCGTGTGTCATTTCCGTCTTCACACTCCTGAGGGGTCCTGAGGGGTCGTTGCAATTTCATACACATGTGGATTTCAGGCTTTCTCTCTGGTCATCAAATTCTGGACGGGTTCTAATTCAACAATCTTCCATCCATCCATCCATCCATCCATTATCCAACCTGCTGAATCTGAACACAGGGTCACGGGGGTTTGCTGGAGCCAATCCCAGCCATCACAGGGCATAAGGCAGGAACCAATCCTGGGCAGGGTGCCAACCCACCGCAGAACAATCTTCCAACATTGTTTATAACATTTATCTTTAAAAAAGAGATTCTACTGGTAGTTCAGCCAAAATACTTAATAATCATCTCCCACGTGTTCCCTCTTCATATCCTCATTTCAATACAATAATCAGTATATTAAATACAGTAATATATACAAACAGTATATTTCACTTGATGATTACTTTTTTAATTGCATTTTTTTTGTTTCTTGTCCTATTTTTGGTTACAATTACCAAAAGGGTCTTAAGATGAATATTTAATTACTTTAAAGAGCCTAGCCATTTGTAATCCTATAATTTACCAATTAAAAATACCATAATCTAAGGATTCATGAAGTTTTCCAACCCCTTCACTTTCTGCACACTTTATTGTTCAGTAGATTTAATCCGACATTGATAAATTTGAAATGTTTTCTCATTAATCTACACATAAAACAACAAAGTGACACAAGGTTTCAGAAAGTTTTGCAAATTCATTACAAACCAAAAACTGAAATCGCTCTTTCCTAGAAGCACTCAGACCCCTTAATTCAGCACCTTATAGAAGCCCCTTTGGCAGCAATTCCAGCTTCAGGTCTTCTTGGCTACGTCTTTACAAGCTTTGCACTCTTCATCTTGGGTTAAATATTCACAAAATACCAGCGTTGTCTACAGCAGAGTAAGGCGGACTACAGAATGCTGACTTAGTTCCAAAGAAAAAGCCAAATGTGAGTCTGGTCAATAGAAAGGCGATATTAGGAAGGGTGAAAGAACACAGACATTGGGCTGAGGAAAGAGCATTGACGTCGGAATCCCAGAGTCAACTCAGACCCTCTGTCATTTCTAGGTGGTCCATTAGCAATAATTCAAGCTTTGAGTTTTCTTGTTCAAGTCTCCACAAGCCTTGCACACCTGGAGTGGAGCAGGTTTGGCAGTAAAAAGAGTCAAAGAACAAAGAGTTTGATGTTGTCCTTCACCCAATCTGTCTGTTCATTTGTTTGTGTTTATTTTCTCTTTGTATTAATTTTATATTGTTATTTTTCACATATATTTGTGATTACTGTTGCTTTTAATACTTTATTTTGCTTTATTTTAATGTGTAGTCCCTAAAAATGTGCGTCCATTCCTTGTGTTGTGTGGGCGGAACCCCCAAAGGGTGGAGCCACTCTGACATCACACCAGAGGCCCCACCCTCCTCTTTTATGTTTTGGTGGATCAGACGGCTTCTCTCCGGCTTGTCTTTTTTTTTAATTTTTTGGCCTAGTTTTTCTTCCTCCACTTGCTTTTTCTCCTTTTGCTTTCTTCTCATAAACTCTTAGTTTAAGAAGATTCTTGCTGTGGAGTTGTCTTTCCAAACTAGAGGTGGAGAGTAATCCTCTTCCTTTGTATGTTTTGGAATTCTCTGAAGTATTTTGAACTTCCATAGCCAGATTCCTATTTCTAGATCTGCTTGGCAAAAAAGCCTGCTGGTGGTAGTCGGGACCGGCCACCTAAGGTAAGGCCTTATCTGGATGGATCAGTGAAGGTTTCTTTCTTGGTTTATGGGATGTTTTGTAAGCATCACACCCCTTTTTGGCCTTGTAGGGGATTCCATCTCACAACCCACTGCTAAGACTTCCACCTGGCTATACATCGAGTTGGAGAAGACGACCTCCACAGTGCTGCATTAAAGGAGTCGCTCGTCATCGGTATTGTTTTCTCTGTGGATTTATTGGTTTCTCTGACGTTTCCTGCTGCGTTTTTGGATTTTTCATTTCAGATTGCGTATTATGACTTGGTTGCTTTGAATTGCTCTTCAGGAAACTCCTTTCTGTCTTTTAGAACATTTTTGTTTGTGTGAATAAATATCGTCATTTATGAAGATTCATCATTTTGGTCAGAATTTGGTAACCTGCAGGTTGTAGCTGGCGGACTAGCTGGATTTTTAATGAAACTCTAGTGAAGGTCCTGGCCTGCTTTTAGGGTCTTTTGGAAGCCTCACACATCC
This sequence comes from Polypterus senegalus, assembly GCF_016835505.1. Taxonomy (NCBI): domain Eukaryota; kingdom Metazoa; phylum Chordata; class Cladistia; order Polypteriformes; family Polypteridae; genus Polypterus; species Polypterus senegalus. The sequence goes on from NC_053171.1 coordinate 4,820,198, forward strand.
TTTTCACTATGGTGGAGACTCCAATTCCTAACTGTTGACATTACATTAGATATTTATCTTTTTGGGTCAATTAATTTATATTTATCCATGTAGAATTTGTCTATTATTATTATTATTATTATTATTATTATTATTATTATTATTATTATTATTATTTGTGAATTTCCCCTTGGGATTAATAAAGCATCTATATATCTATTAGCTTTTTCAAATGTTTTTATTTGATTTGATTTTTTTTTTCGTGGCACCTTTGTGACATCAGCAGAACTGCCTCTACAAGCATGGCAGTGGTGCCATGAAGTGCCAACCCTCAGTGGATAATCGATCTAAAAAAAAAAAAAATCTGGCATTGTTATTGCGGAATTGAAGCAGGACAATTTATTTTTTTTTGAGGAGGCAATGCCAGGGTGCTGTCAAAAAACTGGGCCTGTTAAAGCCCACTGGCACTTTCCTCGTGATTTTGCGCTATACAAGAAATAAATTGTTGTTGCTCTCATTTTTGAACTCTTTTTTTTTTATTGGCTATGATTTGGCTTCACGGTTTATTCTTCTGTTTTGTTTGCCTGACCTGCCAAACTTTCTGGTTAAGATTCTGGCCTTTCCGTCACTACGGCTCTGCCTCTGTTTTGTCGTTTAGGGTCCTATGTGACCGTTTTATACCTTTTTGGTATGTACTGTAGACTGAACCAAAATGTCTCCAATCCCACACGTGTAGTGCTCTGTGGTCTGGGTCTGCACTGCATCTCCTCTCCCCTTCTTTACCCCTTTAACCTCAAGCAGTTAGACTGAGTGACAGAACAGGCAGGAGTAGGAGCTACACATTTAATTGACCCTTAAACCCCCAGAACTGACTAAAGTCGCTTCCCAGTGCAATTTGCCAGTACACCAGAGCTGATCAGCCAGTGCCGTCCATTGATCGAGCAGCCAGCTCATGACCAGTGCGCCCCCTAGTGAATCAGCATCACTGTCCCTGTGCTCGCGTGCAGCCAGTTCAAGAGCAGTTGGCGCAGTTGGTGATTTACGGAGTTCCATCAGTGGCATCAGCAGCACCTTGTACATATAATAAGAGATTGTTGCAGTAGTTTTTTTAATAGATTTTACAATTCATTGGCAGCGTGTAAAAGGATCAGGGCTGCAGTAATTGCAATGCTCTTTTCATTAAAAAAAAATGTGTTCCATTAAAATTTCACTTTTTCTTGGTGAATTGTGACGTTTACTTATAAAGTGCAGCAAAAAAGTATTTGCCATCCAGGGGTGCATTAATACCCTACCCCCCCAAGTATGTGCCAGTTTATGGGGCAATATGCCCAAATTATAAGCGAAATAAAATGAGTGTGACAAAAATACCATTACAGCCTGCATAGCGGTGTGTCTTGTGTCCATAGGCGGCTCACGGCTTATCGTTAGTCTAGCTTGGTCTTTGCTACCACATGGCCTGTGAATGGAGTAGTGGAATGGGCCACATGTTGTCTTCTTCAAGGAGAAATGGCAAGAGAGAAAACTGGTCTTTATTTCATGGCCGGCGAAAGGGGGAGAGACCAACTTATAGCAGTCCATCCTCAAATCCTGGACCAACGGGTACGGGCAAATCGGTTAGTTCATCCAATTCTTTCTGGCACAGGAGACAGAGCTGGAGGTGACAGAGTTAAAGATGCTGAGATTGGCATGTGGTGTGACGAGGATGGACAGGATTAGAAATGAGGACATCAGAAGGTCAGTTCAGGTTGGACGGTTAGGTGACAAAGTCAGAGTGGCGAGATTGTGTTGGTTTGGACATGTGCAGAGGAGAGATGAGGGGTATATTGGGAGAAGGGTGCTAAGGATTGAGCTGCCAGAGAAGAGGAAGGTCTAAGAGAAGGTTTGTGGATGTGGTGAGAGAGGACATGCAGGTGATGGGTGTGACAGAACAAGATGACGAGGACAGAAAGATCTGGAAGAAGATGATCTGCTGTGGCAACTCCTAACAGGAGCAGCCGAAATTAGAAGAAGAAGAAGGGCTCTTCAATACCTTAGACAATAAGATTAAAGTTCCATATATTATGATATTAGTTAGTTTGAGCACTATAGGGCCTTAAAAGTTGATTGTTTGAAAGTTTTTCCTGCACGTGTGCCACGACATAAGCAGTTGGCCACTGGCACCGTGCAGCTACACGCCATGACTTAACAGCAACGGCCTCTTATTTTAATTAGCATGCATATTTATATTTCATTTAGCAAGCATTTAAGTTTATCCGTCTTGTTATTGGTTTAAGAACTGTTAAAAGGAGCTGCTTGACATCTCTTTAAGTGGCTTAGACAGGCACTATTATTTTACAGGCTGCTGTTTTTATTTTTAATGTGGCCTACTTGCTTGCTTGCTTTTTACCTGCCTTGTTTTTTTAAGGATCGAGGACGCGGTGTTTTTGAGGGAACTGAGGAAACGAGTTTTTTGTTTTGGGACATGGCGACTCTGCTGGGCCTTTTGACTCGCCAGACTCTAAACAAGTTTTTGGGAAAAACTTCAATGCCCCCCAAACTTAAAGGAAACTAAGTAAATTTGCACACTAGCGTGTAAACACTTTCAACATCGAAACATTTATATATTGAGGCTTATGAACGTTTCAGACGATCAGATTAAAAGCAAGCAGTATTGTGTTAGTTTGGTTGAATTATACAGAAAGTTTTAAGAATTGATTTCTCAATGTTGGCCCCGGTGTTGGTAAGTCAGACCGTATGCGGCTGCGCGTCACTGGCTGAGGCTCAGGCTGCAACCTAGGCCTGTATACATGCATTCTAGTTAGCATTAAAGTTCAATGCTTCTTCACGAATGAATATCTTAATTAATCAATGTAAAACAAGACAAATTATACGAGCTGGCCTTCATCAATATATAAATTTAAGGGCTCCTTAATAAAGGCTTTAGCACTGTGCTTGCTAACTCAAGGCCTCTCGTCTGCTTCCAGCTCCTTTCAGTAAAGCTGCGTTCTGCACTCACCAGCCCAGCCGTCCATGATGTTAGTTTTACTGGATGCTGGTGCAACAAGCATGTGGGTCATCCTGGTTACAACTTAATGATGAGGGCTGATCCATTAAAAGGCCTCCAATTTTTATTAGCTCAAGATTGGAAATGTGAGGAATGTAAAACATGATCAGATGATGGTCATCTCAGGGCCAAGTACGACCTTCGAGTCCTAATGACTGTTATGAAAAGATTGATTATTATTAGGAGAAAGACGTTTATAAGGTGAGGTCACTGTTCTGAAAACAGGTACAGGTCAATATTATAAAGATAACATGTAAAGTGAATAACGAGAATTATGTATGAAATAGGGATGTTTTTGTGATTAGAACTGAAATAAAAACTCACCGCACCCAAACCACCGGGCTCACTTCATCAACTGAGACAGGCTTTACATGCTCTGCAATTGTTTTCTATCCTATGCAATAAAGTCTAAATTCTGACTCCCTTTCTGAAGACTCGTTATTTTTCTCCACAACAGTTTCTTCTGGGGCCATTCACCAATGAGAGAAGCTTACACACAACCCACTTCTCAGTTCAGCAAGCTGACAGCGTGAGTGAAAAATAAAACAAGCACGAAACAATACAATACAATTTATTTTATTGTATAGCCCAAAATCACACAAGAAGTGCCGCAATGGGCTTTAACAGGCCCTGCCACTTGACAGCCCCCCAGACTCGACGCGCTAAGAAGACAAAAAAACTCCCAAAAAAATCCTTGTTGGGGATAAAATGGAAGAAACCTCAGGAAACTCAAAGAGAGACCCCTTTCCAGGTAGGTTGGGTGTGCAGTGGGTGTCAAGAAGAAGGGGGTCAATACAATACAACACACAGAACAGAACAAATCCTCAATACAGTATAAAAATAAAGTATGGAGTAGAATTTAACAGTAGATGATATCCCATAATATGATTTGGATTTGTTTAGAGTCCTGGAGACCTCATTCATCAAGCTGCCTCCCCCGTTTGGCCATTCCACAGCTGAAATAGCGCTAATCCGATGAAGGGACCCCTCTACTTAATGATTATTGCAATCCTCCAACAGAGATGACTTTACCTTAGGCAGGCAGGTGGGCAGTGGCACCAAGTGGCACCTTTGAGTACCGAGAAGAGAAACAGAACAGGTGAAGGTGAGTAACAAATTACAACTGTCTTGTTACTTCTGTTTCAGTGCTAATGACAGTCTGCACAGTTAATCAGCAGCTCTAGTCAGGGTGTGCTAAACTGAAGTTGTGAGTCTTTGAAGGCTGAGACTGAAGGGGCATCTCTTATAGTAGCAGGCAGACCACTCCACAGTTTAGGGGGTCCTGTAACTAAAAGCTCGACCTCCCACTGTTATTTTATTAATCCTTGGAATCCTAAGCAGACCGGCATCTTGAGATCTTAATGTGTGCTCAGGTTTGTAAGTCGTGATAAGTTCAGATAAGTAAGCCGGACCTCAGCCATTTAATGCTTTATATGTTAAAAGGAGGATTTTGAAATCTGCCCTAAACTTAAGCGGGAGCCAAAACCTGGCCCAGATGGAGCTTTCCTCGTCTTTGAAACTCTGGGGGTAGAAAAGAGGTTTGTCCAGCTTCCTGACTCTTTACTATTACAAATAACAACATGCAAACGTATGCGCCAGATACGTATCACTCATTTTACACTCTATTGCAGTATCTCCCGGTTTCTCTCTCATAATAAACCCTGGAGACTCACAACAATAACATTCAGATCCAGAAGATCAAAGCCTGAGAAGGTCCTCCTTGTTAAGAAGTTAACTACCATTAATAATAAAACGTTTTTGCATCTTCCAAGGGATAACTTGAATGTGCAGTCACCGTCATATTTATAAGTAGTGTCATGTGATGTTGTCTGGGTACGTGTCTATCGATTATCTGGGGAAGTGATGGTGCCAGGACACACTGTGGGGAGAAACAAAACCCTTGGAGGGAGTCTGATGCTTTGCTGGGAAACTTTGGGTCTGGAAATTCATGTGGACGGTAATTTGACGTGTACCACCTACCAAAATATCACTGCAGACCAGGTGTGATGCTTTGGGGCAAGCGTATCGCACACTGTAATGCACCCTGCCACCCTCCATGAATTGTTCAGGAATGAAGAGTTCACGGTGTTTTCCTGGCCTCCCAATTTCCCAGATCTCAGTCCAAATGAGCATTTATGGGATGTGTTGGAATGACGAGTTGGGTATGCGGTGGCTTCACCTTGCACCATACAAAAGTTAGAGGCTCTACTGCTAATGTTGTGGTGCCAGAGACCACAGGGCACCTTCAGAGGTCTTGTAGAGTTCATGTGTGGGTGGGTTGACAACAGCAATTAGGCAGACGGTCTTGATGTTTGGGCTCACCAGTATATTTCTATTTTTTTCACTCTGCTTTGGCTCCCCTCAGACTGCATGATTTGCATGATGGATGCCAAATCTTTTTTTTTTTTTCGTTTTCTTGGCACTAAACTGCTTGTGGCAAGGAATTCCAACCCTAAAGTGCTGTCCAGAGTTGGTGACCCGATGTCATGGAGCAGTGGGCCAGCAGTGCGATTTGTGACACAGGCATTCATTTTGTAGGTCGCAGAGAGCCATGAGCATGAGGTACAATTACACAACGCGCCGTCACTCGATCACACCACATCTGTCACAATGACAACGTGTGCTCGGCCCGTGCCAGGAAATTAGGCGGACACCTCTGAGAGCACGAGGAGAGCAGATTGAGTTGAAACGGCAAACGAGGGGATGGATCTGCTCTCCGGATTTAACTCTTTAATTGAACAAGCCATACAGCATTTGCTGCCCGTCCAATGTTAGATCTCAAGTGTGTTATGAAACTCCTTGGTGCAAATTGGAAATATTCATTGTTTTCAGAAATATCTACTATTAAGAGCTAAATTGAAGAACTAATTCAATTAGGAAAATGATTAGTGGCAGATTGTTATGAATTAGCAGGAAGCGCGCTGCTATGCTGGAAAACGTGCCTGCCCAGCGAGCGACTAACAAATATTACATTAAAATAACGTGCTCAGTGCGGCCTCACGTGTTTAAGTCCTCACAGAGAGGCTCAAGTTGTGAGAGAAGGAAACGGCGTTAAAGCTGTGACCGCTAAAGACTGGACGTTCACACTCAGGAGACGACACCTGGGCGACAAGACAAGATAAGATAAGGTGGCATGATGGGCCTTGACAGACTGTAATGGAACATCCAGTGCTTTCAGAAAGTCCTCAGACCACCTCATTTTTTCACATGTTGTTCTACCTTGTGCTTAAATTATTTAAAATATTTTTTTTCCCTGATCAAAGAACAAAGCGAAAACAGGATTTTGGAATTTTTTTGCAAATGTATCGAAAATAAGAAACTGAAATATCCCTCCGACGTAAGCATTCAGACCCTTTCCTCAGTATTTTATGGAGGTCCCCTTTGGAGTCCTTATGGGTCTGACACGACAAGCTTCACATGCAGGGATTTGGGGATTTTTTTGCCCCTCTTCTCTGCAGATCCTCTCGAGCTCTGTCAGGTGAGATGGACTCCACTGGTGGAGCAGGCGCTGTCAGTTACTCTGTTGGGCTACGACTCGGCCACTCAAGGACATCCCCAGAGGTGTCCCTAAGCCACTCCAAGTAAACAGAATTGTAGCAAAGACTCTTTATAAAGGATAAAATGGGAACAACAGAGCAAACTGATCAAAAGAGCTGAAAAAGGATTTGCCTTGAAGGTAATCCAAAGCAAACAAATCCCAACGGCAAATCCAGATACTCAGGCTAATAATAATAATAAGAAGAAGAATTTCTAATACAAGGCAATGAACCCCTGGCTGGTTCTCTCACTCTGATCTCAGATAAAAGTAAAGGGAGGAGCCAGCAGTGGTGATGTCAGGGTAACCCCGCCTCCTTGGGTGTCTCCACCCACATTTAAAAAGAGAATAAATAATTCTGAAAATTACAGAAAATACATAAAAATGTGAAAAGTAACAATTCAAAAATAAGTAAAACACATACTGGGTTTGTCTCGGGAGTCGCTGCATTATGTGGTGTCCTCCTTGTTTGTAGTTTCTCTTCTTTTTTTTCATTTATTATTTCTCCGTATTCTTTTTGTGTTTTATGTCCTTGTATTTCCTTTCTTTTTGTGTTCTATTACCTTACATGCTCGCGTATAAGTTGGGTCTCGAAACCTGAAAAATCGATCATAAAAATCAGACCCCGACTTATACGCCCGTTCAAAAATGCGACCCTTAATTTTTTCTTGCCTCCTTCAATCTCCAAGCTTCAGTTTCTCAATATTAGCCACAATTTTGTTGCAGCAGCGCAGTTACCAATTTCTTTTGCTACTTCAAACGACGTTTAATTTAAAACAAGCTTTATATTTTCTTTTGATTGAACGCTCCATCGTAGATAAGGGGCGCTCTTACGATAAAGGTGTGTGAGGTACAAAAAAACACAAAAGAGTGCAAACGTCACTTCAGAATAGTTTGGGTATCACCGTGTGGTCACGTAGGCACAATACACAGTAAAACAAAGGCCGTGTGCTCCGTGGTTACTCTCTCAGGTAATTCAAGATTCCAGTCCTTCAGATTCTCGCCCAGTTGTTGCGTTGATGTCGATGTGTAAAGTCAGGCCAAGGAGCTTCAGGAACACAACGATGTTGTTCTGTCCTGTTTGCTCTGCAGTAAATTGTGATATTCAGGAAAGTCTTGAACCATTTTCTGTACCACACAACGCTGATATCCATTGGACGTGAAATACAGAACATCAACAGAGGAAGATGAGTGGTTTTTTTGGTGCCATTTCTAACAGACAAGAAATGAGTTAGAAGTACATACAGAATGAAAAGCTCCATCTTTTAGTTGCAGTAGATGACGTAAAACATGAGGCTGCTGTCAGTCATAGATAGATAGATAGATAGATAGATAGATAGATAGATAGATAGATAGATAGATAGATAGATAGATAGATAGATATGAAAGGCGCTATATAATAGATAGATAGATAGATAGATAGATAGATAGATAGATAGATAGATAGATAGATAGATAGATAGATAGATAGATAGATAGATAGATAGATAGATAGATGTTAGCATTTACTCCCCCGCATGCATACATGCACGTGTATGAGCATCTTCAAGCCTCGCAAATGATGAGAGCCAAGGGAACAGGCTGCCGCAGTTCTTTACTTCATTTCCTCTTTCCCCAATGAACCAATGACGACTACATGGAAAAACTATGATGTCATTTCCTCCCGTGATGCAGAATGTCCCGCCCCTTCTGTCCTGCCAGCTATTTAAGTCAAGGGGAGCAGGTGATGTGCATTGGCGATTCTAAATTGTCCCTAGTGTGTGCTTGGTGTGTGGGTGTTTGTGGGTGTGTGTGCCCTGTGGTGGGCTGGCGCCCTGCCCGGCATTTGTTTCCTGCCTTGCGCCCTGTCTTGGCTGGGATTGGCTCCAGCAGACCCCCGTGACCCTGCAGTTAGGATATAGCGGGTTGGGTAATGGATGGATGGATGGATGGGATGTCAGCATTCATTCTGTTATTCGCTACTCAAGGAGGCAGTGTCTGTCCTTCAGAAGGGCCCTTGCTTAAGAATCACAGCGATCCTTCATTGTTACCTTTCATTTCAAGAGGTCATTAAATGGGGGATTCCATGTTTGAAACCCCAATTCTTGTTCATGCTCCGGTTACGTCTCGTATTGATTATTGTAATTGTATCCTTTCTGGTGTTTCTCACTGACTCTTTTACAAACTTCATTTGGATCAGGATGCTGTGACACGTATTATTATCAGAGCCTCGTCCACTGAGCACATTACCCCAGTCCTCCAGCCGCTTCACTGGCTCCCTGTTCAATATCACATTGATTTTCAGGTTCTGCTTATTACTTACAAGACCCTCCATAATCCGGCACCTCCTCACCTTTCTGATCATCTTCATATCTCCATTCCTTCTCATATCCTCAGATCCTCTTCCTCTATTAATCTTATTAAACCCCCTGCTCGTCTGACTACCTTGGCGTTTGGCACTTTCAGCTGAGCAGACCCTCGATATTCGTAACATTGATTCTCTTCTTACCTTTAAATTTCACCTTAAAACATATCTTTTTTAAGGTTGGCCTGTTTTGTTTGATATAAATTTTAGTTGATAATTTTAAATGTAATGTTATTGTTGTATTTATTCTGTTTTTATTGTACTGTAATATACTATACATTTTAAATTGTGACTGTTGCTATTAATGTGTTCTGTAAGGTGTCCTTGTGTGCCTTGAAAGGTGCCTATAAATGAAATAAGGTATTTAATAATAATAATAATAATAATAATAATAATATTATTCATGATATCTCTCTACACCACTCATTACTCTTATCAAATGTACCTGGAAAGCCATCATTTGCCTTGTTAGCAGTATATGAGTCAATGTTATAGCAGACTACTTATTTCATTTTTCATTCTGTGCTCCCCGTGCTGAAATTCTGAGGCCTGGCAGCACTTGAATTGGGGGGTTTTGTTGGAGCAGACAAGGACCCTCTCATTAATTTTTCCATTGGAAACTTAATTTTGTTTTTCTTGTTTTCATTTTAATCTTCCAACTGCGGGTGGCATGGTGGCGCAGTGGGTAGCGCTGCTGCCTCACAGTTAGGAGACCTGGGTTAGCTTCCCATGGAGTTTGCTTGTTCTCCCCGTGTCTGCGTGGGTTTCCTCCCACAGTCCATAGACATGCAGGTTAGGTGCATTGGTGATCCTAAATTGTCCCTAGTGTGTGCTTTGTGTGTGTGTGTGTGTTGTGTGTGTGTGTGTGTGTGTGCCCTGTGGTGGGTTGGCACCCTGCCCGGTGTTTGTTTCCTGCCTTGCCGCCTGTGTTGGCTGGGAATGGCTTCTGCAGACCCCCGTGACCCTGTAGTTAGGATATAGCGGGTTGGATAATGGATTAATGGATCTTCCCACCACCATCTTCTTCATTCATTGTTGGGGCGGCTCTGGTCCTCTAGCTGAATCTGCAGACTCCACGACTCGTTTTTGTCGCTCGCATTTGTTTTCTTATGAGAATCTCTGGTGTTGACTCTTGTAGTTTGGGTTTCGGTGACAGTGTGGTTACTACCTGGTTCCCGACCATATGTCTTTTCTCCCCATTACTGAATAATATATTCTTTTTTACGATTTTCTAGATGTTCTATCTCAGGAGCAGATGGTGAAACAAAAATTAACAAAAGGGGGTTGACAGATGAGGTGAGGCCAAAAAATACGTGCAGGGTCGATACCAGAGAAGACCAAACGATCTTTCAAACAAACCAGAAATGTTAAAACCAAAAATCAAAACTCGTAAGCCAAAGAACTGCTAAGAGATTTTCGCACACCGAACGTTAACTCGATCCAAACCCGGATAACCAAGAAGCACATGGGATGACTTTAAATCTGCTCACGCTGGTGACGTCACGCGTCCCCCATTCCCGAGCACATATATAAAATACAGCGATCATAAAACAAGCAAAACCAGTAAAAATGATATCTGTGAGGTATTTAATAAGAATCAGGAAACGTTTAGTGAGTTCTGGTGATCGACAGCTCTGCACTGCTGAAAGTTTGCTTAAGATAGTCGAGAGTTTTGCGTTAAAGGAATCCACTGGAATGTGCCATCTTTGTTATCTCTCTGCGTGGATCATAGCGTGTAAGATTGATAAGAAAAGAAATACGGCTTAATGAAAATTAAAATGATAATTCATACTCATAATTACATCTCAATATCAAGAATGACTAATGCACCGTAAAAACATCCATGAAATACATTCAATTAGCCATGTATTTGAACAATTAAAGAACTGTAGTACAATTAATGGTTAAAATATGTTTTATAACAAATAAATGCATGTATATTAAAATTTAAGCAGTTCATTAGCTGCCAATATCAATTTACTCTTCCAATATGTAAGAATAGTTTATGCACAATTGTTTTATTGCCTTAAAAACTCACAATGCTGCTGTAATTAAATACTGAATGTCTGTGAAAACATGTAATGGGATTGTTCTGCCTAAGAAAATAACAGATGGAATTTTAAAGGAACCATCGACGCAAAAATGATATTTTATATACAGTATGTTACTTACCCCCAAAGTCGGCCCAGAAGACTTTCTAATCTCGTGTTCATGTGAGATGCGGCGATTTAAACTTTAGTGTGCCGATGTCATTTTGTGCGACCTTTTGTCGTGTGGCCTGTCAGAGTTGCCCATCACAGTCGCTAATCTCCTCACTGCTTCTTCTTCTTCTTCTTCTCCTTTCAGGGGTCTCCACTGCAGATCATCCTGCCCTCGTCATCTCGCTCTGTTAGCTAATCTCATCGCTGCAACGTCTCAAACTACACAACTGAAAATCACAGCCCGGGACGACCGTTCGACGATCTTCCAGTGCCCACGTGCTCGCCCCTTTTTGCGACAGCCTGACGGACATGGCGCTCTTCGAAGGGTTAACAGCTGCAGCTATCTCTGCCCTTTAGTTGTTTCTTCTGATTTCTTGTGGTATGGAAAATACGAGGCGTCAGATGGACCTGTTTGTGAGGGTCGAAACACGCGTGCGCCTTATTCCTCATCGCTACCTTCCATGCATGGTACTTCTGGAGACGCATTCATTGGTTCATTTGGTTGTCAGCCCTGTGGCGTACACCGGCGGTTCTCAACCTGTGGGGTGCGTCCCCCTAGAAGTAACAAAAAAGGGGGTGCGAAGATGTGAAAGAAAGAAAACAAGACAAAGCTTTTCATGCGATTTTAGTTTAGCAGCAAAAAACTCTTGCAGTTTATTAACTTACTCACTATGAATTGCTTCCAAATGGCGCTTATGCTTGTTGGGTTGCATGCTGTCCGCCGCCAAAATTTTCGAACAAATAACACAAAGGGGCCTCTCCTCGCCGGCTCCTTCGGTTCTCGTGAATCCAAAATTGAAATACTCTTCAGAATGTTTTCTTGATTTAACCTTCAGAAATGACGCTCTTCTCCGCGCTTGTTGATGCGTCACAATTGTCCGATGCTCGCTTGCGCCCAATTAAAAATATATCCATGGTGGTGAGCTTAAAAATGTTTGGTTTTTACAACGTATACTCGAGTTGCGATGAACACTATCGTGTACTTAACCTTCCTCTTGTGTTAGGGTCAGCACCGACCCGTTTTACTTTTTAAATGCATAAAACTACTACCGAATTTTGTTTATTGCATCAAGGTTTTTTGACGTTGTCAGGAATCTGTATTTAATTAAAATAAAACACAAAAAACCAATTGTACTAAATTCTAAAATGCTCTGGTGAAAATTATTACCTTTGTGTTGGTAGGGTCAGTTTTGACCCAGTTATAATTTAAGGTTATAAAACAATAGTTAGGGTCAAAACAAAAATCCTAAACACACTTTGAGGGGCTTCTCTCTTTGCCTGTGTGTCTCCTTTCCTGAACAAACCAAACAAACTAGAGAAAAATCTGACAAGCTTGCTCCCATCAGGGATGTCTGGGAAAGGTGGGTGCAGCTCCTTCCACTGATGTGTGATTCCAATATGTGCGTCTTAGGAACTGCGGGTCTGACATCATGTGCAGCAATACAGGGGCACCGCAGGGGACTGTACTTTCTCCGGTCCTGTTCAGTCTATATACATCAGACTTCCAATATGACTCGGAGTCCTGCCATGTGCAAAAGTTCGCTGATGACACTGCTATTGTGGGCTGCATCAGGAGTGGGCAGGAGGAGGAGTACAGAAAGTTAATCAAAGACTTTGTTAAATGGTGCGACTTAAACCAATTACACCTTAACACCAGCAAGACCAAGGAGCTGGTGGTGGATTTTAGGAGGCCCAGACTCCTCATGGACCCTGTGATCATCAGAGGTGACTGTGCAGAGGGTGCAGACCTTTAAATATCTGGGAGTGCAGCTGGATGACAAATTGGACTGGACTGCCAATACTGATGCTCTATGTAAGAAAGCTCAAAGCAGACTATACTTTCTGAGAAGGTTGGCATCTTCAACATCTGCAGTAAGATACTGCAGATGTTCTACCAGACGGTTGTGGCGAGTGCCCTCTTCTACGCGGTGGTGTGCTGGGGTGGCAGCATAAAGATGAAAGACGCCTCACGCCTGGACAAACTTGTTAAGAAGGCAGGCTCTATTGTAGGAGTAAAGTTGGACAGTTTAACATCTGTGGCAGAGCGACGGGCACTAAGCAAACTCCTGTCAATCATGAAGAATCCACTGCATCCACTGAACAGTGTCATCTCCTGACAGAGGAGTAGCTTCAGTGACAGACTTTTGTCACCGTCCTGCTCCACTGACAGACTGACGAGATCGTTCCTACCCTACACTATGCGACTCTTCAATTCCACCCAGGGGAGTAAATGCGAACATTAATTTTATTTTAATTCTTTTCATTTTTATTACTATTTAATTTAATATTGTTTCTTTGTATCAGTATACTGCTGCTGGATTATGTGAATTTCCCCTTGGGATTAATAAAGTATCTATCTATCTATCTATCTATCTATCTATCTATCTATCTATCTATCTATCTATCTATCTATCTATCTATCTGATGTTCAACCCAGGGCCAGAGGTAACAGTAGATGAACGTTTTGTCCCTTTCCGTGGAAAATGCCCTTTCCGGCAGTACGTGCCTAGTAAGCCTGGGAAATGCGGCGTAAAAATTTGGGCAGCCTGTGATGCAAAAACCAGCTATGCATGGAATCTGCAGATTTACACAGGCAAACATGCAAGTGGCATTCCTGAGAAAAATCAAGGAAAACGTGTAGTCCTCGTTTCCTAATATCACATGTGACAATTTTTTTTACCAGCTATAACCTTGGACAAGAACTTCTCAGGTGGAAACTTACCATGGTGGGCGCAGTAAAAAAAAAAACAAAAAACCTGAGCTGCCTGCCGAAATTTTGCAGGTGAAGGACAGGGCTCCACTTTCTACAAAATTTGCTTTTACAGAGACTATCACGGTTGTTTCATATTGTCCAAAAAAAAAAACACCGGAGTGTGATACTTATGTCCACTTTTCACAAAGACGCAGCTGTGTCATCACCAACTGACAAAAAGCCCATAATTATCTTGGACTATAATAAAAACAAAGGTGGAGTGAACAACCTGGACAAGTTGACTGCCACCTACACTTGCCAGAGAATGACCAGGAGATGGCCGATGGTTGTGTTTTATAGAATTCTAGATGTGTCTGCATACAATGCATTTATGTTGTGGACCCACATTCACCTAGGGTGGCACTCAACCAGAAAAAACAAGCAGAGAATATTCTTGAGGAGTTAGGAAGTTCACATTGAGACACAGCGGGACTCAGCCGCTGCAGCCTTGGTCAGACGTCGCACTCCTTCCACACCATCAGCAACACAAAGAGCATCAGTGCCAGCATCCTCTTCGGCCAGCACTGCCTCAACATCAACCTACACAGCCAAAGCCACAACCAAAGCCACTGAGGCCACCCGATTCTAAAAGAAAGACGTGTCAGGTCTGCCCTAGCAATAAAGAGAGAAAGACAAACGTACTCCGCTTCTACTGCAAAAAATTGATTTGCAAAGAACACACTAAAAGTGTCACTTCTTGCCACACATGCATCGAAATGCACACGCATGTTCTTGCACACAAAGACGTTTTTTTGGAACTAGTGCCTCATTTCTATTTGTTTGATTTGCTTGATTGTTCGTTGTTTGTTTGACCTTGCAAATCCACAGTTTGAGATTTACTTGTCTTGCTTTCCATTTATATTAAAAGTTATTTTTGAAAATACTTTTTTGCCTTTTTCTTTGATATAAATATATATGGGTCAAATTTGACCCGTAACACCATAGATGTTACTATAGTAATTCATATTATCATAAAAAATACATATAACAAATTTATTTAAGAGATGTGTTCTAATACCCCTCAGTAATAGTCAGGTAACATAACAACCTTTTAAACTGCTCAAAAAAATTAAAGGAACACTTTGAAAACACATCAGATCTCAATGGGAAAAAGAAATCCTCCTGGATATCTATACTGATATAGACTGGGTAATGTGTTAGGAACGACAGGATGCCACATCGTTTGATGGAATTGAAAATGATCAACCTACAGAGCCCTGAATTCAAAGACGCCCCAAAAACCAGAGTGAAAAAATGATGTGTCAGGCTAGTCCATTTTGCCAACATTGAATTGCAGCAACTCCAAATTGTACGCAGCACTTTGTATGGCCCCTGTGTTCTTGTATACATGCCTGACAACATCGGTGCATGCTTCTAATGAGATGACAGATGGTGTTGTGGGGGATCTCCTCCCAGATCTGGACCAGGGCATCACTGAGCTCCTGGACAGTCTGAGGTGCAACCTGGTGGCATTGGATGGACCAAAACATAATGTCCCAGAGGTGTTCTATTGGATTTAGGTCAGGAAAGTGTGGTGGCCAGTCAATGGTATCAATTCCTTCATCCTCCAGGAACTGCCTGCATACTCTCACCACATGAGGCCAGGAATTGTCGTGCACCAGGAGCCACTGTACCAGCATAGGGTCTGACAATGGGTCCAAGGATTTCATCCTGATACCTAATGGCAGCCAAGGTGCCTTTGTCAAGCCTGTAGCGGTCTGTGTGACCCTCCATGGATATGCCTCCCCAGACAATCATTAACCCACCACCAAACTGCTCATGCTGAACGATGTTACAGGCAGCATAATGTTCTCCATGGCTTCTCCAGACCCTTTCACTTCTGTCTCGTGCTCAGGGTGAACCTGCTCTCATCTGTAAAAAGCACAGGGCACCAGTTGTGCATCTGCCAATTCTGGTATTCTATGGCGAATGCCAATCGAGCTGCATGCTGCTGGGCAGTGAGCTCAGGGTCCATTAGAGGACATGGGGCCCTTGGGTCACCCTCATGAAGTCTTTCTGGTTGTTTGGTCAGAGACATTCACACCAGTGGCCTGCTGGAGGTCATTTTGTAGGGCTCTGGCAGTGCTCATCCTGTTCCTCCTTGCCCAAAGGAGCAGATACTGGTCCTGCTGATGGGTTATGGACCTTCTATGGCCCTCTCCAGCTCTCCTAGAGTAACTGCTTGTCTCCTAGAATCTCCTCCATGCCCTTGAGACTGTGCAGGGAGACACAGCAAACCTTCTGGCAATGACACGTATTGATGTGCCATCCTGGAGAAGTTGGACTACCTGTGCAACCTCTGTAGGGTCCAGGTATCGCCTCATGCTACCAGTAGTGACACTGACTGTAGCCAAATGCAAAACTAGTGAAGAAACAGTCAGAAAAGATGAGGAGGGAAAAATGTCAGTGGCCTCCACCTGTTAAACCATTCCTGTTTTGGGGGTCATCTCATTGTTGCCCCTCTAGTGCATCTGTTGTTAATTTCATTAACACCACAGCAGCTGAAACTGATTAACAACCCCCTCTGCTACTTAACTGACCAGATTAACATCCCATAAGTTTCTTTGACTTTATGCTATACTCTCATTAAAAAGTGTTCCTTTAATTCTTTTGAGAAGTATATTTATTTAAATAATTCTCTTAGAGGTTCATTTAATCATTTTTTAAAATTGAAAACGAGACGTATGCTGTTAAAATAAAAGCTCATGGGGTCACAGCAAAAAAATTAAAAACATTCTTTTAATGGACAAGGAAGCGTAACAAAGTAACCAAGAGGTAAGGAAAAAAATTGGATGATAAATAATTGTTTTGCGGGTAATATGGCTGATTAAAGACACGGGTCAAAACTGACCCGTTAACATAAGAGATAGTAACAGAAAGCTAACATAAGAGGAAGGTTAAGTCAAACAACCAGACTGAAATATGGCCTCGGCGAGACGAAGTTCACATTCATACTAGCAGGTGCGTCTCTAGAAAATTCGGCAAAGATTGAAACTTTCCGTGAAAGCGCGAGAAATAAGAAGAGAAGTGGGCAGTGTTGCCATATGTGGCGTAATTTCGTTATTCGTAGGGAAATTTTAAACTGGTAGGGGTGTATCGGCAGCAAAACATATAGGAATACATTTTATTAGAGTTTCAAAAAAATGTTAGGGGGGTCCGATTAAAACTGTTATGAAATACTTAAAGGTTGAGAAACGCTGGCATACACAGAACTTGCCCTCCAAGTAATGAGAAAATGACAGCTGTTTGACTTTATCCTAGCTAGTCGTCGTCTTGTTGGTCTGAGTTGTTATGTATGTCACATTAGGTGATTGCCGTCACAGGAGCGTGCTGCCATTCATTGGCTGAGATGATGAAAATGAAGGCTACGACTGAAAATTGTTGGAAAAGTCGTCTAATGTGACGTGAGCTTAAGCGGTAAATGCAAATCAAAATGCTGTGTTGTGTCCTCACTCATGCTGATCTCTTTCCCTTTAAGAGGGCAGACGGCACTGGATATTCTGTAGCTCTTCACTAGCAAGTGCTGCATGTCCTCGACAGAAAGCTTGAACCAGAAATGCAAACCCACATGAAGAAAAACCGTTTTTAGTATGTTGTGGGCGATGACATTCAAGCCCCTTTGATAAAACTGAGCCGTTCAGGTTGCAAATGTGCAAACACAGCCACGGATAGAGAGGACACTGCAGGGCCAACTGATCCACACCTCGGTGATGAAATGTAGTCAGAAATCAAAATTCAAGTTGAAAAGGATGAAACATTTTTTTTGCATCTAAAGCTCAATTCTTAACCAGGAATCAAAGTCAGGTTAGAAAACAGTAAGATCGGAAACCAGAAATTCAAGAATGAAATGTGCGCAACATGCGATGGTGATTTTATCGAGATCATGGATACAGAAAGAAGCTTTACGGCAGATTTGAAGGGTCGCGCGGTGACATCCAAAACAACGTACTGGCAGTGGGAGTCATGGTGTGATTAGCACCCAATCGTAAAACTGTGAAAAAGCAGCCAGTATTCTCACGTTAGTGGGGAAAAATGATTAAGCAGGACAAAGCAGGTCTCTTTGGGTGCCAACTGGACAAAAAAAAACTGTTTAATTCAAACAAAAATTAGAAAAATAAATGAAAATTGTGTACTTCATTGTGCATATTTAACAATGAGATTGGCCTCTCTGCAGAACGTTGCAAAAGTCATTTTCTGGCATGGATCAGCACAGAAGCTGAGTCAACATGAAAATTCAATGCCACCCTTCTTTAAAAAGGGGTGGAGCTTCCTTCACTTCAGTGCCCTCATGGGGCGGTGTCTCAAAGCTGTGTGGGAAGAAGGAGGAGTCCGGACTGTTAGTGACAGCGCCGCCTCTCATCCCGGGATGGTACTACCTGGAAGGTGACCCTCTGGCACGCATGTGTGACACAGCATACATTTTTGTCCTAAAAAGTTAGGCGAAAAAAATTAATTCTCAAAGTGAAGAAATCACAACACTCAACTGGTAACTGGCAAAATGAATTGCGATGGGACGGATCTGTGAAATGCAATGTGAGCAGCCACTCAGGCAAGCGATCTGATAAGGGAGCTGAAAACCTAAAAATGACTGCTGAAAAGACTAATGGTCTCTGCGATGGTCTGAAGGACCACAACAGTTTTGCTGGCACCCTAACGGAGATGTCACAATCACGATCTACCAAAGATGGCTTAATCAAGGGCCGACGGGTCGCAGACGCCATGCAATGGCATCCGGCATGCTGTACCAGCTTCCTTCTAACACCACCACCCACTCTCTGGGGCTGACATACAAGTATGCTGACATCAGGCCGATTCAGAGGGGCTGCCTGAGGAGAAACCTGCGCCATTGTCCAGGGGCTTCACAAAACGAGTCACTTCAGAATCAAAGCGGCCGGTGACACAAAGAGCAGCAGAGCCTCACCGATTGTGTGCCGTGCCTCGGGGTAGATCCCCCAAGCCTACAATTAGTCCGTACGCAGCTAAAAAACGTATTGTCTCACTGGATGTATAATTACGGGCTTCTGTGAAGTGTGACTCTGAGGCCCATTGTCTGCGGCTCGGATCTGCGCAGGCAGCAGTCGTCTGGCTTCGGCCCAGGAATGGACTTTTCCATTTGTAGCGCATGGCTGACTGATTTCCGCGAGCCTCTTCTAGGCAGGATGAAGCAGGCAGCGTTTCTGCATGATTTCTTTGGTTGATGAGAAGCAATTATCCTTTAAATGAAGTCATTCATCTCTGCCATTTTGTTTGCATATTTGCTGGCGTTCACCTGTTATTAAACTAATCTTAATGCCTTAAGTAACTTTCAAGACCAGTTTTGTTTCAAGCACAACTTTGTAATCAGAGGCAAACGGGACGACGAGTCTGTGAAACGCAATCTGAGAGGCCGCTCAGTCAAGCGATCCGATAAGGGAATCGAAAACCTAAAAAAAAAAAATTACAGCCGCAACACAAAAGGCATTGAGACAAACTTAAATCATAAACCGACCTGTGAGGAAGAGGAGTAAAGGGAGCAAGGCGCTTGATGGAGGCGACCAAAGGAAAGCAGAACATGTCCTTATTGATCGAGCCAGCCATGGGCAAACTCACTTAATCTGGTTAAGAAATGGAGGGATTGATTGACTGATTGACATATTGATGGACAAATTAACAATAATCCCTCCATCCCTCCATAACCAAACCGCCTGAATTTAGCTCAGAGTCAGGAGAGTTTATTTCTTTATTTAAACATTTACCTATCCATCTCTCTTTATCTATAATCTACTGTGAATTTTTGACATATTAATTAATTCATTTTTGTAATTAAGAATCCAGCCATCTCTCCATCCAGCCGCAACCAAACCTTCTGAGTTAAGTTCGGAGACGCAGCAATTTACTTCTTTGTTCAGTCATTAAGCTCTCCATCCAATTATCATTATCACACTCAAGGCCGGGGTGCAGGAATTTAATTTTATTTATTCATCCTTTCAACCTCTCCATCCATCAATCCAAGCATCCATTACCGGAGTCCACGTCAGAGATGCGGGAAGCGATGTGTTTGTTCATTTATTCATCCGTCTGTCTAACCCCCTTAATCCAAGTCAGGTTGGCATCATTTATTTATTTATATCTCCAAACCTGCTGAATCCAGTTCAGACCTTAAGGGTTCAATTTATTTATTTATTTATTTATTTAAATGTTCATCTGTCATCATAACTCTTAATCCAAACTTAGTGTGGCATGGAATTATTTATCCATTCATCCTTATCAAACCCATGTAACCAACTTCAGATTGGCAGGGATTTATTTATTTATTTATTTAAATATCCATCCATCAGCTATCAAAGACACAAAGTGAAGCAGAATCTATCTATCTATCTATCTATCTATCTATCTATCTATCTATCTATCTATCTATCTATCTATCTATCTATCTATCTATCCTGCCGACTACACTATCTATCTATCTATCTATCTATCTATCTATCTATCTATCTATCTATCTATCTATCTATCTAGATTAATCCGATCTGCATAGTCTGGGTCAGAACACATGGATCAATTGATTGATTGATTGATTGATTGATTAGTCAATTTTGATCAGATCTTTAACCCTTATCAGAGTGTGCTGGATGCATGTGTTTATTTACTGTATTTATTATTCCATCTATCCGTCTATCCCAGGGGTGGGCAAAGTCAGTCCTGGAGGGCCGCAGTGGCTGCAGGTTTTTGTTTCAACCCAGCTACTTAATTAGTTAACAGTCCTTGCCAGTAATTTAGTTTTATGGCTGGTTAGTGGTTTAACTCTGCCATGTCAGGTCATTCTCGTATCCAAGATTTTTTTTTCCTTTCTATGGATAATATCATGAAGTCTAAAACAGAGGAGTAAATTCTCAGTCCTTCACTTTTTTCTCTTCACTTTCTTTCCAAGTCTTTAATTAAAGCAAACAGTGCATGATAAATGCACACGAGCGTAAATGGGAACAAGCTAAACAGAGAACTGCTGGTTTCTTCTGTCATTTATATCTTATTGCTAATAAGGAGGAATTCAAAAATGACAATACAGTTGTTTATGACTAAAATAAGCAATAAGGGTTCAAAATCTTAATGAGCAAGACCACCAAAATGATGCAGATGTGTTCCTATTAAGCAAAAAGATTGGAATAAAAACCTGCAACCACTGTGGCCCTCCAGGAATGATTTTGCCCACCCCTGGTCTATCCACTCATCTATTATCAAATCCACTAGATCAAGCTGATCACATGAATTAATTAATTTATTCATTCTATCCATCTATCTGTTATTAAACCCATCTGCTTCAGATTTGCAGAGATTTGTTTATTTATTTACTCATCCATTTAACCAGTCCATCTATTTATCTATCCATCCATTACCAAGTCTGCTTAATCCAATTCAGAATGAATTGATTGATTGCTTGATTGATTGATCCTTCTATGCGTCTAATCTATCTATTGTCACCCGTGTGTGCCTGGGGAGCACATATAGTGTTCCAACAACACCAAACCAGTAGGAGGAGCTGTCACTAACTGTCCTTTGTCCTCCACTTGCAGCTCCGGGAGGAACCCCAATGACGACTGACCACGCCCATAGAGAAGGCCCCTCCCCTTCTTCTCGTAGGGATGAGAGTGACACCTCAGACGTGAACTGACATCGAGCTGCTGAGCTATAAAACTAACAACTGGATTGGCTGAATTTTGGGTTTTCAAGCCTGCAGGCTTTGGTTTTCTTTTGTTTTGTTAAATTACATGACGTCACTCAGATGGCTCCCCAGTCGTTACTCTGGACTCCCCGTGTCCTTTGTGCATCGACACCGTCCTTTCATTCATTTTTAAATCCACATAATCCAGTTTTGGGATGCAATAATTAATTACTTTATTGATTTATTAATGTATGTGCCCATCTGTACAAAACAATGTTTTTCTTCAGAGTTAGAAAACAGTTGAGAACACATCAAATTATTTATTTATTTATTTATTTATTTATTTATTTATTTATTTATTTATTTATCCACCCATTTCCAAGTCCTTAACCCAAGTCAGAGGAGCACAGATTTTTTTCCTTATTTAATTACTAGGGGGCTTTACCCCCAATCACTTCGCTTGCCAATCCACGCACCTGTGCTACGTCTCTGCCGCTCGCGTATGTAGATTTCACTTTCACCAAACAACAAATCTTTTAATTTTCACGGAAACGCCTCTTCAAATCTCTTGGCACAAAGTCTCTTCTCATATAAAAATCCCAAAAAACTTCTTTCTCTGTGTTTTTCAGATTAATTCAGTGTAAAGTGCGATACTTTTGGACGTCTCGATTTGTATCCATTATTGGCTGTAGAATTTCTAATACGTCCAAATCGTTTAACTCTTTCGAATTAATTGTTACATTGCTTCTCCGTGATTATAATTATAAACCTGACTGAATTGTGTTTTCTTTGTTAATTGTTGCCGGACCACAGATTCTCACAGCGTGTGGTCCTGAATCGTGTAAATCTGCATTTTTAGCATTGAATGATGCGAACGTGAACAGATTATTGTAGATTTGGATATTCTGCCTGTAGTGTTTGTGGGTTTCACTTTCACCAAACAGCAAATCTTTTAATTCTGGCGGATACGCCTCTTCATTGGGAAGAAACTCTACTTTTCCCCAATGGCAACACAAATTAGACGATCTACAAGTCTCCGAGTTAAACTTTAAAGCCAAACAATGTGTCATATCACCTATGGCCAGATATTCGATCTCTGTTCGCTGTTCCATTATTTCACCGAGTAATAATTTCCATTTGTTTGTGCCAACGTTTTTGAATTCTTTACAACGTTCTACTTTGTCATCTACTCTTTGTCTTTTATTTCCCGCCCCGGGTGTGGTTGAATCTCCTGGCACAAAGTCTCGTCTCATGGGGCTTGAAATTATCTCTCTGAAAAACTCACGTCTCATCCCAGGCTAAAAAGTCTTCTCTCGTCCCCGGATTTTTTTATATAATCGAGAGATACATTCATTTATTATTAAATCTACTTCTAGTTGAGTTCATTCATTCATTCATTTATTTATATATTTATTTATTTGTTTATCCACCCATTTCCAACTCCTTATTTCAAGTCAGAGGAGTACAGATTTATTTCCTTATTTAATTATACACCCATGTACTATTAAGTCCACTTGTTCTAGTTGAGTCCATTTATTTATTCATTTATCCATCTGTCTGTCCATCCCTTCATCCAAGCCCTCTAAACTTTATCGGATGCACACAGGTCAGTTCCGGTTTGCAGAGGTTGATTTAAATGATCCATCTGTTCATCTCCTCCATCTATCATTCCAGGCCCCCATTACCAAACCAGCTTAATCCAGTTCAGAGTCACAGGAATTTACTTCTTTATTATTCCAGTATCTGCCTTTCCAGTCGAAGAAAGGTAATAGAAGACATTTCCAAATACTTGATCCTTGATATCTCTTGCTCTACTTGTACTCTCCGTGTTCATCCTGCACCTTTCCTTCGGTGTCCTCGTGTGTCTCCATCTCTCGTGCCCGGCACGTCTTCTCCTGACCGCATTCCTGTAAAGACTTCTTCTCTGGGCGCTCATTTTGCGATGCCCGGCTCACCCACTGTCTGCTTTTTGACCACCACCAATGGCAGATGAACCTCCATGACCTGCTGTGCAAACGTTCTTTGTATTCTAATGAATTCTTCCCATCTTTGAAGGCGACTCAGTCGCGCCTCGTTAGTATTTAGTGACCCATTGTCAGTCTTTACTCTATCCATTCTCGTTAAAAATGCTCGATTTTAATTCCTTTGCACGTCTAACCAATCAGATTGCTCAGAGGAACTAGACACACAAACACACACACACACACACACAGTCAGTAGCTTTTATTCAGAGAGTGGATTTAGCTGTTCGTCTTTCAGTCTCTCCATCCATCTATCCGTTATCCCACCCACGCCCTCCAGTCTGGGGTTATGGGGATTTATTTACTTACTTATTTAGTAGCTCAATCTATATTTCCACTGTAAAGTGAGCACAAACAAGGCATAATGGTTTGGGACACCATCTGGCAAACACCGTAAAACTGAAAACAAAATAATAAACTCGGATTTCACATGTCGTTTGTATGACGTCTTTTCAGATGCCAGTCTACGATAAGACTGAGGTAAGATGGTGGTGGAGCGGGCAAAGCAGAAAACGCAGGCTTGGGGGAGCAGAACCCGGACGTGATGCCAGTCAGGCCAACCGTCGACTCGGGGTGGGTCGACTGAGCCCTGAAGTGACCAACCAATGCATGTCTCCATTACCAAACCTGCTTAATCCAGTTCAGAACTGCTGCAATCTGTGTTTGTGTTAATTAATGTATTCATTTATTTACCCATCCAATGCAAATCAAAATTTTGCAAATATATTATAGAATTCATTAAATAATTTTTTTAAAAAGTAAAAAGCAGAAAAGGGGCGGCACGGTGGCGCAGTGGTAGCGCTGCTGCCTCGCAGTTAGGAGACCCGGGTTTGCTTCCCGGGTCCTCCCTGCGTGGAGTTTGCACGTTCTCCCCGTGTCTGCATGGGTTTCCTCCAGGTGCTCCGGTTTCCTCCCACCATCCAAAGACATGTAGGTTAGGTGGATTGGCGATTCTAAGTTGGCCCTAGTGTGTGCTTGGTGTGTGTCCTGCGGTGGGTTGGCACCCTGCCCAGGATTGGTTCCTGCCTTGTGCCCTGTGTTGGCTGGGATTGGCTCCAGCAGACCCCCGTGACCCTGTATTCGGATTCAGCGGGTTAGAAAATGGATGGAAAAGCAGAAAAGGTGACAGCTAAAAAGGCAAACCAAGGCTAGCAAGTCCAATAATGAAAATCCAATGAACAGAAGCAAAAATCAGCAGAAGTTCAAATCAAAACAGAACTCACTCGGGACCTCTGAGCGACGTGCAGGCTGGGGCGGTGCTTCAGCGGTGATGTAACAGCGGCCCCGCCCCTTGGAGGTTCCACCCACAGAACACAAGGGCAGCATAAATACACCCTAGATCGATACTCGACAATAAATAAACCAAACGATATTAACAAAAAGATGTTTAAAATAATAATTTAAATAATTCAAAAATTCAACAGAAATAATCAAAAACAGGCAGGGAGCAAAGCCACTGCGTAAACACGATATGTGAGTTGTGAGTTGATGCAGAACGTCCTCGGACTCCTGCACTTCTTCCACATTCATTTCAATTTACTTTTTTTTTCCTCCTCTCTCCTCCAGGACATTTAGGAAGTTTTGCATAAAGTCTAAAAAATGAAAGACAAACTGAAATATCCCATTGACACAAGCATTCGGACCCTTATGCTCTGACACTTGACGTTTGGCTCAGATGTGTGCTCTGGGGTCAACTCAATGGACTGGACCTGATTAGGACAGGCGCACACACGCACACAAGTGGAGCCATGCTTCATCCGTCATACAGAACAACATCAGCGGGTCTAAAAGTCAGGCCACAATCGTTGTCAGCATCTCCTGACAGTACGCCAGGCGGTTAGCGATATCGGGGTCTTTTAATACGGTAAGCCTTCATGTGCGGTTGTTTAAGTACGGGTTTGACGTCTGGTTCTTAACGCTGGCCTGCTGAGCCAATTTTCTCGTTGATTTCTTGGGACTTCTTTCAATGCGTGCGTGGATATCTTTCAGCACCTGCAGGCGTGCGTAACAGGAGGGTCTCTGTTCTTATTGGCATCACAAACAGAGCCCATTGTTTGCCAGTTTTTCACTCACTTCTGGATGCTTGTTTTAACAGGCTGTCTACGGTGAGGAAACTAATCGGCGACAATTTCCCTTGAGTCTTGGATGGAACCTGTCCGCACGTACGCTTCCACTATTGCGATTCTTTCTTTCCATGGATACTGAATGTCGTTAATTTTGGGTGGCACTAGTACCCACTGACCACTTCAGTATGCTGCCACCACAAAAGCGGCTTCCAGGGGTCAGAGAGCAAGGAAACAAGGCAGGCGATACGGTGTCTCTTTTTTGTAGAATGTCCCACAGTTGAGCACAAACCAACCTATGATGTCGAAGTGATTGTCCACTGATCTTAGAGACAGCATTGGGTCAAGGAACAGACCTGAGAAAGGCTTCACCGCAAATGCTGTCAAGAACACAGTGGCCTCCATAATTCTGAACTAGAACAAGTGAGGAACAACCACAACTCTTTACTGAAGTGAGCCACTAAGCCAAATGGAGGAGTCATGGAAGGAGAGCCTTGGTAAGAGAGGTGAGTAAGAACCCGATGATCACTCTGGCTGAGCGCCACAGAACCTGCTAGAAGATGGTAGAAACTCACAAAAGGTCAACCATCACTGCAGCACTCCAACAATCTGGGCGTTATGATGGAGTCTGTGGATCTGGGGAAGGCAAGGCCTCTGTAATTCTAAAATGGAGGACTTTGGAGCAACCATAACTCTATCTATAGAGCTGGCTACCTGGCTAAAATGTGAAATCATGGGAAAAGGGCCTTGGTGACCAAAAACCTGATGGTCACTCTAGCTTAGCTCCGGAGAATCTGTGTGGAGTTGGGAAAAGTTGCCAGAAGGACAACTATCAGTCAGGGCCATCTTAATGCATGGGTATGTGGGGCAGTTGCCCGGGGGTCACATGCTAATCTATGTATGTTGTGACTTGTTGAGTGGTTGTGTAGGTAGTGGACCCCAGTGCACTGTTTTGCCTGGGGGCTATAATACTGTTAAAACGACCCTGCTATCGGTACTACAGTTATGACAGAAGCCTCTTCTCGGAGAAGGAACCATACAAGGCCACTTGGAGTTTGCAAAGTGGCACCTAAAGGACGATCATAGTATAAGAAACAAGATTTTTCTGGACTGATGACACCAAGGTTGATGTCTTGTCTGAAGGAAACCAGACACTGCTTGTCACCTGTGCAATGCCATTCCAACAGTCAAACATGACGGCGGGAGACTCGTCAGGGTCAAGGGAAAGGTAACATTAGCAAAGTCCAGAGATAGCCTTAATAAGAACCTGCTCAGAGCACTCTGGAGACCTCAGACTCGGTTGAAGGTTCACCGTCCAACAGCACAAAGCAAAGAGAGCACTAAAGCAGCTTAGGGACAACTCTGGGAATGTGAAGCCAATCAAACATCTCTGGACCTCAGACTCGGCCAAAGGTTTACAAGGCAAAGACAACACAGGAGTGGCGTAGGAACAACTCTGGGAATGTCCTTGGGTGCCCAAGTTGGAGTCTACACTTGAACCCAATCTGGAGACACCTGACCACCGATGGTCACCATCCAACCTGACAGAGGAAAGGCAGAACATTCCCAAATCCGGCCCATCACATCGGACCCCAGGAAGACTCCAGGCTGTCAAATGGGCTATACAGTAAATGCTGAGTAAAGGGTCTGGAGACTTGTGTCAGCGGCATATTTCCCTTTTTAATTCTTAATAACTCTGCACAAATGTCGAAAGTCCTGTTTTCACGTTGTCATTCCGGAGTGCTGAGTGTTGCTTGATGACAGGGAAAAAAATGAATTGAGAAGATTTTAGCACAAGACTGCAACATCACGCGATGTTTTAAAAGTGAGGGGTCTGAATGCTCTCTGACTCCACAGGATATGTCATTCCTCGGAAACGCGATCACGTGCGCGCGGGAAAATTCATCATGCGCGTGCACAAAAAAAAAAAAGGTCACGTGAGCATGAGGGAGCTTCAAGCGCGCACGGGAAATGACATTTTTGTTTTGTTTATATCCTTTCCGTAATCACCTGAGGTCAATTCAGAAAAGTTTAGAGAAAATAATCCCCAAGTCCTCTAGTAGAGCCGTAGCTGGTAACGAAAGGGAAAATAAGCACCCTTATGCAATCAAAATGGATAAAACAAAGTTACAAAAACAAATGTATTCTGTCCTCTCAAATTAGGAATACTTACATCATTTTCATTGATTCCTTCACTTACATTTTTCACCTGTGGTTCAAATCCATTGTTTTAAGATATTTGAGCACTCGCGTTGTCTTTCTGTACGTTTTTTTTTTCTTTCAGATTTTCTGCTTCTTTTTAGGATCAATTTTCTGCCATGCATTGAATAGGAAAAGGTACGATAGTTCCAAAATAAAAACAATTTGATTTTCCATTTTATTAAACGTCAGTTCAACATGCATTATTAGAATAAATTAAAAACATTCGATCGTATTCCCTTTTCCTTTTTTTTTATCTAAATCTATAAAACGATATATGCCACACAAAATGAACTTATCTTAAATAAGACACCGAGAGTGTCGAGATACGACCAGATAGAGGATCACTAGGAGAGCGCGAGTCGCGGTCCCGACAATCAAGGCGCGCGCCCCTCAGTTGTGCGTTTGAATCTCAGTGGCGCGTGTGGCGGAGTTCAAGCAGTGCGTCATTCTCATTGTTATTTTACTTAGAACTGTTTTTATTTCCAATAATTCGGATGTGATTGTAAAAGTTAATTCAAACACAAAACGTGCAAGTTGTTTACAAAATCATAAAAAGTAAAGGGAAACGTCTATAAAAAAAGTTTTACTCATTTTCAGTGATCTTAAAGTTTTTATTCAGTTTTTTTTTTTTTTTTCTTTTTAACCCGAAACAACCACATCGTCGATCGGTGGCTTACGGGCAACACTGGGAATGCCCAATTGAACCCAATCTGGATGATCACCCTCCAACCAGACAGAGCCTGTGGGGATCTGCAGAGAAGAAAAGCAGAAAATCCCCAAATCCGGCCTGTCAAATCAGACCCCAGGAAGACTCCAGGCTGTCAAATGGGCTAAAGTCATAAAAAGTAAAGAGAAATATCTGTAAAAGTTTTACAAATTGTTATTGATATTAATGTTTTTATTCATTTTTTCCCCTTTTTTAACCCGAAACAACCACATTATCGATCAGTCCAATTCTAAGTTCGTACGCTATGGCTCTGGTCGCCAAAGGAACATAAATACAAAGAAATAATCGAATTTCTTCTACTCTCGACATCTTTTTTGCATGCATGTCTTCAGTGTCGCCGTAACCCTTTCGGTGAAAGAAACTTCTAGAGCTGAAAATTAATTTCAAGTGAAATTTGGAAACAAAGTACCGATGTCGGGTCACAAACACACAAACAATGCGTTTATGAGAAAGACCCAACTTAAACTAGAAGTTCTATAAATTCCATGCCAACTTTCGAATAAACTGCACAATGAAACTGTTAAAAGTAGCAGAAGTAGAACGGATCTACTGGAAATATACGGAGCCCCTAAAGTAGTGTTTTTCAACCTTCTCGCTGAAGTGGAACCCTGCGCGAATGGTTACCTTACTCACGGAACCCTGTGCAATTATCCACCAGTATGTCCTATATCGTGGAACTTTTTTCGGCGGAACCCTTGGCTAGCACTCCGGAACCCCGGTTGAAAAACACTGCCCTAAAGGCAAGAGTGGCGTTTGGAGGTGGCAAGTGGGGTGACCACCCCGGCCCCACGCCTAAAAGGGGCCCCGCTTTTGAGGTCCGCGTGTCCCGTTCGAGTGGATTTGTCAAGTTATATTCTCCAGTTATATTTTAATAAAGTCTGCTTGTTATCTTGCAGAAATTTAGCTGAATACTGTCATGAGAAAATCCGGTGGTGTTATCTTTAGGGGCAGCACGGTGGCGCAGTGGTAGCGCTGTTGCCCCGCAGTTCCCGGGTCCTCCCTGTGTGGAGTCTGCATGTTCTCCCCGTGTCTGCGTGGGTTTCCTCCCACAGTCCAAAGACATGCAGGTTAGGTGCATTGGCGATTCTCAATTGTCCCTGGTGTGTGCTTGGTGTGTGTGGGTGTATGTGCCCTGTGGTGGGTTGGCGCCCTGCCCAGGGTTTGTTTCCTGCCTTGCGCCCTGTGTTGGCTGGGATTGGCTCCAGCAGACCCCCATGACCCTGTAGTTAGGATATAGTGGGTTGGATAATGGGTGGTTGTTAACATTATTTTTATTGAATTCTCGCACAGGTTTATACAGTCCACACATACCGGTAACAGCGTTTGACGTAATGTGGAGCTGGTCAGTCCTAAGACCCCACATACCCGTTAGGCCGCCTCTGCCTATAAAGGGATGTGTGTGTCCTAGAAACACTATCACGTGCGCACGTAAAAGAATTCACCATGTGCACACAATAAAAAGATCTCGTGAGCTTGAGAAAGCCTCAAGTGTGCACAGAAAATGACATTTTTTTTTTTTTTTTTGTTCATATCTCTTCCGTATCCATTTGAGGTGAATTCAGAAAGGCTTGGAGAAAATAACCCCAAGTCCTCCAGGAGCAACGTGACAAAAAAGGCCAGAGTCTTCTTGAAGTGTATCCCTGAAGTTGAGGCGTGCCAAGGCAGCCAGCCTGAAGGGGGCGCTCCCAGCATGCTCGAGTAGGCTTCCCGTCTGTGCCCACCAAAGACTCCCTCTGTGGATGCTAGCCATGTGGCCGAAGTCCGGTGAGGTGTCTGATTCTGTTGTGGCTGCCAGACCTGCTACTGTCTGAGGGTCTTCCCATTTCCAAATTCTGAAACTGTTCTCACTTGCACCTTGGCACGCTCCACATTTTCTTTCTAAATCATAATTTCTTAAACCTTTTTTTTTTTTTTTTAATTTTGCATTGTTGTTTGGTCCCACCGCCAGGTTCAAAACAATGGGTCTGTGTTTAAAGGGTTAAGAAGCACTGCTCTAAAGGAAAGACCTCCACTTGTCTGGGGTATTGCAGTCAGTCTGTCTTCCTTTGTTAATTGCATTTTGTCTCGCCATCATCATATCATTTATTGTCCAAATAACACTTCAGAGTGTGAAGCAACATACTTTGCTCCAACTCTGCTTGTATGCAGACAGAAGGTTTGTAAGTAATCGGCAAAGTTGGGACACCTGCTGGAATTGTTTGGCATCAACTTTCAAGACCCTTTGCTGTGGCACTGCAGATTGCGCTCAGGTCCATCCTATTTGCTTTAATTCTCTTTGAGGTGTTTCTACAACTTGATTGCAGTCCACCTGATGGGACTTTGTTCAGAAAGGCACACGTGTACCTGTGTATTGAAGGTCCCACAATTCACACCACCTATCAAGACAAAAAGGAGGAACTCACTGTTGACTAACTTAAACACATTTTGGTGGGGCTCAGAGTCCACAAACCCTTTTCAAAGCTTTGAGTGTTCTCAGGAGCACCGTGGCCTCAAGAATTGTGGAAGCACCAGGGGCCTCATGTATAAACGGTGCGTACACACAGAAATGTTGCGTAAGAACTTTTCCACGTTCAAATCGCGATGTATAAAACCTACACTTGGCGTAAAGCCACGCACTTTTCCACGGTACCTCATACCTTGTCGTACGCAAGTTCTCCGCTCGGTTTTGCAAACTGGCGGCACCCAGCGTCAAAGCAGTGCTACTGTTCTTGTGTGATTACTCATTATTTTCATGACGCGGCTTTATAAATACACAGAAACTAACCGCATATTGTTTATTAGTGTAATGCATCTGATTGTAATTAACTCGTAACAATATAATGGTCCAGGGAACAGCCATAGTATTCCAAATACCATAACTGCTTTAGCGTTGCTCACTTCTCCTTCTTCTTCTTCTTCTTCTTCTTTCAGCTCCTCCCGTTAGGAGTTGCCACAGCGGATCATCTTTTTCCATATTTCTCTCACTGCACCACTCGGAGTATTTATATCACTGTATCTGAGTGTGAATCACAGCAGCAGCTGATCGGAAAGAGAATTATCGGTATACAGCATTAAGGACACGCTGTCTCAGCCACTGCAAAATGTTTTAAAGCCTTTCCTGTACGGACCTCGCGGTTCAGAAACAGTTTCATCCCAAGAACTTTAAATGCAGCCAATCAAGTGCTCCTTGTAGAACTGTTAGGACTTATAAGTACAATCACCCCACTGTAAACTTGCACTATAGTTATAATATCGCACAACCTGAGCCACTTTATAAAGCGCGTATTTACATATCATTTTTAAGGTGAAATGCAGCAAAATATGTTTGTTAAATTATACAGATAAAACTTTAACTTCATTTAAATAATCTATATTCTTCACTGGGAGTGTCTTTAAGGACAGACTAATTAAACATGTACTACGAAGATATTTCAATGTTCAATCGGCGCTAAGCTTACAGATGGCTTAACGTCTATTACAGAGCTGATTGTGTGGCGATCGGTTACTTGGGGAAAGAAAAGCAAGGACTGCAGTGACGGCTACGCCAATATATATTGAATATAAAACAGAAAGAGAAAATAACAACACAGCTAAAAACGCAGCGACACATTTCGGCAAAAGTTAAATGCTTGTGTCATGAGCACAAACGTTCTTTAACTCCTTCATCATGAAAATGACATCACGTATACATCTCAGTATTTGAGTTATTCAGAGAGCTGTAATATCACAAATGTCATGGACTCTGTGTCCAGTCGGAGGAAGAGAGCCGGTTTAAGAAGCAAGTAGTGATTCACACACAGAGCACATACGAGTAGAAGATCAAATACAAAACAAAGCATTTAACGTGCTACTTTAATTACGATGTGATTTGAGAAACTGGTTAATTAAACGATTTTAAGATGAAGTTTATAATGTTCTACTAAATGACAAAATAAACTACGTGATTAAAGTGGAAATGTCGAGATTGAAGTTGACATTTCGTGTTTTTTCCCCACCGTGTGCCTTTTTTCTCTGTACCCTAATAAGCTTTCATACGACACTCAGAGAGTGGGCTTACAACTCCTTTCACGGCGACTTTGATGTGTGACTTCTTTTTTATTTCCGGCACTGTGCGATTTTGTGAATGTGAGCTTTCAAGTTTCTCCAACACTTCATTTTGTTGATTATTCCACGGTTTATTTGAACAAATAGTCTGTTTTTCCTTTGCCTCCACTTGGTATTCGCTGAAATTCTTATATTTTCCCCGTGCTTTTTCCCATTGTCTTTTCACAGAAGGCTGCGCTTAAGGGCGATTTATATTGATTTGCATATTCAAATAGGCGTAATTCTGGGAGGAGTTGGGGCGTTACATAATGCGTGCACGAGCGTTAGTTTTCACGCTGATCGAGATTTATGTAGCAGAAGAACGTGGAAGTTGGAGTACGCACAGATTCCTGCATCTGGATTTTTCTGTGCGTAAGCACATTTCGGCTTTTGTGCTCACGCCATGTTATAGTGCGAGTTCTACGCACGGCGTTATACATGAGGCCCCAGGACTCTTCCTAGGAAGTGACCAAACTGTGGTACCAGGCAAGGAAGAGCTTTGATCAGGGAGGTGACCAATAACCCAATGGTCACTCTAACAGAGCTTCAGATGTCCTCTGCTGAAACTGAGAATCAAGTAGCCAGATGGAGGTCACACTTGTGTAAAGGGCATTAAAAGGCATCTGAGATTGTGAGGAAAAAGACTTTCAAGTCCAAAGACAAAAATGGAAGTCTTTGGGCAGACATCCGATCACTCTGTCTGATGCAGACCAGGCACTGCTCATCACCCACCTAATGTCATCACTACCATGAAGTCTGGTGGTGGCAACATCAAGCTAAGGTGATGGTAAGGCTGGTTAGAGTGGAGGGAGTCATGAATGAAGCCAAATACAAAGAGGCTCGTGAAGAAAAATCTACTGCAAAGTAGACACGGCCTCAGGAGGGAGTGACGGTTCGGTGACTTGAATTTTACAGCCGTGAGAATGCCAAAGAGCTATTGGGACAAGTCTCTGAGCGTCCTTGAGTGGCCCAGACAAAGCCAAGGACCCTTACAGGACCCTGTAAAACATATCGTGAGAGACCTGGCGATGGTAATTGACAAATTCTTCACATCCATGATGCACCAACATTGATGGACTGAAAGCCAGAAGTCTACGTGACCATCATCATCAGGTCCTTCCATGAAAACGCTAAATACAAAGAGGACTGTTTGATTTATGTTAGGTAGAATGCCCAGAGGGGACTGGGCGGTCTCTTGGTCTGGAACCCCTACAGATTTTATTTTTTTCTCCAGCCTTTGGAGTTTTATTTTTGTTTTTTCTGTCCACCCTGGCCATCGGACCTTACTCTTATTCTATGTTAATTCATGTTGACTTATGTTTATCTTTTATTGTCTCTTCTATTTCTCTATTCATTTTGTAAAGCACTTTGAGCTACATTTTTTTTTGTATGAATATGTGCTATATAAATAAATGTTGATTGATTGATTGATTGATTGATCCAATCTAATGGAACCTGAGAGGATCTGGCATGGAAGAAATAGGATAAACTGTCCACATCCAGGTGTGCAAAGCTTGTAGAAAATATAGCCAAGAAGACTTGAAGCTGGAATTTCTGCCAAAGGAGCTTTGGGTCTAAATTCTTCAGAGAAAAGATACCAAATACAGAGAAAACTGACTCTGAGATGTTGAGCTTAACATACTTATCCAGATGGCAGTGGTGGACTGGCATTCCAGCCAGGATGAACCCCCTTGCCCTTACCTGGCAGGTACACTAGTATAGTGGATGGATGGGGAGACAGCCTTCCAGGACTGTATGCCCCACCGATATGCTAAGTGGCAGCATTCCAGAACTGGTGTACACACACACACACACATGCAGTGCATGCTGGGAACTGTAGTCCCATGGGCCAACTCAACTGGGTTCCATGGAGGCCACCAATGGTATCTGCAGGGAATAGCTGTCCATACTTGGTGAGGCTTCCACCTGACCTGGAAGGGCTTCAGTGTCCTGACATCGGAATCACTCCTGGGTCCTCATCTCATTCAAGGAGTTGGACTCGGGAGGACAAGAATTACCTGGGTGGTGTGGAAAGAGGTCATTGCTGTCCTGGACCAAGAAAAAGGAGCCTGTCAAGCAAACTTTTTGAATAAAAATAAAGTCGGGACTGAGGCACTTCAGTTGTGTCTAAGGCTAGGGGCTCAGATATGCCCCCTAGTGTCCACAATATGAATACATACACTGATCAGGCGCAACATTAAAGCCACTACAACATGAAATGGATAACATGGATTATCGCCATACAATGGCACCTGTCGAAGGGTGGGATGTATTAGGCAGCAAGTGAACAATCAGTTCTTGAAGCAGGAATAATGGGCAAGCATAAGGATCTAAGACAATTTGACAAGGGGCCACATTGTGATGGCTACACAATTCAGGTCAGACCATCTCCAAAATGGCAGGTCTTGTGGGGTAGTTAGTGCTTACTGAAAGAGTTCTCAGAAAGGACAACCAGTGAACTGGCAAGAGTATCTTGGTCACCCTAAGCTCATTGATGCATGTGGGGAGCGAAGGCTAATCTGTCTGCTCTGTTTGGTCCTACAGAAGGGGAGCACAAAAAGCTGAAAAACTTCATGCTGGCCATCAGAGGTAAAAGGTGTCAGAACACACAGTGCTGAGCAGCCACAGACCGGTCAGAGGGCCCATGCTAACCCCCGTCCACCATCAAGAGGACCCACAATGGGCATATGAGTGTCAGAACTGGACAATGGAAGAAGGTGGCCTGGCCTGATGAATCACATGTTCTGTCAGATCAGGTGGACGGCTGGATCTGTGTGTTTATCTGGAGAAGAGATGGCAGCAGGATACACTATGGGAAGAAGGAAAGCCGACACGATGCTCTGCTGAGAAACCTTAGGTGCTGGCATTCATGTGGAGGTTAGTATGACATGTACCACCTGCCTAAACACCCCTTCGTGGCAACAGTAATCTCTGGTGGAAGTGGCCTCTCTCTTCAGGATAAAGCACCCCACCAAACTGCAAGTTTTGTTCAGGAATAGTTTGAGGAACAGGACAAAAAGTTCAAGGAGTTAATTTAATCTAATTGAGCATCTGTGGGATGTCCTGGAAAAACAAGTCCAACCCATGGAGTCCCCACCTTGCAACACACAGAACTTAAAAGATCTGCTCCTAAAGTCTTGGTGCAAAGAGGACACCTTCAGAGATCTTGTGGAGTCCATGACTGGACAAGACATAACGAGGGGGTCCTGCACAGTATTAGGCACATGCTTTAAATGTCGTGGCTGGTTGGCATTAAACACCGCAGATAACTGACCAGTCCTGGCCTGGGATAGACAAGAGCAACAGGACTATCCCAGTAGATACTTTGGAAAATACTAATACTAATACTAATACTAATACTAATACTACTACTACAACTTACAACTACTACTACTACTACTACTACTACTACTACTACTACTACTACTACTACTAATAATAATAATAATAATAATAATAATAATAATAATAATAATAATAATAATATGTAACAGTCTCACCTGCTTATTCAGAGTCACAGAAAGCTACACTCTGAACCCTGGACATGGCCTACTTACATATTACAATTTTGTATATAGCACCTTCTATCTATCTATCTATCTATCTATCATATAGTGCCTTTCATGTCTATCTATCTATCTATCTATTATCTATCTATCTATCTATCTATCTATCTATCTATCTATCTATCTATTATATAGTGCCTTTCATATTTATCTATCTATCTATCTATCTATCTATCTATCTATCTATCTATCTATCTATCTATCTATCTATCTATCTATTGCTTTTCATCTTCCATTTATTTGTTTATCTATCTATTTCAAAATAAATTCCCGGGTGTTAAAATAACACTTGAAGTGTATTTCAGTCCACTCTTTCCAAATAAGAGTTCATTTCAGTTTATTCATTTTATTGCTACTAAGTGTGCACATGTTCTATTTCTGTCTTTATATTCGAGGTGCCTTCTCCAATCTCCCGTGTGTTTGTTTTTGAACTCTTCACTCAGTCATTGCTTATTGTGATTTTTTTTTTTTTCCTAATGCGTTCTGTTTTTATTTTATTTTATTTTTTCATTCCGAATGTCGCCCGTCCGGCCCCAACTACAGGGCCTCCTCCTCGTCGCGGTCGCCACCACCGCCAGTCTGTCACGTTCCCTGGAGTTTCTGCGAAGGTACGTCCTCACTGGCAGTCTGTCCGCGAGCAGATGCCGCCGTAGTTTCTCGACACGTAATTCCGCCGTATGTCTTACTACGCTGCTTTGTCATTAAGGCCCTTTATTAATCCAGGCCTCTAATTTACTTCTTTCACACTTTTACTTTGAAGTAGAGTCCTTTATGATTATGGTTACCAAGGTGATGTTAGTCACAGTATCTATGTATGGCACCAGAGCCACCAAAGTGAATAAAACGGATCAGGGTACACAACCCACTAGTAAATTGCATGCCATTAATGCTAATATTTCTTCATTAAAACGTCTTCATTTTTATGGCAGCTTGATTCGTGCCTAATTTCCTAAATCAAGGGCTGCTCATAGTATTCATTATTCCTTCAGATTTTACTTTTATTGTAATGAACATCAAAATTGAATTTTCATCAGTTCCTTTAGTTACCGACAACTGCGCTACGTTGGCTATGGGGACAAATTCCGTGTCTTTGTGCAGGACACCTTTGACGGTGTAAGAAATAAATCACCGACCAACGCAGGGCTAAATATTTGTTGTAACTTTGAACAAAGCAGACTTCAGACCTTCAGGCTACTTTTGACAAACTCCTGAACTGGGGAGCTGCACCGTAAACTAAAATAAAATTTTAACAAAACCGACTGGAAACGTGTCGAACAATCGAGAGACCCGTGGATCGACACCTCGCGCTATTCACCAACTGGCAAGTGGAGATTGTGAAAAGGGAGCGGGCAGCACCTCAGCCAGCACTGGCACAAAAGCACTGCGGGGAAAGCAAAATGAAATCCGGGGAAAGGCTTTGAGCGGGTGACCCCTGGGCTCGCAGGCCGTCCGGCGGTCCGCCAGCACAGCAGCGAGGGGCTTCGAGAAACGCCGCGGCCGCGCGCATGTCCGCACACACCGGGCCGCGCTTTCTACTTCGTATGGAATTTCTGCATTATTATTATTATTATTATTATTATTATTTATTATTATTATTATTATTATTATTATTCCTTCTCAACTGGTGTTTTTTTGAAAATTCTGAATGTCTAAATTACTACTCCAAAGGTTTCTAAACTTAGAATATTTATCCATTTTGTGCCATTTTTATGCTCAAAGCAAAATAAGCAAAGTAAAATAATGTTTTAATAGTTATTATAATAATAATAATAATAATAATAATAATAATAATCTGCAACTGGATGCTCTTCAACCCAGATGCAAAAAATTTTCCTCCTCATAACTGCCCACATACTTCGTAAAAGTTCTTACAGTTGGGCAATTAGACCCAAGGAGGCTGGTGGGTTCTCATTAAAAAGCAAAGAGCACAAACTGAGAACAAAAGAAAAAAAAAAAAAAAAGATAATAATAATAATAATCAGCGCTGGAACTTTAAATAATGCACCCTGAGGCAAGGCACATTTTTTAACCTTTTCTTTGCATGAAACAATAAAC
This sequence comes from Polypterus senegalus, assembly GCF_016835505.1. Classification (NCBI taxonomy): domain Eukaryota; kingdom Metazoa; phylum Chordata; class Cladistia; order Polypteriformes; family Polypteridae; genus Polypterus; species Polypterus senegalus. The sequence continues at coordinate 4,858,387 of NC_053171.1, forward strand.
TTATTCTTCATACAGTAATATTGTGATACCAGTTTCTTTATAAAATAGTGCCACAATACAGAACATCGTATAAATAAATAAATGGGGAAAATTTTGAAAAAAGCGCCTCAAAACAACACAAAATTGGCACTTAAACAGTAAAATCTATACATTTTTACCAATTTTGTTTAAAAAACAAATTGCAGAGTTATGTGTTTTGTTTGCGAAATTATTATTATTTTGTTCTGTTTCGCTCATCCTTTTTTAAATCAAGTGGCAGTTCCAAACGTGCTGCACCCTACTGATTAAAGGACGCCTAGCTGCATTTTTTTTACTGTACACAAACTTAAGAGACATTAATCAGACCTTCTACAGGTGACTGACGCCTTAAAAACATTCCAGAAATTAACACAATTATACAGATCGACGAATCCATTCATACACAATATACATAGGACCTGTGAAAATCACGAACGTCACGAGCTGAGTAGCGCATGCGCCGTCTTGATTCTCAGCGGGTCCGCGGAACGCTGCATTAGACGAAATCTGTAACTTTTAAAATGAAAATATTTATCACAGTTTCAAAGGCAGAATTTAAATAAGACTCTGGATGTTTATGTAAGTTAAGTTTCATACTACACTCTCTTTTTTAATTATTTCGTAATTATATATATATATATATATATATATAGAGAGAGAGAGAGAGAGAGGTGTGGCAACAAGGCGGGAAAGTAAGTGCGGCATTTTCATGTTATATACTTGCTTTCCCGCCTTGTTGCCACACTCTACGTGCGAGCCTTTACATAATAATAATAATAATAATAATAATAATAATAATAATAATAATAATAATAATAATAATGATGTGTAACATTCACAAAAGCTTAATCCAATTCAGAGACCCAAAACGCAGGATTTAAGATTCTTGTGGCGACAAAGTCCATTCTAGCGGCAATAACCCTGAATGGAGCCCCAGACCATATTAATAAATGTGTAACTTCACATTTTCAAATCTGCCTAATCTAGTTCAGGATTGTAAGGAGCCTGGGCCTATCTCAGTATCATCAGGTACAGACTACAAACAACTCTGGACAGAGAGCCAGTCCATTGCATAATCAATTAATCAATAAATAAATATATTTTTAATTCTGGTTCTTCAATGGCACTTTCTGGGATTTGTAGTTCCTCGTTTCTTGACAAAGATCCGTTTCATTCTGAGGAGCGGTGTTTGGGGCTTTGAAAAGGCTCCTAATATAAGAAGAAAACAGAAATGAATGTGTAAAGTTCGGTAGGCGACCTACGAGGATACAAGAGCTCAAGAACACCTGAACTGAGCCTGTCTGGTTGTATGCAGCAAGAGTTCTTTTAAAATCAGGAGCTCGTTGGTATTCCACAAATCTGTTGTCATGTTACATCTGTTACAGATGTAAATAAATCAAGACTCTTTCGTGTGGATGGTTCTATTGGAAACCAAAAAGGTTCCCCTGTGGCATCGGTGTAAAGAGCGACCTCTTCCTCCTCCTACCAATAATAATAATAATAATAATAATAATAATAATAATAATAATATTATTATTATTATTATTATTATTATTATTATTATTATTATATAGCCACGTGTAAGCACGAGATAACATGAATAATCCACTGCAGTTTTTACTCCAGGCACAGCACCGAGCAAAGCGGGTAGCTCACAACTTTATCACCGCTTCAGCGACTCTTCACCTTCTGTCGTTGACCCCGCGCACGTCGTCTTAGTGTCTTCGCCGAGTTTACTCTTCTTACCCGGTGTTCTACCACATACCAAGACTCAGTAAATGAACGGTTTTTTTTAGACGTTGAATTGAAAGTGTGTCCGTGTTCAGGATTTGCTTCGACTGCAAGGATATGCTGACGGTTTCTGCGATATTCTCATCAAAGGGCCAATGCAGACACACACGGCCCACATTCATCTGTTATTTTATTATATAACTTGATCAAGCAGGTAATAATCTGGTCAATATCAGCTTGAGGCTCTTCAGCTCCTTTTGATGATTTTATCTTTATGTTTAATTATGTGGAAACTGAAGAGTCCACAAAGTGCTATAAAGTTGGAATGTGGCGCCAACAAAATCTCCAGATTCCTATACAGACAGAGTGTGCAAAGCTCATGGAGTCACAGCGGTTACTCGTTTTGTGTTGGCATCGATTTACTATACGACTACTACTGCTATAATAATGTAAACTACTAATACTTTAATAGAAATACTATAATAATAATGTCTTCTTCTTCTTCTTCTTCTTCTTCTTCTTCTTCTTCTTATTATTATTATTATTATTATTATTATTATTATTATTATTATTATTATTATTATCCAGCCATCCATCCATTATCCAATGGGGTCACGGGGGTCTGCTGGAGCCAATCCCAGCCAACACAGGGCACAAGGCAGGAAACAAACCCCGGGGCAGGGCGCCAGCCCACCGCAGATTATTATTATTATTATTATTATTATTATTATTATTATTATTATTATTATTCGATGGGCAGGTGCTCTTGTCCATGGATTGTCTCTGCCTTGTGCTCTACTTGCCTGAATAAGCTTCAGCCCCCTGCGACCCTGCAGTAATCATCATCATCATAACAGCACGACATAACATACGCATTGATAATTGTTGAAGTATTGATTAACTGTTGAACTATATTTTTCACATTTTTCTAAATTAATTTTTTAAAGATAAAGAGAGAAAAAACGGGCTTAAAATCAGATGAGAAAATGCATCATCGATGAGCTATATTTCAACAATTATTTAATGGACTGATATTTTTGGTTTCGGTTTGTTCCTGCCTTGCACCCTGCGTTTGTTAGGATAGGCTCCGCAGCTACTCCGTAAGCCAGCTCAGGGTAAAACGGGTATAGAAGATGGATAATAATAATAATAATAATAATAATAATAATAATAATAATAATAATAATAATAATAATAATAATAATAATAATAATAATAATATAATAATAAATATGCTGCATGTTATTATATATAACTCCTTTTCCATTCTCAAAGCGCTTTGCTGGTATTGCTGAGCTCCGTGTATGTTAATCAGTTTCTGTTTTTTCCCACAGTGGATTTTAACAGATCTGTGACTTTATGTGGACTAATTTTGCGTTTAGAACCCTGTAACATTAATACTGGCACTTAACATTAAAACGTGTCACTTAATGAAGAGCGCGATACAAAAAGAAAGCGAATAATATTCTTAGCCATAATAATACTAATACTAATATTAACTCTTTCTTCCTTCATTTTCTGAATCCACTTATTCGAGTTCAACTTCTTCGAAATTCGGGGCCTTTCTCGGCAACTTTCAACGCAGAACACAATCCTGCTGTTTAAAGCCATCGTGCAGCAGGGGCCTCCTCACACAGCCTCTCCCTTCAGCGACTCGGCTCGGCCTGCTTCTGAGTCCCTCGTTGACCTAACACGTGGAACGAACTCGTATACACGAGGAAACTCACGCAGGCACGAGAGGGCAAACAAACGCCAGGAAATCGAATGTTAACCACTGCGTCACCTCGCTGCTCTAGATGGTAATAATAATAATAATAATAATAATAATAATAATAATAATAATAATAATAATAATAATAATAATTATTATTATTATTATTATTATTGTTGTTGTTGTTGTTATTGCTGTTGTTATTTTGCGGCTGTCGTTATACAGTATAGTGGTAGTAGAAGTAGTTGCATCAGTATGTTGTTGTGGCTGCATTTCAAGTTGTGTTTATTTTCACCTCTGTTAATCCAGGAGAAAAAGCTATAGTAGCAGTAGTTTTATTTTATTTTTTTATTTTATCGTTTAAGAACATAAGAACAGAACATTTTTCTCAACAAGTTCGGCTGTCTTCTTCTTCTTCTTCTTCTTCTTCTTCTTCTTCTTCTTCTTCTTCTTCTTCTTCTTCTCCTCCTCCTTTCAGATGTTGCTTATTCACCAGGATTTCACTGCAGCCCCTTGAAGCGCCGATGAGGACGCCAGCCTCGTTCACTGCCTCGTCCCTTCTAACTGAGTTCTCTGAAAGCTCATTAAATGAAGTCGAACAGAAGGACTCCTTTTTATCTGCAGCCCTCGCGGCTTACGAGAGCGTCTATCATTACTTGTATTTATTTATTTATTTTATTTTATTTTATTTTATTTATTTAATTTATTTCGCATTTTGCATGGCGACATGCACGTTGGTAACATCTGGGCTTTTCTTTTTTCATTTTGTCCCGTGGGCTCGTCTCGAGTGTCCTGGCATGCGTGTCGTTGCTCCGCCGAGTCCGAGTCCAAGGTGGCTCTCCGTCATGCTTTGCGGCACAGAGCACAAGGGCATTTCCCTCCTGCTGATGTCGGGACCCCACATCCCCTTCAGCTAACTCCCTGACATTTCAATGAACTATGCAGTTGAAATGTTATACAGTAATTAATGTTGATCCTAGCACACACGCAGCCTGCAGTACAAATTAGGATGGAAAAGGTTATCATAATATTTAGCTACTCCAATTGGCAGACTTGAACAGCTCCCTGTGGGGGACAAGGAGGAAAAAGTATTTAAAAGTTTGCATTTTTGCACTTTGAAACGAAGGATGCCCCCCTAATTGGGATAGATTGGCTCTCCTTAACTCCGATGATCCTGCTGATGACAGAAGCTCGAGTTTGCTGGTGGGTGCCAAGCTGGGAGCTGCCAATGCCAGGCTCTGGTCAGTGACGAATCCAAAGTGTGTGTTGAAGAATGTAAAAGATCCGATTGACCTGCAGCAAATGCGCCATATCACTGCAAGGCAGTTGCAGGAAAGGCAGAAACTCTTTTGACACTTTGGAGTCTCCATTGCAGGTAGAGTCGGCAGCTGGAGTCCGTCTGACTGCCACCACAGCCTGACAAACAAACCGAGGACTAAATCATTTAGATGACACCACTGTGACCCGCATAATACTTGAAATGAGCTGTTCAGCCGCTAAATGAGAGAGGTCAACCATCTGCGTTTGAAATATAGTCTGGAGCTCACTTCTTTTTCAGAGAAGCCTTTGCTTTCTCTGACGCGCAAGTCCGCGCGGTCGTTCGTATAAAACGAAAAAGAATCGAACGCGTGGGAAGGAAAGCCGAGAAACGCGCGGCTCCATCTTAGCATTAACGTAAGAGCGCTGATAACGCCGACATTCGATTCGAGACGACTTTACTCGACGCTGCTGAGTTATTCCGCCGGCTATTTGTGTCCCTTAAACTGAAAAGATGTTATTTTAAATCCGTTTTATTTTCGAAAGAAAAGGTAACTGTCACGCCTGGTAGCGCACCTTGTTTCTACATGCTGACCTATTCTGTATACTACATTAGACCAATTTATTCAGCTTTCAAATATAACTTTGTTTTGAGTATTCACACAAATGGCGCAAAGTACAGCTGCTTACTGATGCTTTCATAACTTGGGAAGGGAAAAGGTGTTTTGACTTAGTCACCACATGCCTCCTGCTGACCACTTTTTAAAGTGCATTCCGCCGGCAGCAGCCTGCCTGGTGGTGCGGGATTTTTTTTATTATTTATTTATTTATTTATTTTTCTGGACATCAGGAAAAGCTGCGCTCCTTCCGATAGAGGAGAACAAAGAATGCGACAACGAATTACATAACCCGTCCTGACGGCAGCGACAGCGACCTGCGCTCGTTCTACCTCACGTATGAATTGGGACGCCTGCTGACGTTCAGCTTTGAGCGGTTTACGCACTTATCGGGAAGATGGACCGTGTCCTTCGAACACCTTCAAAAATAGTCAAAGCAGCCATAACACGGAAAAACGTCCGTGAGTTAAAATAGTTAAAAATGGTGGACAAAATATACTACAACTACTACTACTCCCATGTCTCCTCCTCCTACTATTACTATAATAATAAATGAAAATACAAATACACACATAAGACACCACATTGAAGTGACCAAGGCCAAGCTAGGCCCGATATAAGCGGCAGCAAAAAAAAACTATATCCCAGGAAATACTTTTCATTTGTCCCGGAGGGAAATTTGGTATAAAATAATAATAATAATAATAATAATAATAATAATAATAATAATAATAATAATAATAATGTGATTAACCGCGTCTGAGCAATAGATAAGATGAATAAAAGATTTCAGTCACTTCAGGGCACCGAGCACAGCGGACAGTCAAACTTTGTCATCGCTTTAGTGACTCGGCTTCACTTTCCGTCGCTATTTTCGTGCCGGGACTCGGAAAATGAACTTTTTGTTTTTGGTGTTGACATGGATGGATATTTTTTCATCACGTCGGCCCAGTCACACATACCCCACATTCTCTAACAAGGAGCTATTATTATTATTATTATTATATAATAATAATAATAATAATAATCTGTTCTTGTTATTGTTTACATGTTCTCCACGTGTCATTTTCCTCCAGGTACTCCCGTTTTCTTCCCACACCACTAGAGACATGATGGCCGTTTAAATGGTTGGATTCCAATATGGCCACCCGTGATTGCTGGTCTCAGCGTTATTGGACTGCCCTAAACTGGTGTCCCTGTTTCCTGCCTTGGTCCTGCTACTGTCAGGATAGGCTTTCACCACCACGAACTTTAGTGAGCCCTTGACGGTTAATTTGAGTCCAATGTGATAAATCCATACAACGTAAAATGTGTGTAGGATTATTATTATTATTATTATTATTATTATTATTATTATTATTATTATTATTATTATTATTAATTGACGCCTGGTACAGGCATTGTTCTAGCTTTGCTCCCTATGATGGCTACAGCTTCATTGCGACCATGCATAGGATTAGCGGATTTGGAACATGGACGAGCGGATAGATGATGATGATGATAATCATTAAAAAGATATTTCTCCTTCTTCTTCTACTTTATTATTATTATTATTATTATTATTATTATTATTATTATTATTATTAATGTTGTTGTTGTTGTTGTTGTTGTTGTTCCTGCTTTTGCTGTTTTTCTCATAACAGCTTAATCCAAATATTGATTGGTATTATTGTCATTGACTGATATTTTAATGACATTGCAATCAATCTGTTTTATAAAAAGAGATCTTTTAACGCAGCGTCACAGTTTTAAAATCTTCTTCTTTTAATTTATTGTGCTTTTTTTTTAATTAGATGTAACTTCACAGACCCTTCTCTCTTTGTAATAAACCAACATATCAAGGCTCTTCATGGCAATGTCTTAACTCAAGAATTAACTCCCATGATGAATTATGAAGAAAGTTAAAGTCAGCTACATTTAGAAAATACGTCTTTGTTCAAATGGATAGAAACATCGCTTTTACTACTACTATTATTATTATTATTATTATTATTATTATTATTATTATTATTATTATTATTATTATTATTAATATTATTATTATTATTAGTAGTAGTAGTATAGTATAGTATAGTATAGTGGTATTAGTAAAGTGCATCATTAAACATTTCCGTTATGACTTGACTTTTTTTTTTTCTTTTTATTACTAAGCAGCTCTCCGCTTTTAATTCTCATTTAGCTTTTCCGTAACGTAAATTAAAGTCAAGCGTTAAACTGTCGCTGCTCCACTTCCATGCAATTGCGTAACGTTGTGTAATTAAAAAACAACAACTTTTTGCCACGTTATTTCTCTTACGCTAACGTTCCCGTTTTGATTCTCGGCGTGTTTATTTTGCGTTATGCCACACAGCTAAAATGATAACGAGTGATAATATTTTTACAACAATGAAAAGAGGAGACGTTCCAAGAGAGGGGCCCACGCCGCCGCCCTTTGTCCCGTGACGATCAGGACTGCGAGTCCCCGCGTGCAGTGGCAGCGCGTCGGTGTAACTCACAGATGTAAAATGTTTGTTGTGAAGATCCCCTGTGTTTACAGGTGCGCGATGCCCCCAGGATGAGCAGAACTGTATACCAGTCTGCAGGTGCGCGATCTAAAAACAGGAACCCGTCTTTCCTTTCAACGCCTCTTTCTTTCATCGGGGCGATGGATTAAGTCTGTTCACATCAGAAATTACTTTGGGATAAATAAGATAAGCCTAACCGCACAGACCACCTGAGCTCTCGAGGGTTAACTTGCGTCCAGTGTGGTAAATCAAATACAACGTAAACTGTGTGTGTGTGTGTGTGTGTGTGTGTGTGTGTAGTACTTGACACATGATTTGTTTTTACACAACTGTAGACAAGCGTCATTTTTCGCGAAGATTTCAGTAAAGAATTAAGACTATTAAACTGGATGATTCGATGTATGGATGGATAAATGATATATTTACACGCGTCGTTATGGCGGAATATTATTTTCTGCTTTGCATCGGAACGGCTCATTCAAGGATTACTGGATCCCGTTTGCCCAACTGCACGCTTTATTTGTGTCAAAATGAAAACAGCAGAAATATTTTGCTGTTTTTCTATTGTTTCCTAACAAAAGCACCAAATAATTTAGATGTGGGAAACTATTTTAGTTGTTTTTCTTCGAAGTGAAATTATCTCTGCCAACAGTGACAGAATGAATAAATGTGTAACTAAGGCAACAATCACGTTATATGCCTTCTCGCAACATGCCGTAGAGCATATGGTTTATTATTAATGGAACTGCGACTTCATTAACATACCAGCAACAATGTCAAGGCGTACACACAAAGTAAAGTTACCAGAAAAATGGTTTAAGGGAAATTTGGCTGAGCATATTTATTTATTATAAGTTTACATCGTAAATATTTATATATGGTTTTGATACACCAATCTAATCTACAAGTAGTCGAGCCTAAATGATCCATACTGGAGAAGCGTGTAGTGAAAGTGCGCGTGGCGAAATACCTACGAGGAGCCGTGCGCGCGTTTCAGGGAGCTGGGCAGGCAGACGAAGCCGGCAGTGAAAGCTAACATTAAAATATAAAACCCGAGCACAGTAAGACATGGACGGGCGGACAGACAGACAGACAGATAGATAGATAGATAGATAGATAGATAGATAGATAGATAGATAGATAGATAGATACTAAAATCAAATTGATATTTGATAAATAATATTTCATATTTTGGAAAAAATAGCTAAAACATGAACTAGGAAAATACTTTATTATCCGGAAAAACGATTAAGTGCTATACTGCCTGTAAGTAAAATATCGAATTATGCTGCAGAAAACGTAATTATTTCCAATTTACTTTCAATTTAAAAACTGCCTTGCCATTTCTTAATAATTACATCTCCTATATTATTCCATTATGACTTTATTTGTTACCAAAAATATTTTCCTTTTTTTTTTTTTTAATTTACGTTTGCATGCTCTGGAGTTCACAACAGATTTCAAGTATTCTACCGATTTATTTATTTATTTATTTATTGATTTATTCTGAACTCAGGTCACATTAATAAATATTCTTTATTTTTAATATAGGTTTTCCGTTACCCTGAATTGAATACAGCGCGTCTCACAATAGGAAACAAACTACGTTTTTCGGCCGCATTTTAACATAAACGGAATTGCAAATCATTCCAAAAAAAGTCACGGATTTTAATTCCTTTTTCAAACAGAAAAATATATTAATTATTCAGTGGACTCTTTTGATATTTTTCCGATTTCCGTTATAATTTAAATGTTTACCACCTGCATAAGTTAAATTTTTCAAATCTATCTATCTATCTATCTATCTATCTATCTATCTATCTATCTATCTATCTATCTATCTTTTTCTCTTTTTCCTTCTTTCTTTCTTTTTATTTTCTCTTTCTTCTTTGATTTGAAAATTTGTGGCGCTGGGGTTCGTCGTGCGGCTAATAATTCGCCGGTTTTTCTTTACACTGCCTTGCTTGGCCTAATACGATGGTAGCAAGCGAGGACAGCTGTGTACGATTTAAAGGAGAAAGGTGGGAAAAAACGGTAACTTTTCAAATTGGGCCTTGTTTTTAATAATTTATACAAATAAACGCAGTACAGCATTAGTCCTAATTAAACACAATAAATACAAATTTTCATAGTCTCATCGGTATAACCCGCAGCGCGCTGTCACGTCGGGAGAGATAAACAGAAAAAAAAAAGCTACAAATGGCAGAAAAGATTTCAAAATTGTACCCACATTAGCATACTGGTGGTGTGTGAATAAATAGAATGCAATTATTGATTGCGGATAAGGAATATGGAACGACGGTTATTGCTTCTAGGTATTGTTAATTTCACGCCCCGATTTCATAAGCAAATTATGATATTTAATTGCTCGCTCTTGTTTCATATACCTTAGCATCTCGGCGGTGTTAAATCAGAGCCATTCCAGCATGGGGTATCAGTCAGCATAGTTTCAGTTTACAATTATTTACTGTGATTAGGGACAATTTTAACGGTGTTTATTGAGCGCAGGAGTACAGGTTCTGAGTGCGTGTGTAATCAGAGCCACCGGGCTCCGACTACGTGGAATTTCACCGTTACTGGATGCAAATGGAGGCGAGGCCTTGTTCTCATTTTGGGATTTTTTTTTTTTTTGGAAAATAAAATCAGTTAGTGCGAAATCTCACCCAAAATTGCCCTGTTTAAACGAAGCGCATGTTAATGGTGATTCGGCACACACTGTATTTATTCAGTTGCTTTACATTGTGATTGTACGTCGGTAATTGTAGTGCAACGATTGCGAGTGACAAAAACGGAATTGGCAAGAAGCGAGGATGCTCAGCGACAGGATGCAAAGTCGCGGCGGCTCTCGGATAACTTTCGCCTTCACGGCTGCTTTTCTTATTTTTTACGTTATGACCGAGAAGCGTCCGCCTGCGAGCTTTACCGGCGACGACCGAACGTTTCGTTATCAATCGAAAAGTGTGGGCGAAGATCGATCGGAGTGTTTTCTCATGAACTCGATAATCCGTGCGTGCTTTGTGTCCCCTACTCGTTTATGTATGCACTTTAGATTCGGGGTCTTTATGGATGTGGCATGCAGGAAGTTTGTAATCGCGCTGAATTTGTGCAAACCAGCGGTCTGTTTTATTAGCATTATTATTACTGTCTTTTCTTTGAAGGCTTCCATTCAGTACTAAAGCTTTTCTGTGAGCAGGTTTTAGATCCTTTCATTAAACGCTGCGTGTGTATGTGTGTGTGTGTGTGTGTGTGTGTGTGTGTGTGTGTGTGTGTGTGTGTGTGTGTGTGTGTGTGTGTCACAGAGAGAGAGAGAGAGAGAGGGGCACAAAGAGAGAGAGAGAGAGAGAGAAAGAGAGAGAGAGAGAGAGAAATTAATTAGGCAGTTAAGGAAGCCATCCTCCTTATCTGGAGATCGGGTACCTCTCAAGTGGTTCACACCTTAAGAAGCACAAAGCTTACTCGTACACCTGCTTACAGGTCCCCGTCTCATTTATTAGAAACACAGCGACATTTCCTTTTGCCGAGCCCGAGAAAGGCAACTGCATAAGAGGAAACAGAGACGGATTGTCAACCTTTATCAAGATTTCACTGTTTGTTTTTCCACTGATGTATGTAATGAAACAAAGAGGATTTAATCTGTCAAACAAAAGGCTGTTGGTACCCAGAGGCTTCTCATTTACTCCGGCTCAGAGTAAGCTGGTTTCATGTTGCCTTTCAAGGCACAAACGCCTTTCTGGCTTACAAACTTAGAGAGCCGAACAGGCAGGCAGGCAGGCAGGCACCTCCGGTCACAGACCGCCGAGCAGGCCGGGAAATGACGGCTTTCAGTCTGACGAACACTGCAAGCGCCTTTATGCACGTTCTAACAGCAATTCTTTCTTTCTTTCTTTCTTTCTTTCTTTCTTTCTTTCTTTCTTTCTTTCTTTCTTTCATGGCAGTGTTTTTCATAACGGACATTAATATATTGTTATATGGACAGTATTGTCATGTTAATTTAATGTACATTGTCACAGAGCACTTAATAGTACGAATTTTTTTCTTTCTTTCTGAAAACGAATTTCATATTACGAAGCACTTTATAATGGCCATTTTTTTCTTATACTATCCCTAATACGAGACATTAATATAAAACCCTTTCTCAAATTATTTTTTTTTCCTGGCGTGGTTTCTTTATTTTATATAGCGCCTATCACAATGGGCATTATTTGAAAAAGCACATCATAATTTTCTTTCTTTCTTTCTTTAATATGTTATTTTCATAATGATCGTTATTATACTGTTACTATATGAACATTATTATGTTCGTTTCTCTCTCTGTCGTTTTTTCTTTTATATAGTGTTTTTTTATTGTGGACTGTATTAAACACTTCATAATAGTCATGTTTCTTTCTTTCATTCTTTCTTTTTAAAAACGAATTTAAAAATATTTATTATGATGCACTTTATAATGACCATGTCTTTGTTTGTATATTTCATAATTAATGTCTAATTTTTCTCTTTTATTCGGTCTTTTTTAAAATGAACATTATCACAGAGCATTTTAAAACAGCATTTTCTCATTTTCTTTCTTTCTTTCTTTTTTCTCTCATAATGGACATTAATATATTATAGAAACATTATTGCCATGTTCGTTTATTATTTTTCCCTTTTATATAGTGCCTTTTTAAAATCACACAACACTTTATAAAATTTCTTTCTTTCTTTCTTTCTTTCTTTCTTTCTTTCTTTCTTTCTTTCTTTCTTTCTTTCTTTCTTTCTTTCTTTCTTTCCATGATGCCCCTGCTGCAGCTCTAAACCCTTATTTATCATCAACGTTTTATAACGTTTTCAATTTTACGTTAAACTATGAAGCGGTGGGATTCCCTGGCGCGGCTTATTCAGTAATGCCCCCTGCTTAACTTAAAAAGTGACCGAGAGGTACGTTGGATCTCAGATCCGGGTATTTGGATTACTGAGGTGACATTGCGTTTTCTGTTCCGTCGTTGTCCCTAGATGCGCGGTAACGAGACAATCGGGTGGGGTGCCTTCGGCAGCTCTCGTTTTTGGAGCTAATCGATGTGTTTCTTGTGCCTGCTTGATGTCCTGATCGGCCGGACGGTTTGACGTCTCCTCTCTTGCGTTCGCCTCCTAAAGTGTCGCCTGCACGGGCGACTTCGACTTTCCTCGCGGCCTCCTGCCTTTCGCGGCTCCGGAGCTGACACTTGCCACGGCACAGGTGCTTATTAAACCCGCGGCATTTTCCAAGTTTAGTTGCTTTTAATTAACATGTGTTCAGTTCCAGCCGCTGCACCAACTCTAATTTCACATATTGTGCTTTTTGATCCTTTCCTCTCGAGCGTTGTTCGGCACTTTGTCGCACAACATCTTTGAGAAGGTTCTACACAAAGTGTTTTCTAAAGTGTAAACTTTGTTCTCACTAGAGAAAATAATCACAACTAGTCAAGTAAGCACAATTCTGAGAGGCTGGGAATTAACTTAGAGGTGACCTGCAAAGTTTCAAAACTAGTACAAATAATGTTTAGACAAAATCACAAGAAATTAATTATATATATATATATATATATATATATATATATATATATATATATATATATATATATATATATATATATATATATATATATTATATATATATATATATATATATATATATATATATATATATATCTTTATTTCAATATTTATTAAGAAATAACAAATATCCATTGGCTTTCAGAGCATCATAGTCATTTTGTCACCTTGTACATTCGCAAGGCTTTAAAGCGACTACAACTCATGCTTGGAGCGCCATCTGGGGGCAACTAGTAATATCGATCTTTGAAAAGCTGACTTTAAAATGAGCTTTAAGTATTCAAAAGTGGCTTTCAGCGAGGCTTACGTAACCTACACTGCGAAAAATGTATGGAATTAGTATAGCTAAGGCTTTAAAAGTACAACAAGCGAATATCCAGAGCTATTAAATTGTTGATATCACCATGACTGTTATTGGATATGCCTGTGAATATCTGCACCGTTTATAACTGTAAACATTTTTTTTTAATGAGAGTGGCATTACAATTATAGACAGAGTCTAAGGCGACAACTAGCATCCCTGATCCCTGTGGTTAAAAAGCACTCAGATGTGCACCGTGGAGCTGCAAAAATTTTAAGGCAGATGCATATTAATGACAGTAGATTCCTTATTTAAAAAATGCACAAATAGTAAGAATTTCTTTTTCTTTCTTTCTTTCTTTCTTTCTTTCTTTCTTTCTTTCTTTCTTTCTTTCTTTCTTTCTTTCTTTCTGAATGTACCTAACCAATCTTTATTTTGTATAAAGCTTCTACAAACAAGATTGTTCTTCCACCACCTATTCCTTCATTTTAAGAAGCAATATCTCTTGTTCGCTTCCAAATTAAGGCTCTCAGAGAGTCGCTGCCGGAGCCAACCCAGAAACATCAAGCACAAGGCAGGAGCGTAAAATATACAGAACTGTAAACCGCCATATTAAAGGATCGGATTTTATAAACAGATACAATAAATTAATATATATATATATATATATATATATATATATATATATATATATATATATATATATATATATATATATATATATATATATATATATATATATATATATATATATATATATATATATATATTCGATGTTTCATTACTGTTTTAGCAGGCCCCAGGGTTCGTTTCTGCCTTGTGCCTGTGTGACTGTGAACTGTGTCTAGAGAAACTGATTTTGATTGGATGGGCAGAGAAAGAATAAAAAAAAGGCAGCAGGATTGTTTCTGTTTTAAAACTGCTGATTTGTTGCCGACCCGTTTGCCAAAACTACTTTGAAATTTTATTAAATATATGAGCACATGTTTTGGTACTCTTCATCTAAATAACTACACGACTCGCTTTGTGCCGAGCCTCAGCGCCAAGGAATTGCCGATGTCGGCCTCGAAGATCCACCACAAGGTGGCGAGATGACGCTTCCAGTTGGCGGTTTGCTTTGTAAAATGACCACAGCGAGGTCAGTCGAGGAGTAGCTGATGCGACACCCGAAGAACGCGCGCTTCCTTACGAATACAAATTGGAATGGCGGGGGGAATTGGGTTTGGGTCACGTGACGTGCCGTTACGTAATTGGTTGTGTTTTATGAAAAGCTTTAGGACAGCCCGAACGGCAGCTCCCTGTAGTGTCTCGGAAATCCTCCCGGCGCTTGCACGGCCTGACTTCAGGACAGCATTTCATTTCATGGTGTTGATTTGTCACTCGACGTTAACTTGTTTACACTTCAAACAAAAAGGCTCAGCTCATTCTTGTACACCTGATTGGTTCGCATCAATGTAAAGACCCTCAAGGCAGGAATCCCGGGGCAGAATGAAGAGCTCATCTGGAAAGACATTTGCTCCTCCCGTCACCGGATTTAAGGATTTGGCATAGCAGAGCGTTAGGGGGGGGCTGTGGGCGGGTTTGTTTAAACACTTGAGTTGTGACATGACCCTTTAAGGGCCGTTAGAGCTAAAATCCTCTCTAAGCCCCTTTTTCCTCATTGATTGATAAGACTCGAGAACTTGTTTGGAAAATACTTCTGTTACATACTGCCTTTAATGTCTATCTATCTATCTATCTATCTATCTATCTATCTATCTATCTATCTATCTATCTATCTATCTATCTATTATATAGTGCCTTTCATTTTTATTTATCTTTTTGGGCATTGCATTTTTCATACCTTTGTGTAAAGTGCCTTACATACGCAGCTAAGTATTTGTCTGTCTATCTATATGTCTGTATTTCATACAGTGCCTTTCATAGCTATTTATAAACTTGTGATATAGCACATTTTTATGTATCTTTATGTCCACCTATTCTATGCTTCCTTTCACATTTATCAGTCTCTCTGTCATATATTGCCTTTCATATCTATCTATCTATCTATCTATCTATCTATCTATCTATCTATCTATCTATCTATCTTTCTGTCATAGAGCGTGATATGGTGCCAGGTCTCCTTACTGCAATGCAGAAGTGGTACCCTGTGCTACAATGACACCATATATTATATTATATTATATTATATTATATTATATTATATTATATTATATTATATTATACATAACAGGACATTGCATCATATCAGATTTATTTTTCGTAGGGGGTGTCTCTTGAACCTTAGGTAGCCTTGAGGACTTCACTGCACTCCATCCACAGGACATTAAGAACTTGCAAACTCATTACACCTTCAAACCAGCATTTTAATATAAGATATCATAGCATAACATTCACAGACAAAATTAGTACAATTCAGGGCAATATAATATAATATAATATAATATAATATAATATAATATAATATAATATAATATAATGCATAGTGCTAGCTCTGCTGCCTTGTGTCAAGGTGCTCTCTGTATCTTCTCTCCATGTCTGCGTGTGTTTCCTTCTGGTGCTTCGTCTTCCTCTAAGAACATGCAGGTTATATGAACTGGCATTTCCAAATTGGCCCTCGATGTGCCCGTGTGCATTCACCCTGTGATGGACCGGCGCCCTGTCCGAGTGTCTGTTCCTGCCTTTCTCCTGTTGTTTGCTGGCATTGACTCCAGGCACTTCACATCCCGGTGGATGACTGGATAATCTAATATAATCGGTAGGGTCTGAGTTGCTGCTGCCATGACTTGGATTAAATGGTTTAAATGGATATAACCTAATATGGACATTTTTAATCCTGCGTATTAAAGGGGAAGCACAGCATATTGTGGCAGCAGGCAGGAACCAGGACTGGGCAGGGCATTCGCCTTTCCTCTTCTGTTCTACTCTACATTTCTCAAACCTGTGTAATTCAATTCAGATTTGCAGGGATTTTAATGTATAAGATAACATAACCTACATTTTTCCAACCCATTTAAAACAATTCCAGGTGGCTGGGATATAGTACTATATGTTATCATTTTCTAATATGCATGTCTTTGGATGGTTGGAGGAATCTCACACAAACATAAGGGGGACATGCAAACTCCACACAGGGAGGACCTGCAAAACAAAGTGTGGGTCCCTTAACTGTAAAGGAGTGGCACTACCACTGTACCACAATGCCACCCATATTCTATTCTCTTCTCTTCCAAACCTCATACTCTAAAGCCTCTTCTCCAGGTGAGGGTTGAAATGGCAGCAGGTCACCCCAGACTGCTTGTCCCCAGCTATGGATTCCAGCTCTTCCCTGAGGAATTCCCATAGATTCCCAGGCCGGCTGAGAGATGTAATCCTTCCAGCACATCCTGCGTCCGCCGCAGGGTCTCCACCCAGTGTGATGTGCCAAACACGACCCACAGACACCCTGATCTAGCGTCACCAAGTCACCTAAGCCACATGGAGCACTCAGAAGGAAACCCACACAGACTTGGGGAGAAAGTGTAAACTTCACACAGGGAGGTCTCGAATCCCAGTCTGCTTGTTGTGAGGCAGCAGCACTTCCACTGCGTCACCTGAATTGCTTTCTGTTATCCAAGACACTACCTTCCTGAAGTGGACTAAGCAGTTTTTTAAGATTGAAAGGTTGAAGTGTAAAGCAGCATTTCCACCCCTGCTTCATCCAATGCTGGGCCATGGAGGAGTCGGAGTTTATTCTGGCAGGCCCCATCCCCGGGCAGTGTATCAGTATCCTGCAATTTATCATATTGTATCGCTCCTTCCAATAATCCTGTTATTACTTGTGTGACCTGCATGCTACTCCTCTCAATGCCACACAGCATTCCCAGAACCCAATGCCACTTCTGCTGTCCACAGCTGTCACCTGTTTGTGATGTTGTGACTGTCACCGGTTAAGCCAGCTGCGATGTCTTTGGGTTTTTAAAGGTGGAATGTGTAAACTCCAACACACAGAACTGGGCAGCGGAGTAATGAGGCCGCAGGGCTATCTGCTGTGCCACTGTGCCCCCCTCCCCAGAAAATTTCCATTAATTTTCCACCTTTGCTGGTAATATTTCACATTTTTCTCAAAACTGCATCAAAAAAAGTTTTCTGTGAATGAGTCAGCTCACCTGAGGTAGACTCTGGTGTAAACGAGAACGTGCCAAAAATAGGAGTATCTCATTCCAGAATAGAAATACACCCTTAACAGCCAATTAAAGAAATAATCAGCGTTCTCACATAAAGCCTACTGATGCTGCTGAAATGTCTCTGAAAAATGGAAAGGAAGCCAGTAGCATGTTTGCCAGACACCCAGTGTGTAAACCCACGATGACCCCCCCATACTTACACCCCCTCCCATGTCTGGAATTGGGAATCACCAGAATTCATCAGAGGAGTGGAGCACCTGCTCTCCTTAGGTGGATGTCACCCCGGGTGAAGGATGACACTCTCAGTTTGAAATTGCGGGGTGAGCCCCCCTCAAATACTTGCCATCCAATTGTCCAACAGTAGGAAAACAGCTGGAAATCGATGGCTATAAAACTGTCCACTCTCAATCAGAGGAAAGTTTGGATTATTAGCACTAACAATATCCCCAGGTCCAAAATGACCCTGATTTGTGGTTTAAAGCAGTCAAAGCCCCCAAAACGACTTCTGTTCAGGATGAACCTTCATGACGTCTCCTACAAAAAGTGAAAAAGAGAAAACAAAATCCCTCATTTTTAAAGCTTCTCGAAAACGTTGCCCTTTCCACGTCTTTCGGGTCCATTTTTTTACCCACCATTGAACACACCATTCAGTTTTTAAATCTGGGCTTCATTCCTATTGTCACAGTAAGACACAGATACAATACAATACAATACAATACAATACCATTTATTTGTGTAGTAGCCCAAAATCACACAAGTGGGCTTTAACAGGCCTGGCCACTTGACAGCACCCCCGCCTTGACTCCCTAAGAAGACAAGAAAAGACCCTTGTAGGGAAAAAATGGAAGAAACCTCTGGAAAGGCAGTTCAGAGAGAGAGACCCCTTACCGGGTAGGTTGGGCCTGCAGTGGGTGTTAGAAAAGGAGGTCAGTATAACACAATACAATACACAGAACAAAACAAATCCTCAATACGGTATACAAATCAAAATATTACAAGTACAGAGCAGAATTTAACAGTAGATGATATCCCATAATATGATTTGCATTTGTTCAGAGTCCTGGAGACCTCTGCCCTCTATTGGCCATTCCACAGCTGAGTCAGAGCTGGGCCAGCCAATCCAATGAAAGGACGCCTCTACCCCACGATTCCTGCGATCCTCCATCAGGGATGACTTTACCTTAGGTAGGCAAAACAACTTGGCAGGTGGGCAGTGGCACCAAGTGCCACATTTGAGTACCAAGAAGAGAAACAGAATAGATGAGGGTGAGTAACAAATTAGAACTGTCATGTTACTTCTGTGTTAGTGCTAATGACAGTCTGCGCAGTTAATCAGCAGCTCTAGTCAGGGTGTGCTACACTGAAGTCGTGAGTCTTCATTTAGATAAACATCAAAGGTTTGGGGCAGCCACCCGTATAATGTCCCTGGCTGCAAAATGGGTATTTTCTTATGAGTTGTGAATTGTACAAGGTCTTAAACAGAACTGTCTTGAGTTTGGTAAAATGGTGGCTTTAAAGGATGTGACTGGATGTGATGTCATCTGGACCGGAAATGGAAGTGACATCAGCCGGAGCGCCGGTAGCCAGAAGTGGCATTTTTGGGATTGGAAGTGACTTCATCCATGGTGCCAGTACCAGAAGTGATGTCATCCAGGGTGCCAGTATCGGAAATGACGTCAATCATGGCGCCGGCACCTAGTGGGATTTCCTGAGGATGGTCTGCAGGGGACAGAGAGAGAAAATTAGTGCCGCTCACCACCCCTTGGTCTGGTGTGGTACTACTATTAGTTAAGCCCTTTAGCTGTCTCCCACGTGCACGTGTGTGACACTATCTAGGAGTAACGCTCTCCAATGCCCCTGTCACCTGTGTGAAAAAGTAATTGCCCCCTGGTCTCAGCACTTGGACACAACACCTTTAGCTGCAGTAATCACAACTAAATGCTTGCTGCAATTTGATCTCAGTCAGTCACTCAAATGCTAAGCGAACCCCCCACCCTCCCCACTACCCACTGCTGGTAGCTGTAGACGCATCAAGTGCTCATTTCAGGTCCTCTCTATTGAATTTGAGTCAGGCCACTCCAAAACATCTGAGCCATTCAGTTCCAGACTTGCTTTGGTGTCTTGGCTCCTTGTCCTGCTGTTCTAACATTCTAATGTTCTAACACCAGATATAGTGGACACCGTGTCATCCACAGAGTTTGACTATTAACTCATCTGTCATTATTACAGAATGTTTGGGAATCACACATGATGACCACTGATGTTCCCTATTTATAGCTTAGGTTTCCACTTTGCTACCTCTCTATTTTTCCTCAGTCTTCATCTTACTATGGAGTTCTAACTTCAGACCTTAGCTGAAGATACAAGGCCTGGGTGTCATCCAGGGTGAAGGCTGACTTTGGGTTATGTTCTCAGGTTGTAGATGAGAGCTGAGCCCAACCCCCTGAATACTTGGCATGTAATTGTAGCCCCTGGTAGGACAGTAGATGGGCTGTCCAATTGTCCACTCTCAATCAGGGGACAGTTTTCATTATTAACACTGACACATGATGACCACTGATGTTCCCCATTTATAGCTTAGGTTTCCACTTTGCTACTCTTCTATTTTTCCTCAGTCTCCATCTTACTATGGAGTTCTAACTTCTGACCTTAGCTGAAGATACAAGGCCTGAAGTTCTTCTGGGATACTTTGAGGCTCCTTGAAAACTCTGAGGTGGATAAATAAAGAACTAAAAAGAAAGTTACAAAGAAAAAACAAAACAGCTGTATAAGACGATTGGTAACTATTGGACATAAGAGAGTAAGTGTTAAAATGGATATTAGGAAAGCTAAAATACAGTTGGAGAGAAATAATGCAGAACAGGTGAGAGACGACTCCAAGCGATACTTTCAATATTTTAATAATCAAAATGAACAATCGAAGAGGAGCAAAGGTGAAATATAGAGCAAATACGTTGATCTTGTGCTTTATTGAAGTGTGAAGAAGTCGCTAGACTTCTCAACAGAACAGAGACTACTACAGAGGGACTGAAAGACTTGGAAATTGTAGAGAGAGAAGAGCTGATTAAACAGGCTGAAATTGAACACGTCACCCGGACCAGACTACATTCATCACAGAATACTTATGGAAGTTGTTCAGTTCAGATAGAAACCCTTGGCACATATTTTTGAAAAATCTGTACAAACTGGAGAAATTCCTAAAGACTGGAGGCAAGCCAATGTCATCCCATTGTATAAAAATGGTGATTTAAGTAACTACAGGCCAGAAAGCTTAACATGTATTACAGAAAAATTAATGCAAGGGGTTATTAAGGAAAAGACCAAACAGCACATATCAAGAGCAGGAGTGTTAGTGAGCAGTCGACACGGGCTTGGATGATGAAGGTCGTGTTTCACTAATATGCTAGGAATTCAATGAAAAAGCAACAAAGGAAGACGATCTGGAACGTACATATAATTTTACTCATCATGATTTTCAGAAAAGCTAGAGTGAGACATCTGGGAGAGGCTCGAGTAGGGCTGCTGACCCTTCATTTCAAGAGGAGTCAACTGAGGTGGTTTGGGTATCTGATTTGGGTGAACCAACCCTGGACACCTCACTGTGAATGTTTTATAGGCATGACCAGCTAGGTTGAGATCGTGGGGAAAGACTCAGGGCTTGCTGGGAGGATTATATCCCACTGTAGGAGTTGGCAAGTGTGGCTGGAGAAGCAAAATTATAGGCCTCACTGCTAAGACTGTTCCCCCCATGACCTGGTCTCGGGTAAGTGGTGGGAAATGAATGCATGATTTTCAGAACGCTTTTGATAAGGCACCACATGAGAGGTTGGTCAGGTCAGGTCAATGATCATGCACTGGCACAGTGTGTGGCTGCACCCACCACACAACGATACAGCTCAGGATCCTGGTGGGCAACTCTTCAGGCAGACACGCAGTCCAGTCCCACTGACCCACTATCTGTCACAGCCAGGTGTTACATGGGCGTCCCCTTGGCCTGGTTTAGCCACTTGAGTTTCAACAATGAGGATAACCCTTGGGGAATCACGCCACATGGACATAGTGTCATAACTGACGCTCCTGCACAATGCAGGTCATGTGCCTCATTTGGGACCCCTTGAGCAACACAAAGTTAAACCAGCAGCCCACAAGGACCCTCTGAAGAGACACACATGAAGGAGTCCAGTCTTCATTTCAGGTCACAGGATAGCGTCCATGTCACAAACAGGAAGCACCAGGACTCTAAAGACTTGGACCTTCGTCCTTTTGCAGATATTAGGAGCGCCACACACCCCTTTCCAGTGACCTCATGACCCACCATGCTCTTCCAATCCGTCTACTGACTTCATAGGAAGAGTCACCAGAGTCACATGAATGTCACCACTGAGGTAAGTAAACCTCTCGATGAGGCTGATGCTCTCTCTGCAGACAGACACACTGCTGATGGCCGTGCCCAGGAGGTCATTAAAGGCCTGGCTCTTGGTTTTCAGCAGGACCTTTGCAAGCCCAGCAGACACTCAGAATCCTCGCTCAGTCTCTCTGGATTATTTTTGTGTCCTGTGTGCTCCTTTTCTTGACTTCATTTGCTGAATTTGCATTTGGGGTTTGTTTGCCATACTCTGTCTTGCCTCTGCTGGAATCCCCTGCTGTGTCTGTTGTGCTCTTTGAATCTTTGCTGTCTTACATATGTGCATTAATTCATCTTTTATTTATAAAGATTCTACTTGGCTCTTTGTATTATTAGCTGGTGTTTCCCTTCCTAGTGGGTGTTTTCGGTACTCTTTGGGGGTCTTGAGTGCATAACAAAATGACAGGTTGAGTTTGTTTTATTCTGCCTCGTCCCCAAGCTCACAAATAAAGTCTCAGGCTTCAAAATGAGGCCTGACCTCAAACTTGAGTAGCAGGCTTTTGGCCTACACTGGCTCAACTAGAAGAGGTAAAGGCTTTAAAATATTAAGTTTCAAAATTGGAAGTGTGGAGACATCCCCAAGGGTCCACATTGTCTGAAACAAAGTTTCTTTATATTTTAAATATCTGTTATATTGACATTGTTTTCTTTGGGGGGTCTTTTTCATTCTTATTATGGGTTAGGATGCATCCATTAATCAATGGCGATAGTTTTTGTTTTAATTTAAAATTAGCTGTCCCCTGTGCCTCCACTTGCATAGTAGTGAAACGGCACAAACTTTAAAAATCAATAAAAAAAATAAAACAAATATGTAATAATTTGTATTGAGAAGAATTTATATTGATAGCTTTTATATCCGAGGGCCTCTTGATTTACAATATTTTTGGTTTTGCTATCAAGGGAGAGAATGTAGCTGTGATCTCTTTGCCAAAAATGTAGAAAGTTAGCAACGTATCTCTGGCCAAGTGGAAGGTAGGTACGCTCTAACGTCAAACGTTGGCACACTATCTGATCGTGTTCAGCTCAGAGCATCCCCCGTGTGAGGAGATGAGCATATGGCCATGATGTCTCTGCCAATGAGCAGCTACCCTCTAAAACACATGTAGCTCTGATCTCTCCCTCAAAAACATCAAACGTTACTCCTTAACAATCTCTAGATGATAACGTCTACTGAACAAACAGGTATCGCTAGCTAAGCAGAGTCAAGATGCGCTCCAACACGTGGTGAGAGGTAGAGCGACTCGAATGGAGGCTGGCACGTGAGTAATGAGGGCCCCGCCCAGCTCCCCACTCCTGAGGTCCCGCCTCCTCCTCCTCCCCTCGGCCTACTGCCTCTCTCTCGGATTCGTTTGAATAAATCAGTGCCGCAAGTGAACTGTGACACTTAGCACGATCAGAGAAGTCACAAAATCAACCAGAATGTAGTTAAGTAGTTAGGGTTAGAGTTAGGGTTAGTTTAAACGATCTCATGTTGTGTTTCAGTCCCTTTTTCTTTACAGTTGTCATAATGTTGCCAAGGAATAGACTCATAAATAAGTGACCTGTGATGGGATCAAAGGTCAGCAACATGCCCTTCTTAGCCATCCGTGACTACAGTTAACTTCTTCATCTGAAACATTCTGACCTGTCATTGTGTTACACGTCTTATCGTTCACTGATCATTTCTGTAATATCTATATCTATTATTTATTTTTTATATTACATGTTTATTGACTATATTTATGTATCTAGATTGCATAATACCATAAATCACATCAATCTTGTCTTTTCACAATGTCTAATTTAATTTTAATTTTTTATTTGCATTTTATGTTGTTACACTGTGGACCCTGAGCTTCGCAATTTCTTCTATCTGTAAACTTGTATATGGTTGAGATGATAATAAAGTTCTCTTTGACTTTGACTTTATCCGATTTTTGTTTTGTTTCCACTTCCCTTCGTTTAGACTCTTCAGCTCTGACTTTCGACTTTGGTTTAGGGTTTTCTTTCTGGTTGTGATGTCTGGTTGACCCTTTTGAGTATCTTTTGGTGGTGTCCATCTCCTGATCCTTTCTTTGCCAGTTATCTATTTATTTAGTTAGTTATTGTAGCATTAGGGTCGATGTTAGGACAACGATCTGTAACAAGATTGGACAGACGAGAGAGTGGCCACCAACACCAACATGGTCTCTTGTTATCACTCTCCCAAAGAATGGCAAATTCCAGTGACGCCAGAACTTCCATACGATCGCCTCGGTAGGCAACCTAGTAAAGTTATGTTGAAGATCCTCCTCAATCGGCTAAACCCTCAAGCAGAGAACATTCTTGCCGAAGTGCAAGCCAACCTCTGAACCAGAGAAGCATCAATTTCTGCATCCTCTGCAAAATAAAACACCTGCAACACTAATGGGATCTGCACCATCTCTTTATAGACTTCAAAAAGACTTTTTGACATAGCATGGCATGTCACTTTATAAGCAACCCTGAGGAAGTACGACACCAGCAGTAATCTTAGTGAAGTTCATAACAGAGCTGCCAGCGCAGTCCTCGACGATGGGAGGTGAACCTCAACTGTTGGAGTCAGCCTGGGCTGCATTTTTTCTTCCACCTTCTTCAATATCGTCCTTGAAAGGATCGTGACTGGAGGACCTTCTTGGAACATTCAGCATTGCAGGCCGGACTATCAAGAACCTTTACTTTGCTGATGACATTGATGGTTTGGTCTGCAAAGAGGAGGAACTTCCCAAACTGGTAGACCATGTGGGGAGAACATCTGCAGCTTACGTCATGAAAATCAGCACTAAAATGGGTCAAACTAGTGACAAATGACACAAATAGCATCCGAAAACTTGAGACATTGAAAACATTGTGTCATATATCTTTGTTCACTTGTGACAGATGAAGCGACCAAGGCTGAACTTCTATGCCGAACTGTACAAGCATCAGCAATTTCTGCAAAGCCAATATGGAATTATTTGCAAGAATATCACTCTCAGTTCAAAAGTGAAATTGACGTGAACACTTGCTATTCCATCTACCTCTATGCTCGTGAAACGTGGACCCCCGACTGCAACCTTCCAAAAAAGAATCCTGGCCATTGAGATAAGATGTTATCGTAAGGTCCCATGCATCTTCTGCAAGGACTATGTCACCCAATGAAGAAATGCGTAGAAGGATTCAAGAACCAATTTGTAGACCTGCTGACAGCGTTAAAGGAGAGGTGGCCCAAGTGGTACCGGGCACATCGCTAGATCATCTGACCTCGCAAACACCACCTTACAGAGCACTCTGCCAGGCATGTAGAGGAAGTGGTGGGAAGAGAACATTAAAGGGTGGACGGGATTGTCTTTTAGAAATCACATATAACATATTAACATATTCCTTAAACCAAGCATTAGTCCATAACGAAAGAATCAAAACATAAACAACACACGTGCAAAATCCATCATCCAAGAGATCACCGAAAGACAGAAGTTGATACTGCAAGGTGGAAACACCACACTGTTGCAGGCTTATAAAAGGTCTGGGCCCATTCTCAAGGCAGCAACTTAAGGGGGGGCCTGCCCCCTTAGGCTCCACATAAAGAAATATACAGACATGAAGTGATAGGCATAGAAGAAACATAGCAAAAGAAAACATAACGAAGAGACAAAAGAGTATTTGCTGAGAATATAAACAGAAAAAAATCAAGAATTCACACAATTATATTTAAAAAATCGGGAGTGGGCTCCTCTCGACTTTCTCGTATACTCAGATATGGGGATGGATATTTGAGGAGTAAACCACAAGACAATGATAATATTTTTAAATTATATACATTAAAGAACCATCAACAACAAATCAAATCAAATTAATAATATATTGAACAATTATTACAAAAGTAAAGTTAAACAAAGCAGACTCTGCAGCTGCATAAATGAAAGGTACAGCACCCACTTCCAGTTAGCGGAAATAGGCCAAAAGTTGATAGAAATCCATATTTTGTACCCAATACTTGTATGCAAAATTTGGTTGGCCTAAGTGAAAGTGAACTCAAGTTATCGTGTTTACATACACACACACAGACACAGACACACAGACATAATTTAAAAAATGGTATTTTCGGACTCATGGAGGTCTAAAACGTCGAGATTCATCAAAATCTCGACATCAAATTTTTGGACGATTCCAATACTTTCCCAATACTTCGTATACGAGAAAGGCAGGGAGGTCTAAAACATCGAGATTCATCAAAATCTCGAAATTGAATTTTTGGACGATTCCAATACTTTCCCAATCTATACTAATAAAAGGCAAAGCCCTCACTGACTGACTGACTGACTGACTGACTCATCACTAATTCTCCAACTTCCCATGTAGGTAGAAAGCTGAAATTTGGCAGGCTCATTCCTTAGAGCTTACTTACAATAGTTAAGCAGGTTTCATTTCGAAACTCTACACGTAACGGTCATAACGGTCGATAATGGTCGACAACGTCCGCCATGTTGAACTTTCTTATTTATGGCCCCATCTTCACGAAATTTAATAGGCGGCTTCCCTGCACTAACCGAAACCGATGTACGTACTTATTACGATGATATGATGCCACTGTCGGCCGCCATATTGAACTTTCCAAAGTCACTAATTTTCCAACTTCCCGTGTAGGTAGAAGGCTGACCCCATCTTCACGAAATTTGGTAGGTGGCTTCCCTGCGGTAACCAAAACCGATGTACGTACTTATTTTGGTGGTATGACGCCACTGTCGGCCGCCATATTGAATTTTCAAAATGTCACTAATTCTCCAACTTCCCGTGTAGGTAGAAGGCTGAAATTTGGCAGCTCATTCCTTACAGCTTACTTACAAAAGTTAGGCAGGTTTCATTTCGAAATTCTACGCGTAACAGTCATAACGGTCAACAACGTCTGCCATATTGAACTTTCTTATTCATGGCCCAATTTTAACGAAATTTGGTAGGCGGCTTTCCTACGCTAACCGAAACCAATGTACATACTTATTTCGGTGGTATGACGCCACTGTCAGCCGCCATATTGAACTTTCCAACGTCACTAATTCTCCAACTTCCCGTGTAGGTAGAAGGCTGAAATTTGGTACTTATTTCGGTGGTATGATGCCACTGTCGGCCGCCATATTGAACTTTTCAATGGTCTTTGTTACTTATGGGCCCATCTTCAAGAAGTTTGGTACGTGGGTTCCCAACGCTAACTGAATCCTACTTACGTACATATATACGTCCATAGCCTGCAGCTCGGTCACCATGTGAGGCGGCGTTGTGTCCCCCATCCCAACGCCTCCCACGATGTTGGCTGCCTACTTATATAAGGCCGTCCGTCACTCCGGTCTCTTCATTCCCTTCCTTGCTTCGCCACGGGATTCACGTCTCCCTGCTGATAACTACAGCCTTTTTATTTAATCTACGGCTTCTCCGCTGTTTTATTGTTCATTTATTAAGATTATAGTTATTGTGTAAGTATTTTAGACTTACTTTACATTGTTCAGGTACCCATTTCCTTTATCGTTCCAACGCCCCATTAACATGTCTATCGAGGTGATCACCATCGATCAAAGAACTGTCACTTACTGAGTGGTTTCCATGCCGGAGATGGCACCTACCTTTTCCATTCTCTGTGTTACATATTGCACGGCCATATCAGGCTCACTCTTGATATCCATTGTGTCTTATGTATTGAATGACTGGACAGGTTCAAGGTGTGGACTGATGACGTACAGGAGATAATTAGACTACACAGGAGCACTAGAAGAGTCAAATGCTTAAGCCCTTCACCTATGGATCTGCATGTGAATTGATGGCTGCCAGTGAATTGTTCAGTTTCTTTCAAGTGTACTGCAATGGCCAAATATTTTACACCTTTGGACAACCGCCAATGCCCTTTAAACATCTTAGATTGACAAGTGACGATTTCAGTAGTGGACACTTTGATGTTTATGAATGTTTAAACTCTCAAAAGCTGGATGCGAAGTTATCGATGAAACCTGTTGTATACTTACAACGCTTGACAGATGCCGAATGTCACTTCAACACAAGTCCTACAAATACTGTCGTAACTGAAACAAACCATGAAACTCAAACCGATTATGACAGCAGCAATCCAAGCTGTGAGATTTGACACAAGATTACTGTTCACATGGCCGACTGTACGTTACATGCTCAAGAGTAAGCTCAGCGCACAGCTTGGTCAGATTACAACCGGAGGGCCGAACTCACAATGTGGTATACAAAGAGATCCTTAATTATTGGTATATTTTCCCTCAGTTTATAAGGGTTTAATTTTCTTCTTAATAAAAATTTTAAGGCAGTACTTTGCCACTGTGAAGCGTGGGTATTTTGCTAGTACTTCATATACGAGAAAGTCAGGGAGGACTAAAACGTTGAGATTCATCAAAATCTCGACATCAAATTTTTGGACGATTCCAATATTTTCCCAATACTTCATATACGAGAAAGGCAGGGAGGTCTAAAATGTGAAGATTCATTAAAATTTTAACATAAAATTTTTGGACGATTCCAATACTTTCCTTATACTTCGTATATGAGAAATTTAAAAAAAAACAAAAGAAATTAACAAAAGCAAAAGAGACTTGAGCCATTGATAGAACCCTGCCTGTTCCAAAGCAGGGGGACACAAAAGGGTCTTGTGTTGGCCTAACTTCATCCATCCCTAACTACTGAAGCACGCCGACTACTAGTGATGAGCATGTAGCGGTCGCTTTGACGCTAAGATTTTTAGTATCAAAGGGGCGCTGATTTATTGATGTTTTTGGAGGGGATCCCAGGAACTCACCCAGTGTTGGCCCGGACACACACACTCACAGTGACACAGTTAAGCAGCAGATCAAATCATTAATAAGGTAATATATTAAAGGAAATAAAAACCTAAACAACAGGTAAAGAGGTACCCCACCCTACTCCTCTACGGTGATAACAAATAATAACACGACTTAAAAACAATGAACCAGAACAATAAACACTAATGACAAAGTCCAAGTCACAGTCCAAATGTGGTGACAGCAGAGGATGATGGATGAGCGAGAGAGAAAGAGAGAGACAAAGTCCATAAATGGTTCACTGTAAGCAATGCACAGTTTGTGCTACCGGTATCCTGATGCAGTGAGGGGTGATGAGGTTGGCAGTGCCCCCTCTGACGAAGACGAGACCAATCCGCTCAACATTCACATGACTGGCAGACACGAGACACACCATACATCCAGACAGGAACAGAAATGGTAATCCAAATGGGTGTGATGCAGATAGAAAGGCAGGAGATTGTGGGTTCACTTCCTGGGTCCTTCCTGCATGAGGAGCACTTTGAGTAATGAGATCAACGATATAAACATGTAAAGAATTATTATTATTATTATTATTATTATTATTATTATTATTATGAACTCAGACCTCGGACATCAAACCTCTGCTTGCCTTGCTAGTTCCCCCTTTAAAGGGCCCACCAGCCTGATCTTCTTCCCAGCAGCCCCAGCGTCCTCTGCTATTGCCCAGTAGGGTATCACTGCTGTCACACCAGGGATATGGAGTCCTTTATTCCACAGCACTGTTACAGGCAGACTTCGTTGAATTCTCTTCACTTTGACTTCAGTGAAAACGCTCAAATATTTGCAAATTTCGACAAACTTAGCAAAATGCTTTGAAGTCAATGAAGAGGGAACTGTGTTCCCAAAATTATCAAGTGTGTCGGAGTAGGAAAATTGTCCTAAGTGGGTCAAACATTTTAGAGTGACACAAATTTGGACCTACTCTTAGATCTATGAGTTGCAGTGTTTTATTAATTTTCTTAATTTAGAAAACCACTCCTAACATTACCAGGATTACGGAGAGTTCATGAGCTGACCAGACTCGCTAGGAGCTGACAGAGGATGTTTTGGAAGTGCTGCACCGAAAATATATCTTGTAAAAATCTGACAGAGATGGAATAATATTTGTAACAAACCCCGTATGTTGCTTCATCTGTGCAGAAAAAAAGATGCACTGTCAGTCGCCGAAAATATCGGTAACATTGTGTTTACAGTAAGATGCTGTCTTCATGCGGTAGGTAACAGTTGCACTGCAACACAATCTGGTTTACACCTCTTGTCATTGTAAGTAGTGGTCCTCCCAGATGAACATTGTCTGGATTACACCACAATTAGCCAGCGACCATTCCAGTATCTCCAGTATCTCGTTTTCAATCTTCATCTCTAGCTCACTTGCATCAAAATCAGAGTCAGACAAGTCCGACTCTGCAATAATACACAAATCATCGTCCACGTGGTATTTTGTTTTGTGCATTCGTCTTGATCTCTCGCTGGATGTTGATGCCATTTTAGAAGTTGTTTGCTGTTTGCTACGTATGCACGTGCAGGGAGTCGAGCTCAAATCATCAAAGCTAACTTTCCTTCTAGCAAAGAGAGTCAGGCTGAAAGGAAAAGGTTTGTTTTGTCAACGTTTACAGCCGATTGCTGTCCTCTATCCCTGAATTTTGACAAAAGTAGACATCCGCCCTGAAAGAGTTAAACAGGTTTGCACTGAGGCGGAGGGGCTTCTGGGATTTGTAGTTTGTTGTTTGTATGCATAGTACCAATAAAACCAGAAGAGAAGGATGTGGCAGGACTTTTGTTCAAATTGGGCCAATTTCCAATCCACATCATCTTCAGCAGCTCCTAAACCTTTCAGTTACTGGACATTTGTAGCAGAGAAGGATGGTGGCCACCAGATTTAAGGACAGCAGTGGGTTCTTTTTCCTCCCAATCCAGTCTTTCGATGCTCTTGGAGAAGAGGCGCACCTCCGACGATGATTCTTCTGGACTCCGGTGGTAGAACTGTATTTCACTAGATAGATAGATAGATAGATAGATACTTTATTAATCCTTTAATCCTTAATTACTTTAATTAATTAATTTAACCATAGTTTCCATTTCCAGAATCTGTTCCATCACTTACAGTGAAGACTTTCGACACATGACAAATATGAGCTCTTGACTAGTACTGAGTGGATTATGGTGGTCTCTTAAGTGGCTCTGAGTGTTAGGGAAGCGTCTGTTAACTGTGCCGAGCCGATTATCATTGGTCAAAAGTCCTTTATCTGTCCCATTTCTATGACTGACTAATCCTGTGATTCAAGGGATGAGCGCTATATACTCCAGGGGCTGCCCCTGTCACTACCCGATCTGTGCTACACAGTGAGGGGCATTACATGCTGAATCCAGCAGTGAAGACACAATGTACAACCAGTTTATTCAGAACGACGAAGCATTTTCAGAATTTTCTCATTACGGTCGGCTAATGTTCCCCTCAAATGAAAACACTGCAGGTTGTGTAGACACAGGCACAGTTCAAATCAGGCCGTACCGTCAAGTGTACTGTTGAGTGCAGGTTTGGTTCTTTTTAAATGCATGCAGGGTGTAAACCCAGCCAGTGTGCCGATCCAGTAGTGACATCACACATGCATTCATACGGCGTAAATTATTCACACTTGCCCGAAGTAGATCAGGCAGCAGTGTAAACTGTGAAGTGGAGTAACGCATTCAGTATGCGGGTATGAAAGGTCTGCACGTGTGCAAAACAAATCAGGATGGTAACTCCGATCGGGTAGTGACGTCCCCATCTGACATCGGTTGCTATAGATTTGGTGAGGTCACGCAAAGCACCCTGGGGCACTGGATTAAAAAAAAAAAAGCTGGCCACACAGTGAACTTTCAAGAATGCATTCGAATGAAGAAGGTCACCAGCCAATTCACCAGAAAAAGTGCCATGGTCAACACTAGCGACTGCGTCACCTCTCTAAAGGTAGGGGTTTCTGACAACATTGTGGCAAACTCCGACAGCTGAAGGGTGCTGAGGATGCCACGTAGCGATGAACACCTGGGTTGGAGAACACTTAATATGAA
Organism: Polypterus senegalus; assembly: GCF_016835505.1. NCBI lineage: Eukaryota > Metazoa > Chordata > Cladistia > Polypteriformes > Polypteridae > Polypterus > Polypterus senegalus. The sequence continues at coordinate 4,890,543 of NC_053171.1, forward strand.
GCATTTAATGTGCTACATTAGTTATGACATAACGGGGTTTGAGAAAATCTAGCAAATTAAACACTGATTTTAAGATGAAGTTTACGACATGGCAAAGTTAAACTAGAGAGTGAAAAAACAAGAGTTTAAAGTGGAATTGTCGATTTTAATCTATACTAATAAAAGGCAAAGCCCTCACTCACTCACTCACTCACTCACTAATTCTCCAACTTCCCGTGTAGGTAGAAGGCTGAAATTTGGCAGCTCATTCCTTACAGCTTACTTACAAAAGTTAAGCAGGTTTCATTTCAAAATTCTACGCGTAACGGTCATAACTGGAACCTATTTTTTCGTCCATATACTATAATAGACTTCTGCTCGATGACAGTGGGAGGCGGAGTTACGCCTCCCACATAATTTAGTGCCTGCCTATATAAGGCCGTCCGTGAGCGGAAATCCAATAGTAACACTGCCGCTAAATATTCACGGGTGATTGACTGTGCTTATGCAGATGAAGATCAGATGGTCAGGGTGGTGTTTGGCACAAATTCGTCAAAACTGCGAGAGAAACTTTTAAGTGCTGGGTCTTAGCTAACATTAAATACAGCCGTGGACATCGCACGAGATGGCACCAGCACAGCTGTGAACCTTCGATGCATGTACACCGAGCGGCTCACGTGAACTGACGCAGTGCACAGACAAAAAGTAACACTTCCAAAGAGAGCTGAACAAAAACCGAATTACACAATTGAGAAGGCAATTGACACATACAAGCATATTCATAAGTGCAGCTACTGCGGAAACAAAGCACACGGTGGAAAAAGTCAATGTCCCGCTAAAGGAAGACAGTGTAAAAAAAAAACCCGTGCATGCAGTGTGTCAGGTCTCAGATAAAGAAGACGACGAGCTGTTTATTGATGCAGTAAGAAACGAATCGATGAAAGAAACCTGTCATCTTTACAACGATTGACAAACACGGAATGTAACTTGAACACAACACATCCTACAAATACGAACCTGATTGAAAGAAATAATGAGAATCAAATCATCTTCAAATCAGGAACTTTGTTAAACAGAACCTTCCAGATTTTCCTCATCTTGCACCCTCATCCACGCTGGAAAAATTATTGCTCAATTTCAAGGAGTTAGACTCCATCTCTACAATATATAAAATCCTTTTACAATCCCTTCCTTTCAAAGATCCAAGAGGACACTGGGAAAATGACCTCTCAATTAATATATCAGAAAAGGAGTGGAAAGTAGCAATGCAGAGAATTCACTCGAGCTCCATATGCGCAAAGCATACAATTATACAACTCAAAATTATATATCGAGCACATCTGTCTCGACTAAAACTCTCCAAAATGTATCCAGGGCATGATCCAACCTGCGAACGTTGCAACCAAGCCCCAGCCTCACTAGGTCACATGTTCTGGGCCTGCTCCAAATTAACATTATTCTGGACAAAAATTTTTAATTACCTCTCAGACAGTCTTGGACTCACAATCCCTCCTAACCCATTAACAGCTGTGTTTGGGGTTCTTCCAGCTTGATGACAGCAACACTCATAACACTCACAAAACAAATACTGTATATGGACTATCATGTTACGTTATTTTCAAAATGTTTCCTTTTCTTTTTCATAACTTCTTTAACACACTACTTCTCCACTCTGAAGCGCGGCTATATATATATCTGATCTACATACTCTCAAATAGACAAACCACACGCCGTGGCGCAATGGATGAGGCTTCACCTCTAGCGCCAACGTCTGACGTTCGATTCCTGAGAGGGGGTGCACTGAGTGTGTACGCCTGATGACCCCAAAATTAGGGCGAAACACGTGTCGCGTACTCTTTGCATTATTTCACAATTAAACTATTTCAATATATATATATTGATACGGTAGTTCATAATATCCACGCAGACCTGCACGTAATAGCGGGAGTCATCCGTTTTAACAAGCAGCGTATTGCACTGATACGAAATAGCCCCCTGCCCATTTAATTATTTAGGAATGGATAAATAAATTAAGATTTTGTACAAATAATGTTTTTCATTTTTCTTCCTTAATGGATTCTGGCACCCCCAGCAACAGTTGCTCGCACCCCAAAGAGTATATATATATATATATATATATATATATATATATATATATATATATATATATATATATATATTGATATATATATATGTGTGTATATGTATATGTATATATGTATTGATATGAATATATATATATATATATGTATATATACTTTGATGTATGTGTGTATATATATATATATATATATATATATATATATACTGCTCAAAAGAATTAAAGGAACACTTTTAATGAGAGTATAGCATAAAGTCAATGAAACTTATGGGATATTAATCTGGTCAGTTAAGTAGCAGAGGGGTTGTTAATCAGTTTCAGCTGCTGTGGTGTTAATGAAATTAACAACAGATGCACTAGAGGGGCAACAATGAGATGACCCCCAAAACAGGAATGGTTTAACAGGTGGAGGCCACTGACATTTTTCCCTCCTCATCTTTTCTGACTGTTTCTTCACTAGTTTTGCATTTGGCTACAGTCAGTGTCACTACTGGTAGCATGAGGCGATACCTGGACCCTACAGAGGTTGCACAGGTAGTCCAACTTCTCCAGGATGGCACATCAATACGTGTCATTGCCAGAAGGTTTGCTGTGTCTCCTGCACAGTCTCAAGGGCATGGAGGAGATTCTAGGAGACAAGCAGTTACTCTAGGAGAGCTGGAGAGGGCCATAGAAGGTCCATAACCCATCAGCAGGACCAGTATCTGCTCCTTTGGGCAAGGAGGAACAGGATGAGCACTGCCAGAGCCCTACAAAATGACCTCCAGCAGGCCACTGGTGTGAATGTCTCTGACCAAACAACCAGAAAGACTTCATGAGGGTGACCCAAGGGCCCCATGTCCTCTAATGGGCCCTGAGCTCACTGCCCAGCAGCATGCAGCTCGATTGGCATTCGCCATAGAATACCAGAATTGGCAGATGCACCACTGGTGCCCTGTGCTTTTACAGATGAGAGCAGGTTCACCCTGAGCACGTGACAGAAGTGAAAGGGTCTGGAGAAGCCATGGAGAACATTATGCTGCCTGTAACATCATTCAGCATGAGCAGTTTGGTGGTGGGTTAATGATTGTCTGGGGAGGCATATCCATGGAGGGTCACACAGACCGCTACAGGCTTGACAAAGGCACCTTGGCTGCCATTAGGTATCAGGATGAAATCCTTGGACCCATTGTCAGACCCTATGCTGCTACAGTGGCTCCTGGTGCACGACAATTCCTGGCCTCATGTGGTGAGAGTATGCAGGCAGTTCCTGGAGGATGAAGGAATTGATACCATTGACTGGCCACCACACTTTCCTGACCTAAATCCAATAGAACACCTCTGGGACATTATGTTTTGGTCCATCCAATGCCACCAGGTTGCACCTCAGACTGTCCAGGAGCTCAGTGATGCCCTGGTCCAGATCTGGGAGGAGATCCCCCACAACACCATCTGTCATCTCATTAGAAGCATGCACCGATGTTGTCAGGCATGTATACAAGAACACAGGGGCCATACAAAGTGCTGCGTACAATTTGGAGTTGCTGCAATTCAATTTTGGCAAAATGGACGAGACTGCCACATCATTGTTTCACTCTGGTTTTTGGGGCGTCTTTGAATTCAGGGCTCTGTAGGTTGATCATTTTCATTTCCATCAAACGATGTGGCATCCTTTTGTTCCTAACACATTACCCAGTCTATATCAGTATAGATATCCAGGAGGATTTCTTTTTCCCATTGAGATCTGATGTGTTTTCAAAGTGTTCCTTTCATTTTTTTGAGCAGTATATATATATATATATATACAGTATATATGACAGCAACACTCATCACTCACAACAGTGACAAAACAATTACATTGACAATCATGTTACGTTATTTTCAAAATGTTTCCTTTTCTTTTTCATTACTTCTTTAACGCACTACTTCTCCGCTGCGAAGTGCGGGGATTTTGCTAGTATAGATATAAATGTCGACTTTCAACTCTATATAAATGGCGAAAATAAAGTGGAAATGTTGAGAATAAAGTGGAAATGTCAACTTTTGAAGTACTTTTTGTTTCTTCACTGTGTCCATATTTTTTATTTTTTGGCCCTAATTTGCTTCCAGAGGGTGTAGAGCTCTTGGAGAAAAAAAGAATGAAAAAAGAGAAGGGGAATGTTCTGGAAGAAGAAACGAAGAGACAGGGTTTAGGAAAGTTATTGAAATTTTGAATATATAGAGTCAGCAACAA